>NW_006293776.1:973193-990445 GCF_000327345.1 Myotis davidii | reverse complement strand
AACGTGGGGTCAAGGACACATATGTAATATCTTAATCAATAAAAAATATATTAAAAAAATAAAATAAAATAACAAGGAAAAAAAAACAGAAAAAAAAGATGAGAGGAGGCACCAAGTTAAGATTCAATAAATTTCGACTATTGCTTTGCCAGTAAAGGACATTTCACCAACATAGAGAACATGTGCTTTATCCCACATGAATTCATACCAGCAGTAAGTGATGTGGAATGATTTAGTGAAATTTTACCAATAAGGCTTACTGTTTCATCAAAGCACATTCTCTTGGATCTTTAGGGATGAAGAATGATGTGCTTTTTTTTTTTTCTGTTAAGCTTATTTAAAAATTCTGTTTTAAGTATAAATGTAAAGAATGATTTTAGTCGGTCCTAATGTATATCATATATGTTTACATTTGTTTTGGATGCATTTGAAAAAAATAGGAATGTGAATGTTTAAAATCTACCCAGTTCATTATTTATTAGAATGCCTAGAATAAGACTGAATATGCACAATTTTCCTTCCTTCCTTCTTTTTTTTTCCTTTCTATCTTCTCCTCTTTTCTATCTTCTCTCTTTTGGGGTTTCTGTACTGCCGGGTTAAATGAAGCGACATGTATAAAGCAACTAGTATAATGATGATCATTAGAAAGTTCTCAATACATCTTGGTTACTTGTAGAGAGTGATACAATGTAAAAGGTATGGAAACCAAAGTTGTAGAACTAGAAATGAATTAGAATGAGGGGTGGGTCAGATTGCTCTCAAATTGGTTATCTGTTCTCTCAGTATATCAGAGTTTCTGTGACCTGGGATTTAGTGGAACGGTTGCAGAATGATTTAGAAGAAATAGCATTAGTGTAGAAACCAGAAGACATATTATGGTCCCAGCTCTTTCATTTACTATAAACTTGACCTTGGAAAACTTAATTTATTTAAACCCATTTCCTCATCTAAAAAATGAAGACTGATGATATCTGCCCACCCTCCATTTTGTGAGGATTCAATGAAATAAAGTGCTATAGAAATGTGAGGTATTGCTTTTAGTAAAGGAATGTAACAAATTCACATTTTACAAAGTTGGATGTGCCATCTCTAGGTCTTAAATCGCTCACAGCCCCAGACCATGAAGGCGTCCCATTTTCATGAGGGAATCCCATCTGGTGTGCGGAGCCTATAGAAAAGGAGACATGAAATAGTGAGACAGTAAAGCACCGACGGATGTAGCCAGACAAGGCTGCTTGGGAGTATTTTATTAGAGCTATCATGGAACACGAGCACCGTACAGATGAAAATATTTCAGAAGTTAGAATTCGTCTGGAAGATGCTCTCTTCCACTGAATTATATCCTTTTTACCAGGGAAACCCTGGGTGCTCGGGGCAAGAAGAAAAGATGACAGCTTAATGTGAACAGAGAAATGCCATTCTTGTAATTATGAATCCTACAGCAGATATTTCTCAGAACATTTGAAAGGGGTATGGACTTTAAAATTATATTCAATAAGCTTCCTTTTTGGTGGGTGGGAATTAGACAGTAAACATAACACAGAAGCTGTATAGAATGTTAGAAAGTTGTAAGTGGCCCAAATAAAAAATGGCACACTCAACAATAAAACCTAGAACCAGTAAGAGGGATAGAAGTGCAGGAGCTGGGGATGCAGAAGAACAATTTTGAGTAGGATGGTCAGGGAGATTCTTATTGGCAAGTTGAAAGCTGATCAAAATTTGCAGAGGTTAAGTAAGAAAAATGCATCTATGGAAGACCATTCCAGGGAGAAGACAGCCAAGTCCAATGGCCTAAGGAGGAAACATACCTCATGTGCTCAAGAAACGTATAGTGGTCAGGGAGGTAACTGGGTGGGGAACACACAGTTACCACTTGGTTAGCTACTCTTCTCTCTGAATGTTTGATAATCTCTTCGCTGTCACCGCCATATTAAAATCTTAGTATCTTAGTTTTTATCTGTTTAAGCAGTGCCATTACATATCAATATGTGTACTTATAGTTTACATGTAAACTGTATTATTTTAAAATATATTATTTAGGTATATAGACTATATAAGTATATATAATGTGTAAATACATAATCAGCACACATAAATGTACATAATCTTTTGATTATACTGTGTATAGCCCTTATTTTATAATTTGGCTTTAATATTTTCCAAGTAAACATTTAATAAATTACAAAGAGTAATTGAAGATACCCATCTCCCATATGTGTCTGGGTTGGATAGTTCCCAGATAAAAGTTTGACTCAATTATGTTACTCAGAATAATTTGACAAAATTATTTTCCTTACATATTATTTTCTTAATATGTTTTATATTATTGTAAGTACTAGTATGTCATTTACAATGAAGTGTAAAATATTAACTATTATGCTTGTATAAGTATGATTTACTTACTGTTACATAAGGGAGATATTCTATGTTGATTTCAACTAGAAATTAGACTTTATCTCCTTTATACATATACATATAAATCTACTAAACTATATTTTACTAGTAGCTATGTAGCTATATAATTATGTACAAACACACATATGTGGGTTTGTAAATTAAGTAAATAAATGTTAGCTCTTTTATCCATACTATATTCTATGTTCAGCTTATTTTTTTCTATATTTTCCTACAATTATCACCCTAATATAATTTTACTGTAGTGGTTTTTATATAGATATGCTCTTTATCATCTGACAGAGTTATCTTAGGGCTCTTCTCATCTTTCAATGAAGACACTAAGTGGGAGAATGAGAAAATCCTTCTTCCTCATTTGATACCTTTCTAAAAATATTTTAAGAAATGTATTTACTTTTTTATCACTGTGAAAATTATGCTCAGCAAACGGCCAGTGTTAAGGGTATTTTTTCCTTCCTCTTTATCAAATGGTAAACTTCTGGTGTGTAGATTGCAGCTGCAACGATATTGTGAGTTCTTAACAGCACACACTCGACTACTTTATTTTCTCATGGAAAGGATAAAAAAGTTTCACACCTCTCCTAAATTTTATTTACATAAAGATATCCCTTTCATTTGAATATAAAGAAAATAAAACCTGAAAGCTAAGATAGAAAAACAATCTGGGCCTTATTGCTTAAAAGAACAATATTGCCTCCTATGGGTGTTTACATTGAAGTTTCTATCTATAAGAAAGCCCTAAATGGTCAGTCACTTTCTCTATACATTTGAAAAAAATATTGAAAGAGTAAAGAACCCCTTTGTACTATATATGTTATGCCTAATCATGGAATGACAAATCTAAAAAGTGTTTTATAGTATTTTTTTCTCAGATTGACTAGAACTGGCATAGACGAAAAGAAAAGGTTTTCTGAATGTCTGATATTTCTGCAGAATCAAATAAAATTTTTATTCCATTTTATATGCATTAGTTTTATTTCAGGCTCAAATTAGTTGAGTATTATATTGACTTGATTGTTTACAATTTCTAACATGAAACTTGGAAAGATTTTTTCCAATTAATCTTGGTATAGAAGAGATTTTATCAGATCACCATAGCCTCTGAATTCCTGTCTATGACAATGGAAATTTACCATTAGGCATGAGTCATTTAAAAAAAATATTTTTTTTTTTGTTGATTTCAGAGACAAAGGGAGAGGGAGAGATAGAAACTTCAGTGACGACAGAGACTCATTGATCAGCAGCCTCGTGCATGCCCTACACTGGGAATAGAGCCCACAATCCGGACATACGCCCTGATGGGGAATCGAACTGTGACCTTCTGGTTCATGGGTCGATGCTCAACCACTGAACGACACTGGCCCGGGGAGACATTCTTTCTTTTCTCTGTGTATCGTCCGAAGTCCTAAATCTGCTCTGGGAACATGGATGTTAAAGTTGTTTGGTTATCCTGGAAACCTGCCATCCAAACCAAGTAGTATAGTTCTTTCAACTTCCACCTGTGTTAATGTGAAAACTAATAACGTCAACTATCACAGTGAGTTCTGTACAGATACAAAAACATGCTTCCCAAGCAGAATCCTCAGCAGCAAGCAGCTCATTCTCACAATTCCTGTGGTGAAATCAGTGGTGTCTTAATGCAGTGGGCAGGGTTAGGGCGTGGGTCCAATTATAGGTCTAAGTAGTAAGAGAGCCATTGCCTTTCCCTCTACAAATACGGTGCATTTTTAAAATGGCGTTTTTATTGATTTTAGAGAAGAATAAGGGAGGGGGAGAAAGAGAGAAACATCAATGAAAGGCAGGCATCCATTGTCTGCCTCCTGCACGCCCCCTACTGGGGACGGAGCGGGCAATTGGGGCATGTGCCCTCTTCAGGAATAACCTCTTGGTGTATGAGACGATGCTCAACCAACTGAGCCACACTGGCCAGGCAATATGGTGCAATTTTTATAACTCTACAACCTCACATCTGTTTAAAGTCTAAGATCTGTACTATGCAATCTGACAGCTAGTTACAAAGTGGAAAATCGTATTGCTTTAAGTCAAATTCGTTGAAAACAGTAATGGGAAATGTGCATGATCTGTCTTTCAAGTTATAATACTATATTTGGCAACAAATATATATATTTCTTTTTGTTTCTTTGTTTTTCAGGTTCTGTGATGTCACCTGTAGGCATCTGTCTGATAGAATTCTACAACTATTTATTATTCTGTTTTCCAGCTCAGTCCAGATGTTTAGCTACAGGGCAGTGTTACTGCCCAGATTAGCACAGCTGGCCAGAAGACTGTGCTAAATATATAGAGCATCTGTGGCTTGTTTCGGGAGGTTGAATTTCAATTAATGAAGTGTGTGGCTAACTTACAAAGATCTTGCTCCGTAGTTAAGACTATGGGGCTGAGTTAATTTTAAAAGCCAAGAATAAATACAACAGGAAACTTAAAAAACACACACAAATATTCCAGACTACACAGTTAGAGTGAAAAGAAATATTTAAATAAAAAACCCACTGTCACTCCATTAAGAAAGTATGAGTCAACTTTCAATACTGCTACAAGAAAACAACACATCTTCATCAGTTACCTGAAAATTAAGCCTTTGATTTAAATTTAGTTTAAGTGCCATTATGTCTTCCTGTGTCCTTTTTGCTTTGATGTTTGCTTTTATATAAGAGAGGGAAAAAACAAGTCATAAGTAATCATTCCAACATTATTCTGAGCCAAGATTAATCAGACAGCAACTGCAGCTTATACCACTTATGATTATAGTTGTGATGTTTAGATGAATTTCCTGGCTTAATATTCTGTTAGGAGGTCTTTTGTCATTATTCAGACATTTGGAAAATGGGTTTTATGAAAACACACACACACACACACACACACACACACACACATACACAAAACATTCTAACAGTGCATGCTTACAAAACTTCCCCTGAACATCTGCAACAAATTAAATATGCTTGTAAATATAATAAATAAGCTAACTTGAAAAGTACTAGGGAATAAACAGAACTAGATTCCATTTTCTTTGGCTAGCTACAAATAATTTTATTTGTAATGGTTTTTGCAATCTCTGTACGTACCTGCTGATACAGGGACCACCAACTGATTTGTTAAGAAAAAAAAGAAGGCAGAAGTGTTAGTCCAAGTCCAGATTCCACACATAACATAAATTTGTAGTTATGCAGCTTGTAAACTTCTAAATGTGTGGAAACCAGTCGACCTTTATTTTTCTTGGGGCTATGCTGGTACTGAATGTGCCCCCTCCAAATTCATATGTTTAAGCTCTAACTGCCCATGTATGCGTCTGTATTGGAGGTAAGGCCTTTTAAGAGGCAACTAAGGATAAATGAGGTCATAATGATTGACCCCTGATTCCAAACCTCTCTCTCTCTCTCTCTGTCTCTCTCTCTCTCTCTCTCTCTCTCTCTCTCTCAAAATCCCTCTAGGACACGATAAGAAGGCAGCCATCTGTAAGCCAGGATGAGAATTATCATAAGAACCTGACCATGCTGGCACCCTGATCTCAGACTTCCAGTCTCCAGAGTGTGCAAAAATACATTTCTGTTGTTTACTGGTATTTTGCTATGGTAGCTCATGCAGACTAAGACAGGCAATCTCATCCAATGATGACACCTGTGTTAAAAGATGCAAGTCTTCATCATTGAACCAGTTTATAAAGCTTCTTCATAGTTCAAATACTGCTAAGAGGTTTGCATAATTGATTTCAGCTTGATATGAAGTTATTAGCACAGGTATGTAGAAATTGCAGTTTACAGACGAGTAAATAAATTGTCATAAGCTTTAGTTTTCAAGAAAGTGAACTCTGCACCTTGCTGATCACAAAGCCATCTTCTGGGATGATTCATCCCATGAGGGCAAGAAACAACCCTCTGGGGGATTTTAAAGATCATCACCTGCTTAAAAGACCTATGGGAACTTTCCGGTTTCCATGGAATTGGTAACAATATCTGGCTTTTAAAAACAGGGGAAATTAAACTTTGCAGCATTTTGCTATTTGAGTGACCTCCTCTGTGGAATTATAGCAGCAAACTAATCCTTTAGGAGCGATGGCTCTATCAATCTTTGGATTTTTCTAATGTGGAAGCTACTCAATTGCATCTCAGAAATCAGGGAGGTAATTACTCATGCAGACAGCACAAAATGAAAGAAAAAAAATGCAAGTTCTGCTGAGTATCCCTTTTAGAACAAGCCGTGAAACAAGGAAAACAGCCTCTATAATCAGTCAAATTCTTCCACTAATTTTTCAGGTGTTGATGGCTATAGTGAGAATACATGCTATGAAAGTTAACAAAGCAAAGCAGCTTTAAGAGTGGGTTTAGAGGAAAGAGGAAAAGAGGAAGAGGCATTTCTTATTTTTAAGCAAGAATTCTACTGGGAGTGAAGTGCAGATTCTTCTAATTCTATTGCTTTAAGTAAATCTTCTAAGACTTAAGTCTGATGGTATTCTATGGGCCACTTACCAAAAGTCTTATCACTCTCTATTACACAAACATTACACAAAAATATTAGTGAGGTGAGTTATAAATTCAAATTTTTGACTGGTTATAGTTGGGATTTTCTAAATCTAGAGAGATTTTATTAGGAAAATGAATGAACTGTAGGAAAGAATTTGAGATATTGCTTTATTACATTCTAGATTACTTGATTTTTCTGTATTCCAAAAATCTAAAGAATTTATATCCTTAGCTCAAACTCTAGTTTGACATAAAATGTCTGCCTGTAAGCATGTAAGTAATTAAGGAAGCTTCAGTTTCTGTCCAAAAAAGTGCAGGGAGAAAACACTGTTGTTATGTAGCCTGCAGACATTCGGTTTGGCATTGCTTGTTTTCTTGATACTTTATACACAAAAACTTGATTATAGCCCAGCCATTATGGCTCAGTGGTTGAGCATCACCTATGAACCAGGAGGTCACGATTCGATTCCTGGTCAGGGCACATGCCCAGGTTGTAGGCTCGATTCCCAATGTGGAGCATGTGAAGGCAGCCGACCACTGATTATCTCTCATCATTGTTGTTTCTATCTCTCTTTCTCCCTCTCTGAAATCAACTATATATATATGTATGTATATATATATACAAAAACATATACAAAACTTGATTATAAGTAATTTCTGCTTTTTAACCAACCTTCCCTGCTCTCCAATCAGACCTATAGATTTCTCACTTAAAGTATTTAATTTGAATATTTAATTGAAACTAGCATACTTCTTTCATCTTAGGGAAAGCAAAGAAGTAAGGGATAAGGTTAAGCAAGTTTTTTATTTTCATGAGCGTGGTCGCATGGACTCCAAGTGTACTATCTTTCTGAAGCTCTATGAACAGATAGCCCATCTTTCAGATTGCCAGTCATATGAGAGCAATTCTGTACCATAAAATAATAATAAAAGATATAGTCTGTTGGACTGCTAGATTTTAGTGATGCTATATCTGCAGAGATGATAACTAACTTCAAAGAATATTGATACTTCTGATCCATATAAATGAGCTAGCTATGCCATTGGTATTAGCAGCACATTTTCTTTTTCTTTTTCTGGGATTTGGGCCCTTGTGACTTTTGTAATAATTTAAAAAGTCATCAGGGACAGTAGGCCAAGAACCAGGAGTGGAGGTTAGTTTTCATCATTGGAGTTGGGCTTTTGTGTGGCCTTATCAATCATAAGCGGTTGAGGTTTCATTTCGGTCAGGTCCCAGATAATGCAAAAGTGAACTACTTTTATTCAGAAACTCAATGTAAAGTTTACCGAAAACTGTCATAGGACATACAGAGTGAGTTTGTTGCATTCTCTCACCCTTTCTACTTATAACTGTTTTGTAACAAATTACCATTTTCTAGAATGGTGAAAAATCTTATGGGATAACACAGTTTTTAAATAATTAAAGAAGTTCAGTCTTGATGGGTAACATTTAAAACAGTGAATCAGGGCTCAGGCCAGTTTGGCTCAGTGGATAGAGCGTCAGCGTATGGACTGAAGGATCCCGGGTTCGATTCCAGTCAGGGGTATGGGCCTCGGCTGCAGGCTCGATCCAAATAGGGGCTCAGTAAGCAACCGATTGTGTCTCTCTCACATCGATGTTTCTCTCTCTCACTTTCTCCCTCTTCCTTCCAGTCTCTCTAAAAATCAATGGAAAGATATTTTTGGGGAGGATTAACAAAATAAAAAATAAAAAACAATGAATCAGAATTAAAAGGAAGTTTAAAAATAAACACAAATTAATACTCTTGTTGAAAGTTTCTCTAAACAAAAAATGACAACTATAATCATGGGAGACTTAGATTCATTTCTGTCATATTGGTGTGTTGAAAAGTTTTGAACTTCTTTTCTATGTGCTTTTGCATATAAATAGCTGTAGGGGTAAGACAAGTGACATTAAAACACACATACACAAACTTTTATGGGGTATAAAAGGAGAGAGATATTATAAGAAGTGTATATGCCAAGAAAAATGCCACAGGAAAAGTGGCATTTCAAATGGACCTTAAAGTAGAGATTATAATTTCTGCTGGCTGAGAAGATCTCAGGAGTTTTCTGAGTAGACAAATCTAACCACAGTGCAGAAGGTGGATAAATATGAGTGGGGAAAGACAAAATGTGAGTGGTGGCTCTGGCAGTCCGGGTCGGGAATATAAAAGGTTTGAACCAGGGTGGTGGCAATAAGAACAGACAGGATAATATGTAATGCAAAAAACACACTGAGATTTGGGAACTAGTTTTAAAAATGTAAATAAATAAGAAAAAATATAGGTAAGTCTAATTTTTGTTAAGAAATGGTAAGGCTGATATGTAAAAAATATAGAAATGTTGACTTTGTTATTGCAGTGAGGGGACTAGAAGCAGAAATTAAAAATTATATCTGGGAATCATTTCCATAAATGGTTATATTTTCTGGAGGGAAGAGTAAGGAAAGAGAAGGAAAGGGTCTTAAGGACAGAACTTTAGGGAACAGTTACATTTCCAAGAAGGCAGGAGAAAAAGAAGTCATTCCAAGGTAATGTGTCCCAGAATCTAAGAGAGGCGCTTTTCAAGGCAGTTTAGTTAAAATAGTCTTAGATTCAGAAAGAATAAAGAAGATAAGTACTGAGGGAGAAAATTAATCGAGATAAAATATTCTTTTCTACTTCTATTTTTTCATACATAAGTGAGATTTTTTTTTGTGACAGAACAAGCTTCTTGAATAAAATACTTGTTCACAAAATTTTTAATCTTTACATATTTCTTTTATGATCTCTGTATTGTAGAGAAGAAAAGATGGCTTTGAGCTCTAAGGACCTAAAAAATCTTAACATCTTCCTTCTTGTCATTCTTCATCCTAGGCAAGTTTTCTATCTTCTTCCCTAACCAACACTTTCTCCTCCCCCTTCTCTCTCTCTCTCTCTCTCAGCATAAGTTGAGTAGAGCTTCAGAAAATGACAAATCCATTTTCAGTTAGAAGATAAATAATCTGGTAAGCAGTAGAATGCTCCTAGGCCATGTCTTCCTTTACTCAGAAAACATTCACTTCTTGTTTATTCAGAACTAAAATGGCATCCTTGGAAGGAAGAAAAACATATGTGTTCCCTCAAGAGTGAACTCTGTCTAGTAGGAAAAAAAACAAAAAAACTGGTCTTATCATTTTTGCTTTAGAATCACAAACGCCTTTTGATGTCAAAATAAGAGGGCTGAAATTTGAATAGAATACATTTCTTCAGCTTGGAAATGTTCAGTCACACAAGGACACTACAACTGAAAATACTTTTTTTTTTTATCATGTTCTTAACATTCCTGGTTAAATAGGTGGAAGGGGGGGAGCAATAACTCTCTTAGGGAAGGAAGTAGGTAAAGAAATTGTGGTCTGCACTCTACTAGAATCTTTATATCCTGTTTTCCTTTACTGTAGTCTTAATACAAACACCAATAGTATGTAAACAATGCATGTAGGACTTGTGCACTCAGCAAAACAGGAATAGTGATGCTACTACCTCTGAGCATTGTTATTTCCTAACTGTAAGTCACAGAAAAACTACCACTTCCTAATGGCCAGCAAATCATTCTCAATACAGAGATAATATTGTTAAGGGATTTTTAGCTATACTAGCCTGTTTATTCTTCTAGATGAAGTTTAGAATAAATTATTGAAGTCAAAACAAGAAACCTAGTGGTTTTTATTAGAAAAACTTTAAAAACCTAGATGATTGGTCATCATCAATGTTGTCTTCTTACTGAGAAATATGCCAGGTTGGCTATTCCTTCAGAAATCCTGCATTTTTGTTGCTAGACTTATCCTTATTTAACATTTTGTTGCTATTGTGAATGGAGTATTTCATTTTATTATTAACAATTGATTTTTGATGTCATAAAAGGAAACATATCATTTTATAAAGTGCATTGTGTACTTCTCACTATTCAGCATATTAATTATAAAACTAAACATTTCCATTAAATGAAAAGTAAGCTCATGCAGCAAACTAGTAAAAGTAATACTAATAAAAATATTTATTTGGGACTCAATATGGTGCACTATGGTAAATGTTTTCTAATGATTCCCTCATTTAGTCTTCATAACCACCTGTGGAGTTGGTAATTCTATGGCTTCTTTTTCATGGACTCACAGAGGTTCCTTTGCTCCTTTGTGGTCACACAGTTACTAAGGGGGAATATTCTGGAATCAGGCCCATGCAGCCTGACAGGATTTTAACCTCTATGCAAAACCTGTCTTACAAGCATTGATCATATACATATATAATTGCAGACTATAATAAAATGAAGTGACCTAGCAGGAGACATCAGAATGGTGGGAATGGAAGGAACTCGTTTGCTTAGAAAAAAACAGGAAGTTAAGCTTTCTTTTGGTTGTAGAAAGTTCAAGTAGGAAAGAAAGGGACTGTAGGAGAACTTCATAATCCTCCAACATAAGAAATGGACAGAAATTTGGCCTGGGGAAAGCCAAATGTTATTTTGCAAGATCGAGATAAGAAAGAAGAGAGGAGAGCAAGGAACAAAGAGCAGGCAGAAGCGACCAGGACACTAACCTGGGCATCTGTAGACATCCGGAGGAGGGTGCCAGATTTATCCTTGGACTGATGAGGCTCGTGTCAATTCTATCTAACTCAAGAGGAGTTAGATAGTATAATATCTGAAAAATCAAGTGCATATTGGTGTTTGTCATCTTATTAGTAATTTGAGAGCCGAACAATTGTAAATATTATGAAAGATGAGACTATTTTGATGTAAATACAGTAGATCACTGCAGACTTCAAATTGATGAAAAATATGATGGAAATATTTGACTTGACATGTTTATTGAGTAGAGAAAATGAGCATTAAATCCATAGCTTATATAGCTAACAACTTGTAAAGACACATAGAGTGATTGTTTTCATGATTGTAACAAGATACTTCCCGTGCTGTTATTCAGACTAATTATTTCAAAATTATCTTGAGTTTTATCCTAAAACATCACACTATTTGTAAATAATGTTATTTCCTCTTTATCACTAATATTTCTTAATATATTAAATGGTTTATCACATAAGTGAGAACTCTTCCTGGCTTACCTAGGTTTCCTTTATATTTTTAATCGGGAATGGGTATTACATTTTATTAAGATCCTTATTAATATTCATTGAGTAATCATGTTTTTCTGAAAATTAATTTTAACTTGTTAATTAATTTCTTAATATTAAATAATAATTACATATAAATACTATTTGGTTGTGGTGAACTCTTTTGATACTGTTTACATTAAGTTGCTCTTATATTATTTAGCATTACTCATCTGTGTCCATAAGTAAAAGCAGCTTAGTTATCATGGTTTTGTAGTTTTAAGGCTTTGGAACAGAAAATTTGCTAATGTAATAAAAATAGGCTCATCCTATATAATAAAAGGGTAATATGCAAATTGACCCTAATGGCGGAACAACTGGGAATGATCGGTAGCTATGACGCACACTTACCACCAGGGGACAGATGGTCAATGCAGGAGCTGTCCCCTGTGATCAGTGCACTCCCCCAGGGGGAGCTCCTCTCAGCCACAAGCTGGGCTGATGGCTGCAAGTGCAGAGGTGGTGGTGGGAGCCTCTCCTGCCTCCTCAGCAGTGCTACGAATGTCTGACTGCAGCTTAGGCCTGCTGTCCATCAGTCCGACATCCCCTGAAGGCTCCCAGGCTGCCAGAGGGATGTCTGACTGCCAGCTTAGGCCCAATTCCCAGGGACTGGGCCTAAACTGGCAGATGGACATCCCCTGAGGGGTCCCTGACTGCAAGAGGGTGCAGGCCGGGCTGAAGGACCCCTCTGAGTGCACAAATTTTTGTGCACCAGGCCTCTAGTCTTACATATGGTGGAGCAATGGAAAGATATATTTCTAAAACATTTGAAAGATTCAACTAGTAAAATATGGTTATTTTGGTGAAAATAAAAATGTTAAACATAAAAGTAAAAATCATCAGGGCCGGTGTAGCTTAATGGTTAAGCATCAACGTATGAACCAAGAAATCAACCAGGAAGCGTGGTTGGCTTCCTGTAAGAGCACATGAACTGGTTGTGGGCTCTAGTCCCCATGTGGGGCATGCAGGAAGCAGCTGATGAATGATTCTCTCTCATCATTGCTGTTTCTATCTCTTCCTCTCCCTTTTTATCTGAAATCAATAAAAATATATTTTAAAAAGCCCCAACAGCAAATCTCCTCATAACTCAATACAATGTTTTATATTTTAAATTTTAAAAGAATATGTTTATAATTTTGGAGTAACTTCTTTTTATTATTTTGTTTCTGCTATTGCTATATTTTGAGCAGCATATCTATTTCATTAGAATCAGAAATTGGATGTATTGACTAATTAAATTATTTTATTTTATTATTGTGAGTGCTCCATGGTGTAGGACTGAATCATGTTTTATTTAACAATTCCTTTTGTTAGGTATTTGTTTTATATATTTTTTAACATTTAAAACTTTCCCTCTCCCCTCCCTTTCTCCTTTCTTCTTCCTATCCCTCTCTCTCTCCCCTCCCCTCCTGCTCTTCCTACTAACCCCTTCCCCTTTCCCTCTCTGTCTCTGCTCTCTTGTCTATCAACCTAATTATTCTTTTAAAACTATTCTTGGTGTTCTGCTGATTTGTATATGGTTTAACTTTTTTCTGCCATCCAGCATTTAGTTTGTTTCCAGTTTTTTCATTATTGCAAAAACTTTCTAATGAAAATCTCTCTAAGTATGTACTTCTCTTGAAGGTAAAAAAAAGAGGCTTAATCAAAGTAGATAAACATTTGACACTTTTAGAGTTAACATCAAATTGCCCTTCAAAAAGATGTGTTTGACAAACCAATAAATACAAATTTTAGAAAATTCAACAACACAGAAGTGCATAAAATAAGAAATGAGAGTCCCTATTTCTAGGGTGATTATCTTAGCCAAGTTGAAATACATTCAAGAGCAAAAGTAATTAATATTCATATAATTACTCGAGGAACAAAGGTGAATCAGAACTGTCTCTCAGAACCAATCCTGAGGTGAGATACACCTCAACTATTCCCTTTTCTGCTTTCATATTTCACTTGGCAATATGAAAGAGAAAGACCAATATCATATTATTGTTTAATTTGCATTTTTTACTAATAATAAAGGTGAAATGATTTTTTAGATATGTATTGTCTATTTATTTGTGGTCATTTTTCTGAAGTGTATGTTTTTGTCATATAATCTATTTCTACTAGACCGTGTTCCATTTGCCAGTGTCATATACTAAATTACTTTAAAACGTAGCAGCTTTAAAAGAATGAGTTTATTGTGTTGCTGCAGTCTGGGGGTCAGAAATTTGGAAAGACATAGCAAGATACTGATATAAACTTCCAGGGATTTTTCTATACATACATGAATATACATATTTTTACAAAAGAGAATTAAACAGGAACAATTGTGCAAATTTTATTCTTTTAATTTAACACTATATATAAGCATACTCCATTTCATTTCTTACTGAAATAGCTTTCTTTATTGGTTATATTATCTATAATAATAAAAGCATAATATGCTAATTTGATCAGACAGCTGAACGACCTTCTTGATGTCATTCCAGACATCCTTCTGGACAAAGCTACTGCGGTGGGGGAGGAGGCAGAGATGGTTAGGGGTGATTAGGCAGGCAGGCAAAGTAGTTAGGGGCAATCGGGCAGGCAGGTGAACAGTTAGGGGCAATTAGGCAGGCAGGCAGAGTGGTTAGGGGTGACCTGGCAGATAGGCAGGTGAGCAGTTAGGAGACAGCAGTCCCGGATTGTGAGAGGGATGTCCGACAACCCGCAGTCGGACATCCCTCGGACTGCCAGAGGGTGCAGGCTGGGCTGAGGGACCCTCTCCTGCATGAATTTCTTGCATGGGGACTCTAGTATTCCATAATAATTCTGGATCATATTTTATGCAACATTTTTCTCATTATTATACATTTTGGTTGTCTTTCTTTTACAATTGCAAATGTACAGTAAAAATATTTGTACTAGTAACCTTGAGAAGATGTTTAAAAATACTTGCAGAAGTAGACTTATAGGGTCAAAGAATATATTCATTTTAAATGTCACTGGGCATGAATAATTTGCCCTTCTAAAATCTTTGCATAAACTTATAAACACACCAAGATTTCTTCACTCTCTCAATAACATGAGCTATTTTCAATCACTTGGCAATATGAAAGGGAAAGACCAATATCATATTATTGTTTAATTTGCATTTTTTACTGATAATAAAGGTGAAATGATTTTTTAGATATGTATTGTCTATTTATTTGTGGTCATTTTTCTGAAGTGTACGTTTTTGTCATATAATCTATTTTTACTAGACCATGTTCCATTTGCCAGTGTCATATACTAAATTACTTTAAAACGTAGCAGCTTTAAAAGAATGAGTTTATTGTGTTGCTGCAGTCTGGGGGTCAGAAATTTGGAAAGACATAGCAAGATACTTCAGTTACATGATGTCTGGGACCTCAGCTATGGGACTAAAAGCTTGAGAGTGATGTCATGTCTGCGGGCTGGGTCCAGGGCCAGTTTCATGAGTGGATGTGCACCCTGTGACATCGCTCAGGGCTGTGCACTTAGTAGGGCCCCAGGTTTGGTTTAATATTCTGCAACGGCTGTCTTGAAAGTCTTAATAATTTTTAAATATAGAATCCTGCATTTTATTTTCCACTGGATCCTACTGGTCCTGGCTTGACTACTTTGTGGTAGGCAAAATGATGGTTCCCCAAACTGCCCATCTTCTAATCCCTAGGACCTGTGATTATCTTATATGCAAAAGGGACTTTGAAGATGTGATTATGTAAAAAAGTTTGAGGTAGGGAGATTATTTTGGATTATGTTGCTGGGCCCTATGTAATCACAAGGGTCCTTGTAAGTGCAAAAGGGTGGTAGGTGGGTGAGTGTCAGCAATGTGATGAGCCATTGTTCAGTTTGGGCACAGAAAAAAGTTACTAGCCAAGGAATGCCAGTACCTCTTGGAAGCTGGAAAAGGCAAGGGAACAGATTCTCTCTTAAAGCCTCAACCTAAGGAGAAACACAATCCTGCTGACACTGATTTTAGCCCAGTAAAACTTATTTTGGACTTCTGATTTCCAGATTGTAAGATAATAAATTCAAGTTGTTTCAAGCCACTATTTGCTATAATTTATTACAGCAGCATAGGAAGCTAAAACACACCTGGATTGATATACACAATTAATACTAATACACACAAAAACTCATTCATTTACTCATGTGTCTTGTACCTGGGTTGGGGATGACTGAAAAACAAGGACTGATGACCAGACTACCTACGTAAGGTCTCCCATGTAGCCTGGCTTTCTCATAGTAATGTGACATCAGAATAGGTGGACAGTTACACAGAGGGTCAGTTCCAACAGTGAGTGTTCTGGTGAACCTGCATTGCCTTTTACGATATACTAGTGGACCGATGCATGATTTTATGTACATTGAAAGGAAATTAATTAGAAGAAATATTTTAATATCGCTATTTGTCCTTTCTCTATAATAGAAGTATCAACTAAATTCATGATCGACAATGACAGATCGAAACACATGTGTGCAATTGGCACCAGAAAGCACTTTATATGCGTCGCACATGCACAAGTCAACTTAGCCTTTTATAGATATAGAATAAACTTGCCTAATTGTACCTGCTTTCTGATTTAGCTAAACTTTTCCAGCCCAGTGAAGCACCCCAACTTCTCTTTCAGGTAGTTGTCAGCAACACAGCAGTAAATATCAACATGAAGCAGATTATTATTGTAGATCATGCAGGGAAAACAAAGGGTAAAATATTTAACTGTAGCAGTGTTTGACTATATTCTGCACAGTGAGAAAACCTGAAGTCATTTTCAAGGTACACCATTTATTACTTCTTCTCAGTCATGTCAAGTTTCTAAGCTTTCTAAATCTCTGTTTTCTGGCTAATCAAAAGAAAATAGGATTCCACTGGGTCTCCTGTCTCCCTACTCCAGAACACCTGTGAGGATCAAATGAGATGAGGCATGGGGAAATGCTTCACAGACATTTGATTAAAGTGTAAAATGTTTGCACCTGGCTATAAAGCAAACATTGCATTTCTGGGCTGAAAAAACTCCAAAAAAGGCTAGTTGCTCGGGAGAGGAAGCCAGGCATAGCTACCTGATGTCATTACCTGAATGGACACTTAGCATATTAGCATTTTATATAAATAGATCCTTGGAAGTTACACAGCATTACTCAGCCATTTTCTATTGGTTGAAGCAGTCACAAGGCTGTCCACACTCTAGGGCAGCCGTGGGCAAACTACGGCCCGCTGGCCGGATCTGGCCAGTTTGAAATAATAAAACCA
>NW_006293776.1:971309-972989 GCF_000327345.1 Myotis davidii | reverse complement strand
AGTGGCAAAGACTTTTAAACAAAGAATATGAACCCAGTGTTTTAAAACTACTACAGATGGTTGGTTTGTCTTTTTCCTATTGATTTTTACTTGTTGCTTATTATGGTGATGAACCATTTGTACTTTATGATTATTGCAAATTGTTTTGCCAGGCTGCTACCTATATTTCTATCCTTTGAAATTAGAAATATTATGTTTAAAAAAATAAGTAAAAATTAACTAAATAACTAAATTTTCAGAGATTGTCTAAGACCCAATCTAATTCACTCGTGATGGCAACTTAATTTTAAGGTTAAGCAGGCAAAACATTATAAGATTTCAAAGTAACAGATATTAAAAAGTTGAGGGCAAAATGAATTAAATGCTGTTTGATTTGATCACATGTACATTGACTTCAAGATTTTGTTCTGTCTCTTCCAAATGCTTTTTAATTTTTTTTTAAAGTTGTGTTATCTCTGAGTTTCCATAACTAATGCTTGAGCCAAATTAAATTTTGGGATATTTCTTGGTAATAAAAACTATATTTTTATGGCATCAAGCTATCACAATTAATAAACATTTCCTTCTCTTCTTTTTAGGTTTTAACTCCTTTTGTTTTATTTAAGTCAGGTAATTTATTTTTAAAATGGCAGAGCAGTTATAAGTTAGCTTTATTAAACTTCATTACTTTATTTTAAAGGTCTTATAAAAAGAGAATATATTTAGAAATAAAAATGGTTTAAATTATAAATCTGCCTTTATTCAAGTTTGTATCTTTAAGGGTTATAGTTTCACTTATATTTTTTTAAATCTATGTATTAATAGATACACTGCCTTATATGATAAAATATAATCAGCTTTTCATCATCTTGCAGAAAATCTTTGAAAGAGACATTAATTAATAAATATGGATCAATGTTCAAAACCTAATGTTCTTTTAAGAAAGATCACCTATTTAGCACTCATGTATTTAACACATATATGCTTCAATATATTTGATTGGGACATTAATAAAACCTTATTGCTTGTATTAGCATCCACTTGTATAAAACAATTAACAGGCAAGAAGAACCAGGCACAATACATTAATCACTGATACAAAAGCAGAACAATTTAAAGAATTTGTTAAGGATAATCACTTTTGATAAAAATAAGAAAATGAAATGTAATATTATTCTCTTAATTAGTCTATATACATAAAAGTTTAGTGAGCTGATGTTCAAAGGCCATAAAAAAACAAGAGGGGGAAGGGCTGTGTCACAGCCAAATTTATAAACCAAAACGATTATGCTTTGTGTGTTAGTAAAGGACTCGGTCTTCATTACAATGATCGATAGTGTATTTAAGCAACTGGTCATGTCTAAAAAGTGTTTGTTTATTTTCAAAGAACATGCATATTTACCATTTTAGGATTCCTTTTAGATTGTTCACAGATAAATTGGGATCACACAAAGGGAAAATAAACAGTACTGTTGTTCTGAAGAAATCTCAGATACGGAAAATTTAAATTTGGCCTAGCAATCTATCATGCAACTTTTTGCTTTCCAAAGAGGTTTTTTAGACATATCCCATTGCAGTTGTTTTTATCAACATATCTAGGGTCTGCTAATACTATTCTCAGAAATTATGCTTAAATTGATGCATTTTTATAAATCTTTCCTTAAATGGTTTACTGGCAATTTTTGGCAACAGGGTGACTCC
>NW_006293776.1:936074-971205 GCF_000327345.1 Myotis davidii | reverse complement strand
TATTTATTTTAAATTGAGCACCTACTGTTTTGAAGGTTTTGAATTAGATGATGGAGAAACACACTTATTTCCACCAGATTTCATAAGGCCATACCTGATTGTAAGTGAGGCTAGAACATTCTGTCAAACCATGGGACCAGAAAGAAAAGAAAGTCCTTTGGGGGAAAGATAGGTAACCCCTGCCAGCATTTACCTTCTTATAATATCTATCAAACTTTTCCTTTCAAATGCAGATCACATCCCCTTCTCAAGAGACACATTGTAAATCAAGCTAGGATCTCAGGTGATAAGCAGTTCTTTTCGTCAGGTTTGGATGAGATTGTTTATGATCCAAGGGCCTATGAACTAGAAAGACAGATTACCTACACTCTCCCTCCCTTACCAAACTAATATGCAATTTTGGTGTAGGAATAAAATGACGATAGTTAATTACTCTCATTTGGAAAAGATAAGAACAAAGAACATAGTAGTTGCTGGCTTATAGCAATTATGAAATTCCTCTGAGAGTCATTAGGATGGACCCCCCTTACTGGGGTGTGGGAATTTCCTTCATTACATCCTAACTTTAATTTCTAGGGGAATGTATATACAATTGACCCTCTGTATCTCTGGGTTTTGCATCCATGAATGTGGAACCTGTGAAAACTGAACTCGTAGATAAGAGGGCTGATTTAAGGGACTTGAATATCCATGGATTTTGGTATCAGAGGGTAGGAATGACTCTCTCATGAACACTGAGGGATGACTGTATAACGTATGTATATATAGTATATGTGTATATATGTATATATTTAAATTAATATAATAGTTAAATGACAATTGATTGCTCCAAGTGTCAAGGTCATAATAAATAATGTTTCTTTTCATCTTTCTTTGCCAGGAAGTATTTATTTTAAAGTGTACACTTTCATTGAGGATTTTTTGAAGACCTTGACTTTCTCTATGTGTTTCAATTCCAACTCTTAAGCTCACATGGACTAAGGATTTTACACCATGTCACTTAATGTTCATTAGATACCCAATTCTTGGTCAGCAAGGTTAGCAACAACCACAAACTGCCTCTCTATTCATACCCACAACCAGGACAGCTAAATTCTGTGTTCATTTCCATTCTGGTTTTCAATTTTCCTCCAATTTCTGCCCCTAGAGATAAATCTTATTGTCTCAGGAGATCAGCTACACAATTAAAAGGCTTTATCTTATATTTTATACATTAAATATTTTTAAATAACAGTTTACCTTTTTAAATAAAGTTTCCATAATAACCAACCAGCCTTTTTTTTGGAGCTACAACTCTAGGAACTAAATTTTGAAGTTGAACTATGCCAGGCATCTCAGCTAGGATAGGTCCAATAACTATAAATGAAAGAATAAAGGATTACATAAAATAAACAAAGGTAAATTTTATAAAAGTTTCAATATAAAAATATAAGGATTCTATTTTTTATTTTTGTAATTTTAAAGTCTTAAAATTTAAAAATTATTTTAATATAATCTATATATTTATTTAAACTTTGTGGTTTTGTTTCTTTTTTAAATATGTGAATAAATTGAGGCCAAAAGAAGTCACAGACTTATCTAGAGATACAATGCTACCACATGGGAGTAACAGAAGATACATTTTCTGTCGGTCCTGACAATATCATGTGGCTATCTTTTATTACCTTATATTGATAAAAGCTTTGAGAAACTTACTTTAGGCTCAAGTTAATAAAAATTTCTTTAATATGTTTCAAATGATTTAAAATACATTTTTTCCATAAAAGAAAGAAAAACAAAAAATATTTTAAAGACTAAACAATGCATCATGGTGTTAACTATGGCAAAATGTTACTTCATACAAAAACTCCTATTCATAATAAAGAGGGCAGGAAAAGTAAAGAAGGAAGTAAGATTCTTTCAAGAGGATACGATTCAAAGGTCACTCACACAAAAATCTAATTTAATAATGATATTTGGTTAGTTTGATTCCATGTTCATCAGAGCCAACGTTTCCTTCCAAGAAATGTGCCTAGTAACCCTCTTCTCTGCCCAAAGGGCTTACAAATGCCCAAAACTGTTGGACAGCAGTTTGTCTCTGGTTTAGGATGACAAGATTTCTAAGACAAAAACAATAATCACAACAAAAGAAGACACCGAGTTAAAGTTGAATTTCAGATAAACAAGTAATACATTTTAGTATAACTCTGTCCCATGAATAGTGCATGGGATAAAGGTCTAGTATTTATCATTTGTTTCTCTGATATCAAATTTCACTGGGGATTCTGTATTTTATCTGACAGCCAAAGTATGAGGACGTGGCGGAGGAGGAAGAGGTCCACAAGCAATGATAGTGCTGAGTCCATCATTTCCTGGTTCTATTAGAAAAGTCTTCTCTCCGTTACCATTTCCTGGAGTCTCCACTTTCTAGTTTCCCTTTTCTTTTCAGTTTGCCTACTTGAGCCTCTTTATAATTGTAAGGAGGTTAAATACACACACATACCAAAAAGAAATAAAATAAAAACCAAAAGACAAAACACACATAGATTACTATTTCAAACTAAAGCCTGTTCATTTGTATCTATTTATGAAACATATCACACAAATGTCGTTCTCTTCTTCAGGAAATTGAATTTCAGTGTTACTCTCCACTCTTTCAAGATAATTGTATTTAGAAAACCAGATATTTTTCTTTCAATTCAATTGCCAAATTCACCTTCATGGTTAATAAGTGAAATCCTCACACTGATCCAATAATATCTCTCCAGTTACCTTTTGCCACCATGAAAAGTTTTTATTTATGACCATACTCTCATCTGCCCTTTAGTCAACATTCAATCCATTTTATGTACATTTATGTCCATTCTGTTTTCCTCCTTTTGTAGACCTCAATCTCTTTACCAAGACCTTGATCTCTGATGTGGAACTTTGTCAAATGCTGTCTGAAAATGTAAGGGCACATTCTTCCCTGCATGAAGACAAAGCCAGAGTCTTCCTGGAAAGGCAGGAGGATGCCGAGTGAATAAACATTGGCATTTCATGGTGGGGCTCGGTCAGAGGCAAGCTGCTCTAGATATGAAATTTGGATTAGAAATTTCAAGAGATGTTGTATGGAAGGGCATCATTTGTCCATTGTCTAGTGATTTATTGTATCTGTAATACCTTTCCAAACCATTTATTTGTTAATGGTTAAGGAAGAAGTCAGAGCAGTCATGTGCTGTTGACAGCATTGCCCAAGACAGAACAATGGGAATGAAGAAATGTATTTCCTCCTTTGTGTTCAGAAAATAACTAGTTGGGATAAAGTTCTTAGGAATAGATCACTTTGACTGCTGTAGCCTGGAAGCGGCTTTGTTGACTGCAAATGAATATTCAGTCTTTTTTTAAAGAAACATTGATTATATTTTAGTGGCTGCTATATGTTTTATGAACAAACATATTTCTATTCCAATTTGCTGTGGGATAAATTCTTTAGAACAAAATACAACATATAGAGATAAATAGACAAAAAGATATCTTTATATCTATCTATCATCTACCTATCTATATAGTGAAATGGATGATGAGAGTTTCCTTTTAAGAGCTATAGAATATCAAGAATTTTATTCAGCAAAGTTTATAGTTATAAACCTCTTTAAACTCAGTTATATTTTTAAAATTTTTTTCTATTCTCCATTTTAGAAATAGAGTATACAAATTATTCCCCTGCCTTACCTGGTAAAGAAAAGGAAAAACTGTAATGTAATCTCTCGTCTCTCTTCTTTTTCCTTATCCACTGAATCTGAACTCCCAGAATCGAGGTCAGAATTGTGGAGAATATTTGAAATTTATTTATCTTATATTCAATAAACATAGACAATTCAACTTGCAAAATTTCTGAATTTTATCTGCAACTGTTGACATCCACGTTTTTAAAAAGTGCACAAAGTAACAAAATAAGAAACAAATATATTTACGTTCATATAAAGATTTTTATTATGATTTTATAATCTACAGAGCACACATTTGAAAAAATATTCAAGTAAAACATTCATACATTTCCTTTCAAAAAGTTTTAAGGTCTAGAAAGGTATCAAGAATCATAGTACAACATTTCCCTTCGCCCTTTCCCCAATTTTGTATATATTCAGACTTCACTACTGCTAACAGCTTGGAGCAGTATGTTTCTAGCATTTTTCTATGTAGTTAGGTGTATAGCATATACATTTAGTTCTCTCTGATGGCTTCTTCTTTGGATATGTTAAATATTGGGATGCTCCGATTCTCAGTCCTGTCTCACTTCTCTGTACATTCTGGGTATAGGGTTAAAAAATACAGTCCACAAATTCTTTATCACCTCCATCCCCCATTGATCGGTAACTTCAAGCACCTGCCCCCTGAACCTGGATGAGGTTTGGGTCGGTTTGTGGTTGCTTCGGTCAATGAGTATGGTGGAGTGACTTCACAGGCTAAGTGACTAGAAGGCCAGGCAGCCATAAGAAGTGCAAACCATATGCAGAAGACTCATGTAGGCCAGATCCTGAGTGCATTCTTCTAGTTGGCCAGAGCAGGTACCAGACACGTGAATGAAGGAGCCTTTGGATGGTTTCATTCCCTAGCCATTCACAATGTAGGCTCCAGACATCCTGGAGGAGAACAAGCCATTTGCACTGTGCCTTGTCTGGAATTACCAAACCACAGATGGCCTGACCATATAAAATGGTTGCTGCTTTCTATCAATAGATAACCAGAACACTAGGGAGTCTCATGTAGTTCCATAGCTTTAAATGTATCTATCCACACTAAAATAAAAGAGAAAGATGCTAATTGACCGTACCTTCGCTACACCCACCAGCCAATCAGAAGAGTATGCAAATTAACCCATCTTTGATGGGTTAATTTGCATACACAGGCACCCAGTGAAGACTGAAGGCAGAGTAGAAGGAAGCCAAGCACTGCAGAGGGAGCCAAGTGGAAGAGAAGGAAATGGATCAGAGGTAGCAGAGACGGGAGTGGAGCTGAGGCAGCGGACCTGGGAGAGAGCGAAGTGGAGGAGAAGGGAGGGAGCGAGGTGGCAGACACAGGAAGGAGGTGAAGCACAGGACATGGGAGGGAGCTGAAGCGGCGGAGATGGGATGGAGCCAAGGCGGCAGGGAAGGGAGGGAGCCAAGGCAATGGAGAAGGGGGGGAGCGAGGCAGCAGAGAAGGGAGCAAAGCCTGCCTCGGTGGGCTTCGCTCCCTTCCCTGCTTCACTCTGGTCTCAGGAAGCCCTATCCTGGCAGGAATAGGCCCTAGGAATCTTCCTGCAATGGGCCTCTAGTATAAAAATATATTCTCTATATGAAAATAAACCCCCAATTGCTCTCCTCAGATAGTTTCTTGCCTCTTTAAGGTTTCACTTGGGTCTGCACCAGCTATTTAAGTAATAAGATTTGGTGAAAATTAAATGAGTTAATACACAACATATGCTTAAACATAACTATTATGCAAATGTGAGTTTTATTATTAATATTAACTCAAGAAGATGATAAAAACTGAATTTGTGATTCCTACAAGGTTAATGTCTACTTCTCTTGTCTTTCCACCTTAGAAATTATTCCACCATTTACCTTGACTGCTCAGGTCCAAAATATTGGGGTCTAGTTTGATTTTTTTTTTCACATTCCCCATATCAGTAGGTTCTGTGGTTTTGCCTCAATATGCGCTAAACTCATGTAACATTCTTTATCTCTACAGCTGGTGCATACCACTGTAATCTGTCATTTGGGCTGCTGGTCCACATTCTCAAATGGTCTCTCTATTCCAGCTGTGGGCAAACTACAGCCTGCGGGCCGGATCCAGCCCGTTCAGCTGTTCTATCCGGCCCGTGGAGCTGAAAGAACGGAGGGTTCTCTTCCTCTCCCCTCTGCTCCTTCACCAGCAACAGTGTTAACATGTATTAGTTCACAAAAACACTCCATCCATGCGTTTGTTCCGGCCCTCCGGTCCAGTTTAAGAACCCATTGTGGCCCTCGAGTCAAAAAGGTTGCCCACCCCTGCCCTATCCTCTACTATTCATTCTTTCTGTGACAATAAAAGTGACCTTTCCAAACACAAATCAACTATGTTACCTGATGAGAACCCTGCAATAATCATTTCATTTTACTTTTTTTTTTCATTTTCCTTTTAATAAAATCCAAACTTCTTGCTATGGGCCAGGGCCCTTTGTGATCTAGCTGCTGTCTATGGCTCTGCCTGTACTATCATGTGGCAGTAATAGAGGTTGTCTGTCTCTTCCATAATTTAGTGCTCTACACTCATTTCTGCTTCAGGGCCTTTGCATTCTCTGTGCTTGAAATCAGCTTTCCCTTCTCTGGTTTGCTCCTTCTCATTATTCAAGTTTCAGCTCAAACAGAGCTCCCCCAATACTGCCATCTGTAACCACTGAGTCTGTAATTTGCCCCTCTTTCAACCTCTATGGCATTTTTTGTATTACCTACTTTATAGTACTTCTTAATGAGTAAATAATTACAATTTGAATAACTTCCTTACACAGTTACTTATCTCTTCTTCTACTTGTTTACACATCATTGTCAGTTTCTGGGAGAAGAGATTTTTGAGAGCAGGGACCATGTTTGTCCTAATCATGGAACAAAGACTGGTGCATAGTAGATGTTCAACAGATATTTCCTGCATGAATGTGTTTCCTCCTTTCTCCCCACCTCCCTTTCCCCTCGCTCTCTGTCTCTCTACTGTACATTCTCCTTTATAAAATAAATAAATCAATACGTGATAAATTTTGTATATGCAAAATTGATCTGTGTACCTAGTATGTTTTAGAAATATTTACACAGTAGTGCATTTAGCTTTAACTTATACTTTTAAAATAACTTCAAGGTATTGTATTGTGTAAATGAATCATAATTTATTTTATCATATTATAGTGAGGGAAATAAAGATGGCTTACCAATTTATTCAAAAATAAGCTGTCAATGCTGTAATGAATATCCTTACATAGTTTTTTATTTATTTATGCATGCTTGCATTTATATTAAAATAATTTATCTCCTCAAAGGGTTTACGAAAAATACAGAAATTTGCCCATTTTCCTTATCCTTACCAAAACTGGATATTTATTTTTCCTCATTTTTGATGAAATATAAAATCTTACTTTTAAGTTGTCTTAGCTTGAATTCATTGTGAAGTGGAAATATTTCATGTATTTATTGGATCATTTTATTTCTTCTCTGAGATGCTTTTTCTTATTCTTTTCATATTTTTTATTGCTTTTTTCTTTTTTATATAATCTGATTATAAATATTTGGCTCTTATATGTGTTGAAAATTGTTTACCTTGTGCCTTGCTTATTAGCTTTGGCCATAAGATCTTTGAAAATACAGAAGAATAAAAATTTGGTCAAATATGTTAAATGTTTTCTTTATGGATTTCAGAATTTGCAATTTATTGGGAAAACCTTTTCCATTTTAAGACTATTCAAATATTTTTATTATTTACCAAATGTGCCATCTTTAAAAATGTTTACATTTGACTCTCTATGTATCTGAAGTACACTTTTGGGTTTGCTCATGTGTATATAGATTTAACTTTATCTTTTCTAACTAGATAGCCAATTATAATATGGTTACTTATAAATAGCCCATATTTTTTTCTAAATGATTCAAATTCTTAAATGCTCACATAGGCATTTGCCTCTTTCAAGACTCTCTGTTCTCTTCCATTAATCAATATACATATTTCTGCAACAAATGAACACTAAGAATTGTTATAGCTTTATTTTATGCTTTGATAATAAAATACTGACAGTATAGAGTTGGCCCATATTTGGTTATAAATTCTATCTCATGGAGCATCAAACTAAAAATACTAAAAGCCATGTCTATGTAAAAGTTCAAAAATAACAAAAATGAAAAGAATTGGGTTTGAAAACCCACACACGCGCACGCACACACACACACACACATCCTTGTGAGTCCAAACACATGAGAGTTGGAGAAAAAATATAAAAACACAATGATTTATTTATTTATATTTATCTAATGCAAAGGAAAAATATGTTAATCTTCTTTGGCAATCATTTTTAAAGCTTAAAAACACTGTTTAAAAATTTAACAGGAGAGTAGAAATGGATGCATAACCCTAGATAAAGAAAAAATGAAGAGAGAAAATTTGAGCACTTCAACCAATGGCAGGAAAAATAAGAAAATACAAGAAAAATAAGAAAGCAAGGTGAATACAACATTTACAAAAATATAGCAGGAATAATCTCACATAGACTAGTGAATCATAATGAATATTAATAGGTTAAGTAAACCTTTTAAACAGAGAGACTCTTGATTTATCTTATTGATTGATTGGCTACATTTTTTTTGGGTGGCATTGGTTAATAAACTTATGTAGGTATCAAGTGTACATTTCTATTATATATGATCTATATATTACATTGTTTATTTGTCTTTTTTTTTTGAGAGAGAGAGAAAGAGAGAGAGAGAGAGAGAGAGAGAGAGAGAGAGAGAGAGAGAAAGAGAGAGGGAGATAGAAACATTGATGAGAGAGACCTGCCTTCTCTCTCTGACTGCCTTCCTGAAACTCAAGCATGTGCCCTGACTGGGAATTGAACCTGGGTCCTCTTGGTGCATGGGTCGATGCTCAACCACTGAGCAACACCAGCTGAGCAATTTGTCTTTAAAAAAAATGCTGTATACTACATAAAAATCCCACAAAAATACAACCACCCAGGAAAATGAAAATAAAAAAGTAAGAAGTATATTTATAGGTCATTAATTACACAATATAATTTCTGATTAAAAAATGTCAAACCAAAAAGCATTAAGTGAGACAAGCATTGTTGTGTGTCAGTCCTAGCCTATCAATAACCAATGTGGTGGTTGGACCTGCCTTGTGGTTCTAATGGTTGCAAGATGCCCTTCAGTGATTATCATCAAGAAACTTTGAAAAAAAACAGAGGTTTACTTTCAGTACTTCTGCTTTTGTTAGGGTTGAGGTTGTGGTTCTAGGGTTTCTCAGGCTCATTCTTTATTGGTGAATTTAGAACATAAGATCAGGAATTTAAAGCGAGTGAAGAGAAAAACAAGTGGCCCAAATGGTCAGATATTGAAATAACAAAGGTATCAAAAGCAGAGGTGCCTCAGTGTGAAGAATGGGCTTGGCTCTACACCTAGTGTGTGCCTGGCACTGTGTTTACTTGAGACAACCATCTTTGAAGTGGATGAGTCTTTGAATGCCTCCTCAATCAAAGCTTAAGTCAGGCACTTACATTACAAAAATAAAAAAACCCATGGTCAGGACTTATGCTGCAGGCATACATAAAATGAAGTACCCTCTACCAAGAACATGTACAGTTATGTGCCTTCAGTCACCTAATTATATAACAGCTTCAAAATGTAAAGCAAGATATGCTGTAGAAATGGACAATCTATAATTCATATGTTATTTCTATCTTTTTCACAAAAGCAAAATAAGTCAACAATAAAAAGTAAATAACGAGTGGCTTTAAATAATATTTATATATATATTTCTATATTTCAGGGTTTTTTCAACCAGATAAAGTATACTCAAATTTCAAAAGGCCAGTCACAGAAATTGTTGAATAAAAATCATGAGCAATTTATAAAACATTCTAATACACAAAAATAAGAGAATACATATTTATCATTCAAATCGTAACATTAGAAATAAACCACAAAAAATGTCCTATGGCCTACCTAATGAGACATTTTAAAACAACATTCTACATAAATTTTGTATAAAGATGAAAACACAATTGAGATGTCAAACAATTCTCAAGTGAATGACAAAGAGGCTACTTGTATATACCAACTCTTATTAAAGCCAAAGTGAAACTCAGCAAATACAATTTATCATCATAATTTATTCATTAGAAAACAAGAAAAGTAGAAAATAATGCATGTGTTCTATGTAAGAAAAAGACAAAAAAATGATGATCATAAACATAATATTTCTTTTTTTTTTGAAATATATTTTATTGATTTTTCACAGAGAGGAAGGGAGAGAGACAGAGAGCCAGAAACATTGAGGAGAGAGAAATATCGATCAGTTGCCTCTTGCACATCTCCCACTGGGGATGTGCCCGCAACCCAGGTACATGCCCTTGACAGGAATCAAACCTGGGACCTTTCAGTCCGCAGGCCGACGCTCTATCCACTGAGTCAAACTGGTTTCGGCAATAAACAATACTTCTTGAAGGCACACTATGTGCCAGCCATACGTCTAAGCCATTAATATATACATCCTGTTTTTTTTTTGGGGGGGGGTGTTAATCTTCACCAGAGGATATTTTTCCATTGATTTTGAGAGAGAGAGAGAAAAAAAACATCGATGGGAGACAGACACATTGATTGGTTGCCTCCTGCATGCACCCTGACCAGGGCTGCGGAACCTGCGGAACCTTGACCAGAATTAAACCTGGGATCCTCCACTCCGTGGGCTGACGCCCTATCCACTGAACTAAACTGGCTAGGGCTATATACGTACATTGACACCTCAAAACAACTCCATGAGGTAGGCAATTATTATGCATATTTTATAAATAAGAAGTTAAAACACAATGAGCTTAGATGCCTAAATTTATTCCAACAGCAAGTTGGAAAAGTTGGCAATTATTCTAACCCAAGACTGAGAAAATAGTAAAAATAAACTGGTCTGCATCATTAAATTCTAGAGATTGTTCCTTGGAAGGACCAACAAAAGCAAATAAGCATATAGCAAGTTGATTAAGTAAAAAAAAAAATAAGGCAAAACAAGCATTAGGAAGAGAAAAGGATAAAATTACAGAAATGGAGTAGAGTTCAAAAATTTTATGACAATGCTATACCCAAATTTTAGCAATCTATTTTATAATCTAGATGAAATGGATGATATAAAATATGAGTGGGTAGATTTAAAACAATGACTCAAAAATATTGTTTTAAAAAAAGTCTGCATAAACTAATATTTATAGAAGAAATCTATAACGAAAGCATAATATGCTAATTGGACCAGATGTCCTTCCAGACATCCTTCCGGACGACCTTCTATCGGATGAAGCCAGGGCTGTGAGGGAAGCCCAGGTTTTGGGTGCCAGAAGGAAGCCGGTGCTGGCAGCCAGGGGAAGGAAGGCCTATTCTTGCACGCATTTTGTGCATCAAGCCTCAAGTTGAAAGATAAGGACTTACCTTTGAAAGTGGGTGGCCCTTTTCTCCCCCTAAAAGCAGGGCAGAATAGCAAAAGTGGGCTGGAGCTGGGTAGCTCCCTTTCCCAGGTCAGTTAGGCTCTTCCCAGCAGGTGAGGTTCTGGTTAACTAGTTTCCCCTGAGGGCAGACTTTAAGGACAGAGTGTTCTGGTGTATTTTAAATTATTCCTTTCCTCTCCCCCTGCTGGAAGCAAAAGGGAGTTTTCCTCTGATATTTATTGTTGGAACCTGGTCGAGCTTCTTTCTGGAGCTAAATATCAGAATATTATGGGTCCCCTCTATGACTGGATTCCCCTGGAGTTTTTAACTCTCTGCCTCCAGCAATTCAGCAATTACTGTTCAGGTTTTCCTGCGTGGCACCGGTTCCCTCCACAGTTAGTAGAGGCTCCCCTGTCTTTGTCTCTCCGATCTTGGGGACAACTGTTTGCGCTGTGTCCTCCCCTACCTTACAGATCCAAGGAGAGTTGATTTTTCAGTCTTTTCAGCTTTTTACTTGTTGTTAGAACACAGTGGCTCCTTCCAAGCTCCTGACATTCAGACCAGAAACTGATCTTCTTTCTTGGCTGAGTTGTTTAAATCTTTTTATTGTCCATTTGAAACACTTATTGGTCTGAACCATGCATTTTTTTTTTAAAGGGTGTAAATTCCTGCCCAAGGTCTTTTGAATCTCACATTTTCACAGTAGGCACTTGAGTTTAGTCTGCCACTAATATTTTACCTCCATAGGTAAATACTATCAATATCTATTGAGCATTATAACTAAAACTTGCTTTGAATCAACACATTGTCTATTTGGTAGTCCTCTCTTGCTCTTCAAGTTTAGTTCAAGTTAATATGTAAAAGACACTTCCCTAGGGAGATATAGTACAAGAATGTTTCTCTTTTGACTTGGGACATCATATTGATTTCTGCATTTTCTTCACTGTTGGACCTATGCTTGCCAATACAGCCCCCCATAGAGAAATTTTTAAAAAATCCCCAAATGTTTTGAAGAATGCTTTAGAATGTAACCTCTGCCAGAATCTAATTAGACAGGAAACATGGATTTGGGGAGACATTCTTTATAGCTGGCTTATTTATTCTTTACCCCTCTCTCAAAAAAGAATCATACAAATATTGTCTTCATAATTATTCCTTCTCTTTATTTTTGGCCTTTTCCATAATGGCTTAAAAATTCTTCTAAACAATAAGAACAAATGTTATAAACAAACTCTTTCACATGCTTTTTCTTCCTCGCATCCTCCTTCTCTTCCTACACGCTGAATAAAAAACAAAAACAAAACCTCACGAAGCAGATTTTCGTGAAGCAAATGCAGATGACAAATTTTAAAAAAAAGTAAGGCATGGGTCAACTTTTCACAACTTATCAATACATTTAGATTTTCAAAGTGACTTTTCTATCATATCTAAGGAAGCTGATCCCATTAGCAACGAGCTAGCTTGGTGGTGGAAAGGCTGCTGACCATTCTGGCATTGATTCTGCCCACAAAAATATGCAGCATGCTACAAGTGGAATTTACCCTTTGGCCTTTCGCTCCCCCTCCTTTAAACCAAGAAGTATTGTTTGCACTGTGAGACCAGTTTTCCACCAGCCAAAAGTGTTTGTAGCTTATTACCAAGTGATCTTAAATCAGTTCCAGAAAATATAAAATATAAAACTTTTATGAGCACAGACGAAAACAAAGCCTAATGTTACAGTTTTCAAATAAAATAAAACTAGTAATTTTTTTAGCTTTTTGTTTATTCTTGACTTTTTTATGTCAAAGTATATTGGAATTTATGATTAGAATTATATGCATCTGAGAAGATACAGCAATCCCCAATGTTTAGATTCTCACTTATTCATCACCTTCCCCAAGTTTACCTATCTTTACTTTTTAAAAAAAGAATGAAAGTAGTTTGGAGATACTTGTAGTGTTTTCAAAAACAAGGCTGGTATGCACAAATAAAAGATGTCCAGCAAGCAGAAGAAAGAGCTTTGTCTTCTTTTCTCCTAAAGAACAAAGAACATAGATTGGCCCATTGCAAAAGTAAGATATGCCTTAAAAAAATCAAGAAAACTTAGAACATTGATAAAAACTGCCTGACTAATCTTATACATGCAAATGTAGAGAATATGGTTGGAAAATCTGTGATTATCCTGTTTAAAAGATCTGTCCTTACCACATGTTGACTGTTACATCTATTTTTATCCTTTTATGTTCAAGAGAAGTAAAGGAAAATGTAGATAATTATTTAAGTTAATGCCTGAGATTAACAGCATCAAAATACACCTTTGTCTCTCAAACCTTTTTGTTGCTGCTGAACACTTAGCTTTCTATGGTAATAATAATTAGAAATGCATGGAAACAAAATTTCATGAAAATTGGTTATATTATACAACGGAAGTGGAAAAAGGAGTGTTAAAATGCCAAATGTGATTTTCTTGTCTTAATCATCTCAGATTTCAGATTAAGAACTGAGATTTATTTAAGTCTCTGTTGTTGAGGCATAAGGATGAGTTCTTGTTAGAAAATTGTTCACTTTCTTTGGCTGTAGGAACATTATAAATGCGGTACAAATAATGTTTTTCTTCATAGCCTGCCAATTAAAGTGGCAATAAAGAGTTAACTAAATATATCCACTTCTCAAAAGCATTTTAATTTGAATTTTAGAAAAAGATTGTAGTTAATTCATTTTTAAATGCTGCAAACTTTCTTAATTGTAAGAAGTAAAAATGGAATTTATATATTAAAAACCATATGGTTTGTTGTATCAGAGAGACAGAGAGAGACAGAGAAACACAGATTCAAAAACGATTGGTAATCTCTTTCCGATCTATTTAGAGACTGAGGGTCATGTCCAAGATAAGGACCATTGACAGTACAATTATTTATGCTCCCTGTTTCACAAAATCGCCGGGGACACAGGACAAAAGAGACTAGCCATATACTGTTCTCTCTTATTTAATTGTTTGGTCAGAATTCCAGAAATATCTTATTTGTTTGCTAAACACTTCTTGCAATGTCAGTGCTTTACTCCCAGGAAATGTAATTCCTGGAACAGATACTATTTTTCAGAGAGTTAGATTTATTAAAAAAAAATGCGGGATGGGGGAGAAGAAACATTTTCCAAAGTGTTTTCATTCTCCAACATGGTCAGAGTTTCAAAGAATCACAGATTAGGTATTTTTATTCTTGGTTGGGCCTGACAAAGGAAGGCAAAAGGGATACAGGAACAAGTAAATCAAGATATTTTAAAAAATCAGTTTTATTGATATATAATTTACATAAAATAAAATTCATAAAAGTTAGTTATATAATTCAATGAGGTTTGGAAATGTATATCTTTGGATAATATGCATCACAATCATCATATAGATTTAGAGGCTATTTCTATCACCCCAATGAATTCCCTTGTGCTTCTTTGTTGTCAGTTCACCACCACCTCTGATCTGTTTCCTATCTTTGCCTTTTTCAGAATTTTTCATAGAATTATAACGTATACAGTCTTATTATTCTAATCATTCTTTTAGATAATATCTTCAAATCCATCTATATTGTTATGTCTATCAGTAGTGTTTTTTTTTTCTTTTTGTTGTTGAGTTATATTATATGGATATTTCACAAATAATTTATTCACCAATTGATAAATACTAGTTTTTGTCTATTGTTAATGACAACTTTATGAATATTTAAGTTCATGCCTGTGAGAGAATCTATGTTTTTATTTCTCTTGAGCTAATCTCTGTGAGGGGATTGCTGAGTCATATAAGAAAGGTATATTTAACTTCATAAGAAATTGTCAAATTTTTTTCTAAAATGGCTGTTACCATTTGTTGTTCCCACAAACAGTGTATTAGAGTTCCAGTTGCTCCACATTCTCAACCACTGGGTATGGTGGGTATTTTTAATTATAGCCATTCAACTTGGTATATAGGGGCATCACAATATGATTTTAATATACATTTTTCTAATAGATAATGATGTAGGCTTTTATTTGCAATTCATTGGGAGAATATCTATTCAAACCTTTTGCTCATTTTTGTTCACTTTTAAATGAGGTTGATTGTTTTTCATTACTGAGTTTGAATATAGATTCACATATTCTGAATTGTAGTTTTCCTTTTTTTAAAGATAATTAAAAAAAAAATCCTCACTCGAAGATATTTTTTTCATTGATTTTTACAGAACTTGGAAGGGTGAGAGAGAGACAGAGAGAAACACCAGTGTGAGAGAAACACATTGATTAGTTGCCTCCCACATTCCTCTGGCCAGGGCCAGGAGCCTGCAACTGAGGTAGGTGCCCTTGACCAGAATTGATCCCAGGACCCTTCAGTCCACAGGGCAATGCTCTATCCACTGAGCCAAACCCACTAGGGCTAGATAAGATAATATTTTTTGAATGAAGTGGAATGTATTAATTTATTTTCTTTATGGTCCCAGGTTTTGCAATGACATTTAAGAAACCATGACTGTCCTAAGGTCACAATGAATTTCTTCTTTGTTTTCTTTTGCTAGCTTTACAGGTTTAGCTTTTACATTTAAATCCATGATTACTTAAGGTTAATTTATGCTAATGATGTATGGGAAGGGTAAATTTTCTTTATTTTTATACTAGAGGCCCATTGCATGGATTCCTCTACCGGTGGGGTCCCTCAGCCTGTCCTGTACCCTTTCCCAATCTGGAATCCCTCTGGGGATGTCAGACTGCTGGTTTTGGCCCGATCCCCACAGGCCAGGCTGAGGGACTCCACCAGTGCACGAATCCATGCACTGGGCCTCTAGTATGCATCTAAGATCTTTGATTAATCTCTTCCCTCCCTCTTCCCTCCCCCATTTCCTCTGAGATTCATCAGTCTGTTCCATGTTTCCATGCCTGTGTGTTGAGCATCTTCCCCCTAGTGGTCAGTGTGTGTCATAGCTACTGGTCAAACGTCAAATCCTGTATAATAAAAGGTTAATATACAAATTGACCCCAACGGCAGAACAACTGGTCGCTATGATGCACACTGACCACGAGGGGGCAGATGTTCAATGCAGGAGCTGCCCCCTGGTGGTCAGGGAGCTCCCAGAGGGGGAGCTCTGCTCAGCCACAAGCCGGGTTGACAATTGTGAGTGCAGTGGTGGTGGGGGGGAGCCATTCCCACCTCCTTGGCAGCGCTAAGGATGCCCAATTGATGGCTTAAGCTGTCAGTTGGACATCCCTGAGGGCTCCTGGGCTGCCAGTGGGATGTCTGAATGCCAGTTTAGGCCCAGTCCCCCAGGGAGCGGGCCTAAGCCAGCAGGTGGACATTTCCCGAAGATTTCCAGACTGCAAGGGGGTGCAGGCCGGGCTGATAGACCTCCCTGAGTGCACAAATTTTCATGCACTGGGACTTTAGTATAGATATAAGTAACCAACACTTCTAGAACTATTTTTTGAAAAGATTACTTTAACCCCTTGAATTACCTTGGCATATTTATCAAAATCAGTTAATTTGCATAACCAGCATATTTGCATAATTTTATTTCTCAACTCCCTATTCCATTCCATTGACCTAAATGCTTATTCTTTTGTGAATGCCACAATGCCTTACTGTAGCATTTTTAAAAAGTATTGAAATACGGTAGAGTAAGTCTTCCAACTTTGTTATTTCTTTTTCAAAATTATTTTGGTTATTCTAGGTTTTTGCATTTTACGTACATTTTAGAATCAGCTTGTGATTTCTATCAAAAAGTTTTCTTAGATTTTGATTGAAAATTTGTTGAAAACTATATCAGTTTTTCTAGGTCTTTTAGCTTTCAACAAAATGTTATAGTTTTCAATAAATAAGTATTACACATCTTATTAAATTTATCTCTAAATATTTTATTTAATTGCATTTAAAAATCCAAGTGTATATTGCTGATATATAGGAATACCATTAATTTTTTATGTTGACTTTGTATTCCTTGACCTTGCTAAATTCTCTCTCTTTTTTACCTAAACAAATACTGAAGAGGTAGGAAGATTTCAAGATTGGTTCATTCAATATTATTTTATATGACTAAGAATCTAGATTTTTTTTGTAGCTTGGCTCTGCCATCCCCATCATGTTGGCTTTGACTTCAGGTTTATTTTGTCATAGTCAGAAAATGGCTACAAAAGCTTCAAGCATTGTATTCTCACACAGAGACACACACCTCCTAGATGAGAAAATGCTTTTTGTGCTGCCCCTTAATAAGAAATTTACAAAATACTCTTTCTTCTAAGAGCTATCTATCGGGATTTAATTGCAAGACAATTCTTGTACACTGTGGTCAAGGAGACCAGATTCAAGACTCATCTGCTGAGCTGGTGAAATGCCCAGCCTCCTCTGAAGAATGTGACTATCCCCAAACAAAATCAGGTTCTCCTCACAAGGAAGTATGGGAGAGAATGGCTAATGGGTAATCAAAGAAGTTTTTCAGGTTCCTGATAATTTTAAGGATCATTTTATATGTTTTTAATTACTTGGCCACAGAATGATAAAAATAATTATTTTGAGCTTGACTTACATACATCAGTGATATGAGACAGGGATGTAGGATAACACGCATATCCTATCCATGACTGGTCTAAATCAAATCTTCATAGACAAGTTAATGGAACAGCAAGTCAAGTGCAAGTCTGACCATACACAGATTTTACAAAAGCCTTCACTCCTCTTTGATAAGCAAGTCTATTTAAAGTTTTCCACAGTTATAAACTTAAGGTTAGTCTTATTTTAGTGAAACAATGGCAAAGGAAAAATATTCATGTTATTTTTGGGTGTTATAAATAATGGCAAAAATGACTAAGCGTATATCTGTAATCTTAAAAAAAGAAAGACATTAAAGGAACCAAAAAGAAACTGGCCAAATAACACACATGAGAAGAATGTAAAATAACAAAGCATAATGTTGGAAAATTGCTCATTGATCTCTTAAAATAGATATTCAGCTGTGAAACTGCTTGAGATTCCAAAAGGGCCTACTTAATTAAACGTAAATTCAAAACAAGCACTGAAGTGAAAGTTTAGACAGTTCTTTCACTTATTTTCTTACTAAAAAAACACAGTATTTTTGATATATGGGATCCCTTTCATAAAATACCTTATGTCCAAAACCTTTACTAAAGTACTTGAGATTTAAAGGTTAAAACTTTACATTTTAAAGTTATGAGTTATAATAGCATTTTAACAAATTAGACTATTTTGTGTTCAATAGGGAAGTCCTTATATTTCTGTATAATAATAACTTTACAAAATCATATTTTCTGATATTATATACTTTAATACATACATATATGTAATGTGTGTATGTGTGTGTGCATGTTAAAACTATGACCCCAACAAGCACATGAAGCTTGTAAATAGACACAATTATTTCTCCTACTTAAAGGAAAACAGAACCATGCAAAACAATACAACTTACCAGGCACCCTTTTGGATGACCAATCTCTGTCCTAGCTAACTTTATGGAAATGTCTTCTGCTGCCATCTCAAAGTATTTACGTTTCCACTAATTGTTCTGGCAAAAAAAGTAGAATGATTTTCCACCTGCCACATCCAATGTTCTCCTTTTAGTTTTCCTTTAATTTCCTTCTCAGAAGTGATGGACACTTTTGTCTACTCTCTTCTTTTTGTAACTCTCAACTCCCTTGTCTTTCATGACTCACTTTTTCTTGTTTGACTTGAGGTCTCTGACTACTTCTTTTCAGTCACCTCCTCCCATATTTTTCTGTTCCTGGAAACTTGCATGGCACCATCAAATAATCTGATGTCTACAAGTGTCTCGCAGTGGCTAGCAGAAATACCCGCATGCTGATGTTTTCTATTCTATATATCCAGCCAACCTTCTTTTGTTTGTTGTTGTGCTAGCTAGACATAAGCTATTGAAAATCTTTCTAACATCTGAAGCCCAAATGTCTGTTGGAACTAAATTCACCTAAATAAATTCATTGTATCTTTCCTACTCCAACCTCCTCTTCCCCTTTGTGGCTAATATCTGTTAAGGACAGGAGTTACTTACCTAAAACTGAATATGGGAATCAACTTTAACTTTTCCCTCACTCCATTCATTCATTCATTGATTCATTCACCAAATGTAACAGAAGCAGCCTTCTAGCATAATGGTTTTGATGTAGGTGTTGGATGCCAACTGCCCCTGTTGAAATCTTGGCCTCTTTTACTTACCAGTTCTGTAACTCTTGGAGGTTACCTAACTGCTGGTCTGACCATCTTTAACATGAAGAAGGTGATGTATAGACAGATGCCAGTGTGATAACATAAATTAGCTGAGGGTGCTGCAACAAAGGGAGGGTGATGGAGAGGATTATTAACTTTTTCTTGATATATGTTTTATCAATACTTGAAAAGAGAACATATTATTTTGTAAATCAAACAATTTATGAAGAAAAAATGTAAACAAAATTATTTAACTAAAAGGCCCTAACTCCAATAGTCATTATTTAAACCCATAAAAGCGTTATTTTGAGTGGTGATGATTAGAGTATCATGCTCCCCTAATTTTCTAATTACTGATAGCCAGTGTCAGCAGTGCTTCCTCTCATTGACACATATTGTTCAGACACAAAAGGAAAAGGAGTAGAAATATTAACAACAGCTCCACTGAATAAATTAAACAACTCGATGCACCATAATGAAATTTTCTCTGCCAATAATGGATATCATATTCAATGGAACTTTCTTATGCTTTGACCCATCTTATAGCTTTATTATAGAAAGTGTTAGCCTATATTAACCACTTACTAGATAAATACAGAAAAACTGCCTGTCACTTATCAGTTTATACGTTGTCATCTCAAATAGGGCCGAGTAGTCTGATTTCAAAGTGACAGCTGGCGGTGTCTCTGCCTGATGCATGCTAATCCAGTTTTTATTATGGAAAAACTGCCTGTGCTCTCAGACAGGGAAAGGGAGTTGCTAAATGTAATCACTAAGGAGGAACCTTGGGATCGCAAACATAAAAGACTAAAATGAACAGTTTTCTCATTACAGAATGGTTTCCTGATTAAATACAGATTAAGGGCAGGGAGAAATCATTTAGAGAATTAAATAGCATTCTCCATTGTGTATATACACATAGAATCACAGATACACACATCCTTAAGTGGATATGGGTACCAAGTTATATGCACATAGCTATAGATATAGCTTTTGCATCTATACTACATACAGTCATAGCATTTACTCTCTTTGAATATACTCATAAAACAGTTGAAGGGGATGCGGATTAATTCCCATTTTCAGGCTTAATTTTTGAGGGCAGAGGCATAAAAGAAGCAGTTGTCATTTAAATGAAGTGTGACTTTTAGATAGATCACTGCTATGGTTTTATTGTATCACTCTAGTGTAGACTGACTTGTATCAGAGAAATGGAGAACTGCCCACTATCTTTTCCCAACATAGGAAATGAAAAGCTAAGAGAGAGCTATCAAAAAGGACTTAGCGGCTACTATAAATCTTGTATAACCCAATTACCTCCTAAAGGCCCCAGTTCCTAATACTATCACTTTGGGGGTTTGAATTTCAACATATGAATCTGGGGCTACTGCCATATCTGGATGGTGGAGTCAGCACAAATAAGAACATTTAGTGTTTAGAGAGGCGTGCCTTCCTCATGCTCTACTTTGGAATCTTGATGCCATTTGTACTATATAATAAACAGCTCTCTCAAATTTTAACTCCTAGCTGTCAATTGAAAAGGCCACCTAACTATTTCATTAGGGCCCTAATTAATAATACACTTCAATAAAAATAATTTCTTTACTCCATAATTTATCAGCATGTTAAATATCTTGCCCAATACTTATTGCTAGGATAAAATAAGCATCCTATTTGTGAGAGGATAGAGAAGCTGTTTAATTGACAGCAGAAGAGATGAAGAATCAAATCAGAAAAGCAATAATCCCTTTTCTTCAATATCTGTAGTTGTTGTGGCCACAATTACTTTGGACCTTGAATCACAAATACAAATAGCTGTGTTTGAGTGAGGTAGTTATGCCAACAGATGACCAGTTGCCAGCACAATAAGCCATCTGACCTCATTTTGAAAATATAAGTGCTCACAGTTTCTCTGTCCTTGGTCTAATTTGTGACAACACACAATTCTGGGTGCAGAACTGGGCATAAATAGTACAAGTCATAGGTCTATGGAAACCTCTTTCAAAATCTAGCTGCCTGTGTCAAAACAATCTCCTTTACCCAGAGTGTGAGTTCAGAAAGCACAAATTGTCATGCCCAGAATCAAACATTAATTTGAGAAGCTTAAACTAATGCTGCTCTTGATTATAGGAGTGTCTTAGTCCATTTGGGTTGCTGTAACCAGACACCAGAGACGGGGTAACTTATAAACAACAGAAATTTACTTCTCACAGTTCTGGAGGCTGGCAAGTCCAAGGTTAAGGCACCACAGAGTCCGTGTCCAGTGAGGATCCACTTTCTAGTTCACAGAGGGTGCCTTCTCGCTACGTCCTTACATGGAAGAAGGGGTGAACTAGTTCTCTGGAATCTCTTTTGTAAGTCACTTAATACCAATCCTTTATAACCCAATTACTTCTAAAGGCCCCATTTCCTAATATCATCACTTTGGAGTTAGAATTTCAAAATATGAGTCTGGTGCGGGAAGTTATTCTGTGGGGTTGGGGGGGGGGAATCTGGACAAATATTCAGACCACAGCAGGAGGTAGAAAACTATAACTCAAAAGAAGTCATAGTCAGTCAACTGATAGACAATGGACTCTCTAAATGGGCATTTCTTTTGTATATGTGTTGCCTTTTCATCACCCATAACTAAGGAAAACCTTCAGAGACCTAAAGTGGCAACACTAAAGTCAAAACCATTAGGTGCTTTTCAATGATATTGGTCTAAGTCAGTGGTCGGCAAACCGCGGCTCGTGAGCCACATGCGGTTCTTTGGCCCCTTGAGTGTGCCTCTTCCACAAAATACCACATGCGGGCGCGCACGTACAGTGTGATTGAAGCTTTGTGGCCCATGCGCAGAAGTCGGTTTTCAGACTGGGCGAGGCTATTTTGAAGAAGTAACGTTAGAAGAAGTCTCTGTTGACTAATGAGTTTGCCGACCACTGCCCCCCACCAAACAATTCTCCAACAATTAACCAATGGACATAAGACACTGGGGGTAGGGGAGGCCAGGGGATTGTCAAGGGTGGGAAAAAAAGGAGACATATGTAATACTCTTTGTAATATTTTAAGCAATAAAACAATTTATAAAAAAGAAAGTAGAGATGGGAAATATAAAAAAAACGTAGGGGGTGTCGGTCAGTCGGGCAACGGGAGAGGCAGCAAAGGCGGGCCGCGGGATACGCAGCTCAGGGGAGCTGCACACGATTCATGCACTGGTTGAGGATGGGAGAATTGGAAGGGGTCGACCTCAGCAAACATACCTCAATCAGATTGAGGACGTTTTTAGCAAAGGCCAGCTTAGGAGTACCCTAAGTTAATAACAATGTACTTACCTATATAGTTTAAGTTTAAAAAAATTGGCTTTCAAAAGAAATTTCAATCGTTGTACTGTTGATATTTGGCTCTGTTGACTAGAGTTTGCTGACCACTGCTCTAAGTGATCAGTTTATATGAGGAGGAATAAAACCAAACCCCCATCTATTGACAATGCTGCAAGGCTATGTTCCTATTTGCAAAATGGGTATTTTTTTTTTTCATAGTTGATTTTTCTAGAATTTGGTGTTGGCATTCATTTTATGTTTGCAATCCGTAGTGTTATAAATAAACAGGGACCAGGACTCTTTAATTCTAACATCAGAAGTGGAGGGAAAATACATATAACATGGGCAAAATTATATACTTACTACTCCACATAGGTTCAGTTATGCTATTGTCAAACAGATGCAAATGAGAGTTAATATTTCAATTTCAAGAGTGTTTGGTTCACTATGTTCATGGCTATAATCTATGAAATAATAAAACATAAAAATAATGAAGTTTCTTTTCTAAATGCCCCATATTTTTGTTCTAAAGTTTGTAGAGTATTTTCAGAATAACCAAAGTAGCTAATACAATAGAAAAATATGTAAAAATTAAATTCATATTTTGAAACATGGAAGAAACAATTCAACAATAGAATTGCAGAAATAAAATAAGTGAAAAATTGTGGTCTATAAAGGTTCTAATTTAAAATACACATGCATCTATCAATCATTTGGAATGAATCTTATTTTGTCTAGAGATATTGACCTGACCTCATATGGAACTCACCTACAATTCTGAACAGAGAGTCAGAAGACCTAAATTCTACTCCCTCGTACAAACTACTTTATTACTTAACGAAACTCAGTTTTCCTCACTTGTAAAGTAAATCTTATAATAACTGGCTTTTCTTCCTCATAGTGTGAATTAGGCAATATATAATCACTCTGGTTGTAACTTCCCAGTCATTTATTTCAAAACTATCAATTTATTATTGTTGTCTTAGATTAAGCCTATAGAAGTAGAATGGCTCTAGTTAATAATTGGACTTGAAATCTAAAAGATCTGCTCATTAACTTTCTTGGAAGTGCTGTTTTAAAATTCTTAAAACTCTAAAAGCAAAAATTGCTGGACATTTCTACTTTGTCTCTTGTTATCACTTTAAATTAAAATATCTTATTTTTCTTCTTACTTTTTCTGTGCCTTTTAATGATTGCTATTTGGTCAAGCCAAACTTCAGAATCTTCAAACCCTTTTCAAAAAATTGCTATCTGGCAATATCCAAACAGTTAAAAGTTCCATTTAGACTTATTTTCTATGTGCCTTTTCTTTTCCAAGTCTATTATTAATACTCAAGCTCATAATTATAAAAGTACTAAAAAGTTTTTTCTTGTTATTTTTTTTAAAATTACATGTTCAATGTGAACTGCATAAACATTTAGAAAAAAAATCAAAGAGTAACACAATCCCAGTGTTTTATCACTCAGAGTATACTACTGTTAATATATTTGCATAATTTTTTTTTTATGTATGCTTTTTACATCATTGACATCCTGTTGTGTATATACCGGCTTGTTTTCAGAAAAGAATATTAAGCTATACAAATTATGTATTGTCACTAACATTTCACTTAATATGTGCATTTTGAAGGTACATTTTATTTATTCGGATAAATAAACATGCATGTGGTTCAAAATGAACACAAGGAGTGCTGTGAACATCCACCGCCCTCTTAAGTCTGTCTTTCATCCAGCTAGTTTCCTCCCAGAAATAGTCATTCCTGCCAGTTGCTTGTATATTCTTCTATAGAAATCATACACATATAAGTGCATATAAATACCACTATATTTACTACCATGTACATCAACTATATATATACACAATTACTTAAAAAACAGAGGTGTATATAATTCTGTTCCTTGTTTTAACAAGGGACTTTTACAGGAAATTTAGTAAAGTTAAGTTGAATTTAAAAAGTTTCAGTATCTTGTCCTTATTTTTAATATTTTACATAAGAATTAATGGAGCATCTTCATAGAAAGTACTTCATCACAAAATAAACTGATGAATAAAATAGGTCCAGAGCCATGGATGTATGGAACAGAATGACAGATCTCAGAGGGGCAGGGAATAAAGGGACCAGAAGAGACTAATCAAAGAACATACATGCGCCCTAACTGGTTTGGCTCAGTGGATAGAGCATCAGCCTGCGGACTGAAGGGTCCCAGGTTCGATTCCGGTCAAGGGCATATACTTTGGTTGTGGGCACATCCCCAGTAGGGGGTGTGCAGGAGGCAGCTGATTGAAGTTTCTCTCTCTTTGATGTTTCTAATTCTTTATTCCTCTTCCTTTCACTCTGTAAAAAATTCAATAAAATATATTTTTAAAAAAAGAGAACATACATGCATACAGGCATAGCTCATGGACACAGACAATAGTGTGGGGAAGGCCTGGGTTGTGCAGGGCTAGCTGGAAGGGGACAAAGGAGGGGAAAATGGGTGACATCTATAATACTGTCAACAATAAATAAAATAAAAGATATAAAGTATTTCATCAAGTCTATAAAGTTATCTGATAACCATCCAATGAGCTATTTGCTAAGATAAGGACTACCCAATGCATAAGAAAGTATTGATTGTATAAAATTTACTGAAATTGAGACTTTATTATTATTATTTAAAAATGTTTTTATTGACTTCATAGAGGAAGGGAGAAGAGAGAGATAGAAACATCAATGATGAGAGTCATTGATCTGCTGCCTCCTGCACTCTTAAACCTGCAACCTGGGCAGGTGCCCTGAATGGGAATCAAACTTGATCTCTTGGTTCAAAGGTCAATGCTCAACTACAGAGCCACGCTGATTGGGCAAAGCTTGATTTTTATTTTTGCAGAAAAAACACTGAACGGCATTATTTTTCTTTGTCAAAAAATATGTGATATTTTGTTATTCTCACTGGTATCCTTTTTAATGATAACTTAGCTATTCAAATATGCAAAATTTTACAAATATTTTTTCTGCTCATTCAATCAGTTCCTGAAAGTGATAAGTTAAAACCTCCCACTATTACTGATTATATATGTTTCAAATTCTTATAATAGCTGTTTTTTCTTATATGTGTTGAGGCTATGTTTTCTACCCTCAAAGAGGCTATCATTATTATATCTTCTTGATAAATTATTTTTATTATAATTGAATGACCTCCTTCTTCCTCAAATCACTTTTGCCTTAAAGCCTAATTTACCTGACACTCATATTGCGATGCCAGCTGCTTTGGATTAGTATTTGCCTGGTTTAAGGTGTATCTCTTATAAAGAGTGTGTGGACAGATCTTTAAAATCTAATCTTAGAAACTGCCTTAAAAGGAAAGTTTTATTTTTTTAACCTTTATTATTATAACTCATACATATGAATTATGGTTTTATGAGTTATACTTACAATATTTTTTTCTGTACTTATTTCTCTTCAATTGTCCTTTATTGTATTATTGACATTTTTACATCCCTCCAACCCAAGCCATTTCCTTTTACTACTTTGGAAGTTATCTTCTCATCCCTTTTTTCCCTTCTTTTAGAGGTTACCCTTGGATTTGTCAGGCATCTAATTTTTACCTAGTAAGTCCATGAACATGTCTGTTCTCTTCATACCATATGAGCAGCACACTAACTAAAACCTTGTTTTGGTTTTTCTGATACTCTTATCTTGTTTTTTTTTAAAAAAATTCTTTATTGTTGAAAATATTACATATGTTCTCCACCCCGCGCCCCCCATTAACCCCTTTTAACCCTCCTTCTCCTCCCCTCCCCACCCCAGGCCTTCACCACCCTATTGTCTGTGTCCATGGGTTAAGTTCTTTGGTTGATCTCTTCCCCCGCGCCCTCCTCTGCCTTCCCTCTGAGGTCTTACCGTCTGTTCCATGCTTTTATGTCTCTGGATCTATTTTGTTCATCTGTTTATTTTGTTCATTAGATTTGAAACATGAGTGAGATCATGTGATACTTGTCTTTCTCTGACTGGCTTATTTTGCTTAGCATAATCTTTAATTTCACCTTACTTTTAATCCCATCAAATGTGAGTTATTATTATAATTATTTTATTTTACATTATAAATGCTTGTTAAATGAATAAATGAAGGTAGAATTTTGACTACATATTCATGTTTATTACTAGCTTGTGTTTTGAATTCTCATAGATGGATGTTTTTGTGTGTTTCTTTTCTACCTAGAAGTTTTGCAATTTGGGCAAAGATAAGGCTCCAACCTGTTAGATTTGTTGTTGCTTTTAGGTTTTATGGAGCATTAAAGCTGCATTTCCTAGTTTATAGGTCCTAAAGCTTGAAGGGATTTCACCTAGGTTCCTACAACATGGGCTGTGATAGTACCATTTGCTGTAAGCTTCGTTTTCCCTTTGACACTCAGGAATTTCTCTTTTGATTAACTTTTAGGGTGTTACATATTAGTCAGATTCCTATGTAATTGTAGTTAGCAATAAATTTATATAAATTCAGTTCAAAACGTTGCTAAAACCAAATTTCACATCTGTGTATACACAATTTTATATCCTCTTAATCTCCTACTCTATTGTAATGTCTCATGCTCAATCCTGCAGGGATAGGGACTCTGTTTTCAGCCTTCTATAATGCATATATATTCTCTAGTTTCATTTAACATTATAAGTAGTTTCTCACATGACCACAATTTCTTTGAAAAAATCTCATTTTCCATTATTTTATAATATTCTATATTTTAGAGTCAAAATGTTTAAGTTTGATTCTTGACTCTACATCTTTCATAGCTTTAAAATTTTGGATAAGGTATTTAATCCCTTTGTGCCAGTTTCTTCATCCATAAAATGTGGAAACTAATACCACAAAATTATTATGAAAAATGTTTTTATAATCATGGAACACAGAGTCATGCCTGGGTTCTTTTATCACTCAATAAATGGTTGCTACTTTTACTATATTTTACCTTTATCACCTTCTACCTCTACCACCACCACCATCATCATCATCATCATCCAGCCTCTGGGCAGAATGTCCTTCAGTCTAAATTCAGCAATATGAAGAGTGCTTTGGTTAGCGTGTCTTTGAACAACCTTTATTTGCACATTATTGTCTTAAAATATATGTCAAAAATGGAATTTTAAGGCACAGAATAGGGTCATTTTAAAGGTGTATTTTTAAATAGAGATTCCCAAATGTTTTAACATTATTGTAAATGTTTTTTCCTAATTATATTACTTTTCAGTATGTCTGTTGGTGTGTATGGTCCCATTTCCCCTTGACCTTTCTGAAGTTACATTATATGTGGCGAACTGAGCCATGCTCACGTGCTTGGGCTTCCTTCCCCTGACGGAAGGCTTTCTCTGCCTTCCCAGGAACTCACTTGACCACAGGTGGGGCAAGCTGCAAATGCTGGGAGTGGATACCCTGGCAGTGGTCGGCAAACTCATTAGTCAACAGAGCCAAATATCAACAGTACAACGATTGAAATTTCTTTAGAGAGCCAAATTTTTTAAACTTAAACTATATAGGTAGGCACATTGTTATTAACTTAATTAGGGTACTCCTAAGGCTTAGGAAGAGCCACACTCAAGGGGCCAAAGAGCCGCATATGGCTCGCTAGCCGCAGTTTGCCAACCACGGCCCTGGCGCAACCTTCAATCAGTAAGGGCCAGAGTGGATGGATAATGTTCCAGTTTTTCCTCTTTGGACGGGATAATTATGAAATGTGTTCCATATGGTTTCTCACAGGGAACCCAGTGATGCTGAGCCCCAACTTGCCCACAATGACAGCCTGCTCCTGAAGGTACCTTCAATGCTTTTCTCCCTTCCGTTCTTTCTCTCTCCTTTTCCGGTGCTTCCTGAGATTTCTTTCAAATCTTAGTCTCATCATTTGCTTTTGGAGAACCTCAAATTAAGACAACATCCTACAACAGTTTAATCTTTCTGAACTTTTTACAAGTTAGTTCAACAATCTTCCATAGTTCCCATGCATACAAGGCAAAATACAAACTCTTAGCTTTGGAAATTAAAATTCACTATGACATGTCTTTCCATTTATCCTGCCTCCATTTCTCCTACAAACTCATTTTCTGAACCAAATGTTTATTCATTAAAAAAAAGTAATGGCACATTATTCCTTATGACATTTCTTTTTTTAAAATATATTTTATTGATTTTTTACAGAGAGGAAGGGAGAGGAATAGAGAGTTAGAAACATCCATGAGAGAGAAACATCAATCAGCTGCCTCCTGCACACTCCCTACTGGGCATGGATGTGCCTGCAACCAAGGTACATGCCCTTGACCGGAATCGAACCTGGGACCCTGCAGTCCCCAGGCAGATGCTCTATCCAGTGAGCCAAACCAGCTAGGGCCCCTATGACATTTCTTCACAACACTGCCTGCCTAGGGTGAGAGGCCTTCTTATCTCTGTTGGTAAAATTCTGCTCTTTTTCCAGGACTCGATTTTGTGAACATTCCCAGGCTGCTCCAATCAGGGAATTGTTGGAGCATCCCTCTGAAGTCTGTAGTGTGACTGTTTTCTCCATTTGTTTGGCTCTGGCATAACTTCCCTTTAATGTCCTACTGTATTGTAATGTCTCATGCTTAATCCTGCAGAGATAGGGACTCTGTTTTCAGCCTTCTATAATGCATATTTATTATGGAAGCATTAGCATATATTGAAAAGAAAAACAAAACTACTTTCTTATGCTGTTTAAAAATAGCAATGTCAAGAATTTGAAATATTTTATTCTAGACTTTCTCTACTTTAATGATCCTAACATTCATTGTGAGGCTCCTCTATGTGCCAGGCATTTTGGTGTTTTGTGTATGGAATGCTGTACAACATTGTGAAGGATACTGTTAATTGACCCCCTTTATGTATTACGAACCTGGGGCTTAAACAGTTTATATAATTCTTCTTCTGTTCAAATGCTATTAAGTGGTTAATTGGGGCTCAAAGCTAATTCTGTCTAGTTGAAATTTTTATTCTAATCACGTTCACATTCTGTCTTTGGATTTAAGTATATAGAAATGGAGTAATCATTATCTCCAATGATGATGCCTGATCGTTAACCCTCCTATTTGTCTGTGTAGGTATATATCATGTATCTACCACTATCTGTCTTTCTCTCTTCTTTTTCACTACCACCACCACCACCACCACCACCACCACCACCACCACCACCACCATCATCAATCTACTTTTTGTGTAAAAATAATGATGAATCTACCATTCAGCTTGAAATTTAACAAAAACTCTTATCTGTAAGCTCTCCTCAGTCCTTTTATCTAAAACCCCGACTTATAATTACCTTGGTTTCCTTTTTATACATGTTTGCTCTGCATTTATGTGATATCTGTATGGTTGTGCTATCTTTAGACTCATATAAATGGTGTCATAATAGACCTAATTGTTTTAGAAAAAAGTTTCTTTTTTTATTTAATAGGTGTTCAAATTCAGCAATATTGTTGCATACCACTGTGGTTAAATCTTTTGACTACTATATAATATGCTAATTGGTACTACAAACATTTATGTATCTATCCTCCTCTGATGAACATTTAGACTTCTAAATTTTTGCTATTGTGAACAGTGCTTCTGTGAACATTCTTATACATGGTTTTTTCTTTATTTATAATAATTTTAATTTAATTTTTAAAATTACCTTATATCTTAAACATTTATCATCTTATTAAATGGTTTTTAAAATTTTTATTTCTACAATTAAATTGTCCCCAATAGTCTATTGTATATTTCATTTAGTAGCTCCCTGTTGTTGTAATTGGTACATAGTCCCAAATTTTTTCTATTGTAAACAATTCTGTGGTGAACACCCTTACATGTTAGAATTTTTCATGTGTAAGAGGATCCAATTATGATGCGTGTGAATTATTGGCATCAAGATGGAGACTACAAATAATACCTATATGCTAAGATTACATTCTATGAGTCTATGGAATAAATTATATGGTCCCAACTGCACAATTAGGATATGCTTTTGTCATCTGTTATGACAATCTGTTATTGCAACCATAATGACATCTAATCTAATTTCTTGCTTTTAATAAACTGGATTAACTCAGGTCTGAGGTAAAAAAGTTCTATTGATAAAAAATTTGATGAAATTCAATATAAAAACCTAAGCTTGAGGAGAAAACATATAATTTGTCATTTGGAAATGGCTCAAATTTGTTCTAAAAATGAGTAGAACTAATTTAAATATTTATTTGACTTAAGATCTGTGTATACATGTAAAAAGGAGATTTAATTAATTAACTTGATTCCGAGTCAAATAAAATAGGACACATATGGCCATAAATATCTTTTTGCTAAGTTTCGGAGTCCTAGCTCTTCATCTCATCTCATAGACTACTTCTTAGCAGTAACTTTTCACTGCTATTTATAAGCATATCAGAGAGACCTAAGGTATTTTGTTTACTTAATACTTTGAGTCCTGTCATCATTGTTTTTATCTAAATCAAAATTAACAAGAACTTCTCCATCAATCTTGGACTATTTTCACTGACATAATACCATAAAAATTAACATTATTATAGCTTCCACCATAGATAGTTAGTTTATCTGATCTAATTGCTACTGTTTAGAACCTGGAGGGATGTTTATTTCCTTAACTTTAGTAGTGACTGTATGGGCACAGTAACAAAAGGGAGAAAACTGAAATGGTCAGAGCTAAAATATGAATGTGCATTAAAAGTTTTCTTAGGAGCAAATTTTCATTCGTATAGGGTTGCTCATGCCTGTGCTGGTCAAAGGCTTTTTATTAATATCCTAGTTATAGAATTAAACATATTCCTAATTATCAAATATTATTCTACAATGTCTGAAAAATACATTTGAAAATAGCGGCTCTTGCCAATTTTCTATAGTGTGAAAAAGTTGGTGATAAACTACAAAGATATAATAAAGCTTGTATAGATTATTTCAAATCACTTATCATTAGAGTTCTTATAAATCTAAAAATTGTCTAGTAAAGAGGGAAACTTTAAAACCTGTCACCATGTATAAAGCATATGATTGCATACAAATAAAAAGCATGAGAATTACAGCAATGTATATACCTTATCATATTTCCTTCTGTTAAAATATCAAATGTAGATTTTTTAGTGTTAAAATAAATTTCAAATTTACATAAAATTATTTTAAAAGTACTCATGTTAACATTTTACAGTGTGACAAAATTAAGTAGGTAGAAAATAGAAACTTTGCAATAATAACATTCAATACTAGATGCAAACTATTTGAATAAAATAGTTACTGATATTCTTCCAAATATATTTTGCCATCAGCATAATACAAGTCTACACAATTAATAGTTTTGCTGGAAAGCAGAGACCAAATTATATAATTTCAGTTTACAAAAATACAGGAATAAAATTATTACGATTATTGAAACTAGCAGCAACGTGTCACATAATGAAAAGGATAAAAGCCAAACAATTTTTTTTAGTGTATGAAGCACAGTTTTTTCAAATGATGAGAATTATTAAAGTTACGAGAATTTTATACAATCTGAATATAGCCTAAGACTTGACTCAAGTTTAATTGAACATTTATAAAACCCATATCATTGTTTTCAATGTAAAATATTCTCATCATGAAACAAAATTAAAAAGTTTTAAAATGGTTTAAATATGACAATAATAGAAAGTGAGAAAGTGAGAGAGAGAACCCCTTCATTGTTTATACAGCTCCAGATATTGTGGTGGGCGATTAGATCACGCCATCTCAACTATTCCGCATTTGGAGGATTGAAGTCAACACCTTAATATAATTTGAGCATAATTTTTGTAATATATAAAACAACAAAATAATTTTAAGTTAGATTTTGGTAGAACATAGCCAGGGCCCATTTGGCTGATACTTTTCTTGGGGAAAAAAAAATAAAAGCTTTATCTTAATTAAAGTTTAATTAAGGATCACGTTTGGCAGTACTTTTCACACCGATCTACACCAGCAGATTTTCTAGGGCTTAACTTTATCGTGCAGAAAATCCTCTTTTATTACTCCCAACCTGTTGTAAAAGCTGTTGGCACAGAGCGGTGGTTGCTTCATCCAGACGCCTTGTTTGCCACTGGAAATATCCCAAGTCTCTAGAGATAGCACCACAGTGGTTCAATTTAATATCTGTCCTATCACTACAAGACTCCAGCTCATTATTAATGATACTATTCATTAATTTCTTGTTGGGCTGATGTTGTTATTTATTAAAATATTAAAGAATGCCCCGGGGACACATGCATAATGAGGGACACCTCGGTTTCATGAGCTGTACCAGCTGAAGGAATGAATGAACACACTGCAGACTTACCCACCCTGCACCGCACCATTCCTCCCTCATTAGTCCTGCTACATCTCTGAGTGACACTGTAAATTCATTTTGTGCTCTGTCCAATCAGAGCATAATACAAATGCAGGGCCCCCTTTTTTAATGAGCCATTCCTATGCAAAATGAATTGACTACTGTCTAACTCATCAAACCCGCCTGTATTTTGGGGAAGAACGAAATTGCCTATATTTATATAGGGATAAATAAAAGCTGACATATTTTTTCCTTTTCAGGCTTGCATTTGGAAAATTTCAACATAATAAATTCTCTGTCTTAAGAACCTGCCACCTTAGTTAACTAAATCCCAGCATGACATTTAAACATGTGATCGTCGTATTTAAAAAAGCCTAAACAAGCAGTTTGTACACGGCAATGGTCATTTGATGCGTGTTTGCACATGCATTCAGGTGCAGCTTACAGAAATTCTAAGGAGGCTTGATGTATTTGCTCACCCTTTTAATACATGGGCATGTAAAGACATCCTTTGAGGGTGCTCAAATGTACATGGTAATATAAAAGAAGAAAATATGTGAAATGTTATAACCATTTTCAACCATTTGGGGAATAAATAATATTAAAATATTTTTTTTTAGAGAAGAAAAATCTTATTTTTTGATTCTTTTGCTGGTCACTTAATGCACACAGTGAAATCTGCATAACAATTGAGGTAGCATCTGAAGGTAAAGTTTTAATATGTTCTATATGGTTGTTATTTTCTCTCCTGTGCAAATAATTACTCTGGCGAAGAAATACCACACTGTTTTGAGGGGATTAACTGGGCATAATTGCAGCCTGTTTTGATCCCTCTTTTAATAATGGACTCTTTCAATCTATATCTGGTATAGCAGCTTTGTAGGGATAGTTTAAAGCTTTTATAGATGCCTATGCAATCTCGATTCTGTGATTTTATACCTGTTTCTTTTTGAGCAAAAAAAAAAAAAGCATTGTATTTGTATGGTGACATTAAAGGTGGACACACATTGCAAATCTTAACCCATCTTTTCCTAAAACAATGAATTGTGGCTGTTTTAACCCCATCCAATGGTTTATATTTAATATACATCATATCTAGATTATATCCTGTCGAACATAGAGCTTATTGTATGTTTCATTTTGAAGCATTGACTCGTTTTATGAAATGATTTTTCCTGGCCAGTGCTAAAGTGTTCAAAAATTATTTGCAAAAATAAAGTAGGCTAGATAGGCTGCAAAATATTTAAATTACTTATATTTGAAAATCTTGAACTATTAGTGACCTGATTTCAATATGTAGTATATTTGCTTCATAATAGTGGCTCAGAAAGGTACTATTTTTGGGCCATATTTTTTTAAGTCCTGATTAAGACGGATGTTATCGTCATATTTTATTTTATCAGCATTGTTCATATTCAAGAGTGACATATGAGTTTAATTTCTTCAAAGTAAAATAAACCATGATGACCAAATGATGTTTTTGGTTCTCATAAAACTGCATATCAAAAATGATGCAGTGAAACTTCAATTCTAAAAAGAAGAGGAATGAGAGAAATGCCCTTAATTACATGAAATAAAAATAAAGGTAGAGAAGATAAAGATTGAGAAGAGCAATGTCTTTGGAACTGATAATAATACTTCAGCCTATGTATTCAAGAAATTCAGCCAACCCAAAGCAGAGTAAATACAAAGAAAGCCACACTTAGGCATGTCCTAGTCAAATTGTTTAAAATCAAAGATAAAAAAAAAATATTAAAAGCAGCCAGAGAAAAAAGACACAGTATGTTCAGGGAGCAATCATAAGACTGAAGGCTAATTTCTAAACACAAACTACAGTAATAAAAATTACAATGGAATACTAGTTTTAAACTTCTGGGGCAAATATCTGCTAACTTATAATTCTACTAGCATATTAATGGAAAACATAATTGAAAAATAAAACTAAATAAAGGCATTTTAATAAGGTTAAAAATGAGAGAATTCATTGCCAACAAAACCTATACTATAGAAAATAGTAAATGAAAAATTTAGGTTGAAAGGAAACCTAGATAAAAGCATGGGACAACATGCATATATTGTATTTGCATATATCAAGGTAAAAGGGTAGAAAAACCTATATATCATTATACTCATGTTTGATAAAGTGGACTTTAAGTCGAAAAATTTATCAGAGATAACGGGGGACATTTCAAAGTGGCAACTGGGTC
>NW_006293776.1:930028-936000 GCF_000327345.1 Myotis davidii | reverse complement strand
ATTAATCACTGAATACAAAAATATAAAGAAAAATATAAAGAAAAAAACAGGAGAATTAAACTAAAAAGGATAAATAGACAAGTTCATAATCACAGTTGAAGATGTATAATACTTATTTCAGTAATTTTGAGAATAAGCTTATAATCAGAGCATTAAAGGAAATGTGAATAATATTAACCAAATTGAGTTAATATTTATAGACTACTACCTTTAACGACTGCAGAATACACAAGTATATAGAGCTTTTGGACACATGCATGAAAGAAGTGTCAGATAATTTGTTGAATAGTGTCTACAAATAACGATCTAAAAATGTTCCTGCATGCTGAGGTAGGAGGGCAGTGGAAAGAGAAATATTTCTGGCTCGCTCTCCCCAACATCTTCATGGATCCCAGATAGCACTAGCCAGTGGTTCTCAACCTTCCTAATGCCCAACCCTTTAATACAGTTCCTCATGTGGTGGTGACCCCCAAATTCATTGTTACAAATTGAACATAATTAAAGCATAGTGATTAATCACAAAAACAATATGTAATTATATATGTGTTTTCCGATGGTCTTAGGCGACCCCTATGAAAGGGTCGTTCCACCCCCAAAGGGGTCGCGACCCACAGGTTGAGGACCGCTGCACTAGATGGTTTTGGATTGTCATCACTGTCTTATCTTAAGTGCCCCTCTGCAGGTGGAAATACTTGCAGACTCTGACATTATACTCCACCTCATTTCACAGCCTCTTTCTTGCTCTCAATTTTTGCCTGGGAAACATGTTCTTATTCTTGAAGACACAGCTTATATTTCCTCTTTATTGGGAAGATTTTTTTGTCACTCAACGTTGTGATGCCCTGCCATGTGTTTTCAAAATACCTATGTGTTTATGCCCAGCATCGTTCTTACTACATTTTATTTTATTATTACCTTTCTGACCCAAGTTTAAACAAACCTATAGATTTTGTCATTCTTGAGGACAGAACTTATAGCCACAGTTCCAGGTACAATACATATTTTTTCAATTCATAAAGTGATTAAGAATAAATGAAAGTATTTATGAGTCTCAATATACTGTATATATATCCCACATTCAAAGGCTGTTAAATTGCATTGTTTACCCATATCTTCAGAAAAAAATTTCTTCTACTGTCGTGGTAAACAACCTGCTTCCCTATTTATAATGGTCTGGCCCTCTAGCAACGTCAGCGTGAAATTATAGCTAATTTGCCTACAAAATTCAGGTGGTCATAGTAATCTGGCCACTCAGTGTATACACTTTTGAACCTTGGACCAGCTGTGGGTTAGGGGAACTGACCTCCTGCACACCCAAAAATCCACGTATAACTATAGTCAGCCATCACATACTCAATTCCCAACTGCAGAGTTGACACCGGAACAACATGGCTTTGAATTGTGCAGGCCAATTGAAAATAAAAACCATATCAGTGGGCCCACGTAGTTCAAACCACTGTTGTTCAAGGGTCAACTGTATAGAGGCAGTGTTACTACACATGGTAGTTTTTTGTTCCCACTGAGCCAAACCGGTTTCGGCTCTCTTTGTTCTTTTGAGTAGCATTACATTTTCTTTGAAATGGTAGAAAATGACTTTTTAAAGTGATTATGCAGAATGTACATACTTCTCAAGCTCATTTTTATTTAAACTAGAAATGTATTGAGAAATGTTACCTCCTTCCTCTCAAATATCTATTGAGAGTTTGATATGTGCTAAGCATGGCATGGCTGGGCAGAGAATAAAAATAAATCAGGAAAAAATTGTGACCCTAAAAGATATTATAATCAAGTAATTGATATGACACATGTGCATTAATAGTCCTATTATAATGTAAAGTGCTTGTGTCATTAGGTCTAAATAAAGTGCTTTAAGAGTTCCAGTGAAGGAGGGATCTCATTAATCATTCGGGTTTGGGGCTGTCAAGGAAACTTTCAGGGAGGCAGGTGCATTAAAATTGACCTCCGCAGAATGAGTAGGATGTGGGCACAGTGAGGCAGGCAGGAAGGACGTGCCATGTAGATGAGCTGTTTGAGCAAAGGCATAGAGATGGAAAAGCAAAGTGTGTGGAAGGGAAGTTTATCAGTTGCCTGGGGTTCAGGGTGCAGGGAATTCATTGAAGGAAAGGTTGGAACAGTGGAATTGATATGTGTATATGTGTTACTAGTCTGGATTTCGTTATGTGGGTGGGTATTGGATGAGGATACCCTGTATTTCCTAAGATCAAATACTATGATCAGTGTTTTACAAGTTAGATAAAGTATCTGTAGAGACTGACTGTTGCTTCTTCTTAGTATAGATTTCCAAAAGTTCAAACTTAAAATTTAAAAACATAACCTTCCAATAAAAGCAATTTTAAAGGAACTCTTTTTAATAAAAGAACTCTAGCTTTCTGTGTAGACAATTTTTTTTCTTATTTCTGTATGAATTTATGCTATTCTGAGAACATTTTCAGAATCACATTAAAAAAAAAAATCTGAAGTGTTCCCTGTAAAACATTTCCTGAGGGTTGATGTGTACTCCAGTGTCAATAGAGTAGAATTTCACATTAAGAACTAGGCAGCCGCAAAGTGAATAAATTGTTAATGCTTTTTGACCTGGGCGTATTTTGCTATGTAAAATCTGGAGGAACTAGTTTTATAAAAGAAATAAAAAAATGTGATTATTATAATTGAATGTTTTGAACTGCTACTGTTAAGGTCTCAGGGAATCTGTTGTGAGGGTTAATAACTCTTGGAGAGGGAAACATTTTTATATCCTCAGCAACCTGCAGGACTGTAAAATGTTTCCAAGGGTAATTTTCTTGAAGTTAAAGTTGGGTTATTAAGGTTCACTTAACAGATAAAGTTTGCTACAATTTTCTGGGACTCTATGATAAGATGACAAGATTTCTCATTTCTAAAATCAGGACAGAATACTAGAGGGCCATGAACCATGCTCTGGGGACATTTCCAGTGTTTCTCTTTTACACAAAGTCTGACTGACAAAGAAATTTGAGGTTGCTCAAGCTGAATTTTACACAAGTAGCCATATCTTTTTTTTTGGTAAATAGGTTTTGATGGGATTTATGAAAACAGCGAAAATATTTACTAACATTGTCCTTTAAGTCTAATTTCTATTCATCAAGATTTAGTATTAACTGGTATAGGATATTTGAAATAATAATTTATTATCTTTAAAGTATTTCAATAAAGACAGATTTGCTTCTTAATAAACAAAGCTCAAAAAGCATTTTTTAATTAAAAGAAAACATTTCAGTAAGATAAGACATCTATACTAATAAAAGGGTAATATGTTAATTAGAGCAGACATCTTCCGGGTGTCCTTCTGGACAAAGCCTCAGTGGCTGCCTGAGCCTCAGGCAAGCTGCGGATGGTGGCTGCCACTGCCAGGGCTGACCCGAGGCTCAGGCAAGCCACGGTGGGACAAGGCTCAGGCAGCTGCAGTGGCCGGCAGTGGCAGCAGCAGAGGTGTGATGGGGCTGTCGCCTTCCACTGATTGGCCAGTCGCCTCCTGCTGGGAGCAGGCCTAAGCCATCAGTAGGACATCCCCTGAGGTCTCCCGGACTGTGAGAGGGGGTAGGCTGGGTTGAGGGATGCCCCCACACCTCACCCCAGTGCACAGATTTTCATGCACCAGGACTCTGGTTTAAATATAATAAAACTAGAAGCCCAGTGCACAAAATTTGTGCACTGGTAAGGTCCCTAGTGGCTGCTGGCTGCTAATTGGGGCCACCCTCCCTTCCCCTGGCCAGCCCTGCCCCTGGACAACTCCTGGTCGAGTGGACAATTTGCATGCTTCACTTTTATTATATAGGATATCTAGATTGTATTCAATTGTATCATGGTTTAAAACTAATTTGTATATAAGTAAGAAAATGTAGATTGAGCTACATTCTTTAAAAAAAAAGGCTAAACTTCCTAAGTTTAAAAACTGGCTAATCAAACCAATATGATTTGAAAGAGTCCTCCTAAGCTTAAGGTGTTGTGTTTTCTTATGAATGGGATAGTATAGCAAGTGGTATGTAGTTTCCTTTCAAGATAATGTATCAAAATGACACTAATTAGACCACCATAATATTCAGCTAAAATCATTTTATTAGATACACATTGCTTTTTTCCTATTTTTCAGGCATACTTTATACACATAAAAATTCATCCCCCTTCGGGTTCTATTCTGTGACTTTTGACAAACACAGTTTTAAAACACAAACCCATCAAGATATAGAAGAGTTCATCAACCTGCAGACTTTCCCTATGTCTGTTTTAGTCAACTCTTTTCTCCAACCCAGCCTCTGTCAATGATTGGTCTGTTTCCTACTCTTAGAAGTTTTGCATTTTCCAGAATTTTATTTAGATGGAACCATACAGTATGTAGCTTTTTGATTCTGGCATTTTCACTTAGGATTGTGTATTTAAGTTTCATTCATGTTATCATATGTAGCAGCTGTTTTTTATGTTTTTGTTGGTGAATAATATTCCATTGTCTATTATTCAACCAATGTCCTTTGGAAATTTTTTCTCTATACTTTGATGATTATGAAGAAAGCCATTACAAAATATACATTCTAGTTTTTGTGTGAACATAAGTTTTTATTACACTGGGTTAATTCCTAGGAGTGGGATATATGGATTATGTGGTACGTATATATTTAACTTTATAAGAAATGACCACTGTTTTCTGAAGGTGCTATAATATTTTGTATTCCTGCCAACAGTGTATGAGAGTTCCAGTTGCTTCATATTCTCAACATATACAAATTTTCTCCAGCTCTTGGTCTTGTTTATTATTTTTATTATCATCATTATTATAATTTAAATATTAGCCAATATGATAGGTTGTAGTTTTAAATGACAATAGGATTTGGTTGTGGTTTCAAATGACATTTCTGTAATGACTAATGATATTGAGCATCTTTTCAATATGCTTATTTGCTCTATATATGTCTTCTTTGGTAAAATATGTGTTCAAATCATTTCCCCACTTTTTAATTGAGTTTTTTATTTTCTTATTACTGAGTTTTAAGAGTTTTGAAAATATATACTGGTTAACCTACTTTAGCAGATATGTGACATGCAAATATTTTCTCCCAGTTTTATTATCTTAACACTGATCTGAAGCTCAGCAATACTTAATTCTAAAGAAGTCCATTCATAAACTCTTTTTATGGATTGGGAACAAATGACTTTTAACTAAATACTGTATAAAATGTAAAGGATATTATAGTGTTCTTTATTGTATAAACAAAGAAGATATTTAGTATCTTCGATAATCCTAAATTTTGATATACTCAAGTGAACTTATTTGGATAGAGTGGAAGAATTCAGTACTTTTAACAATTACAAATTATGTTTACATATACTAAACATTATTTTATTATTTATACAACTGACTTAATAATATAATTCTCAATTTTATTTGAAATTTAATATCATCTGATTCAATTTATCACTTCTGTCTTCCAGAAATTTTATGTGGTTTAACATTAGACTTTGAATTATAGGTGTTGTAAATGCAATACAAATTGAAATACTATTTTAAAAATTTAATTTGATAAAAATGCAATAAAGTTTTGAGCTAGGTTAAAATTGCAAATATTTCTTAATATATTACAACCATGTTATTCTATTTGAGGATAAGTTGTGTTTTTTTTGTTTGTTTATGGTGGTGTTGAAAACAGAAAGTTTAATTACTCATATATTTAAGTATCTGACATTATGTCTTCTTAAACTCTTTAATCTAAAAGTTACCCTATGTCTCTTGGCTTTCTGAATGTCCTCTTTTGAAAGGTGTCTATTTAGGTCCTTTGCCCATTTTCTGATTGGATTGTTTATCTTCCTTTTGTTAAGTTGTGTGAGTTCCCTATAAATTTTGGAGATTAGGCCCTTATCAGATATGACGTTGGCAAATATGTTTTCCCACACAGTGGGTTTTCTAGTTGTTTTGTTGATGGTTTATTTTGCTTCGCAGAAAC
>NW_006293776.1:926924-929964 GCF_000327345.1 Myotis davidii | reverse complement strand
GTGGTGTTGAAAACAGAAAGTTTAATTACTCATATATTTAAGTATCTGACATTATGTCTTCTTAAACTCTTTAATCTAAAAGTTACCCTAGAATTGTTGAGATTTCCATAGCCTCTTTCAATGAAAAACAATCCAAATGCTGATGATTCTGTATCATCTGGAAATTTGACTTTTACAAATTGAGGTTCATTTCTTATATATTTGCTGCCAGTATCCCAGATAGCAAGATTTCTGCCCCAGGTGCTTGTGGTTTTATTTATTGGAAGGCTATGTGATGATGATGAGTTTGAGGTCTCCTTGCCAGAATGTGAATGGGTTTCCCAGAGCTTAGCATAAAAGGGTGCAACATAGACACAGAAACTGAGAGATGCATGGTCTTCTCAGAGAAGTGTTCTTTCCAGTGTGTTATTAGAACACTTTTCTCATTATGACCTGTGTGAAAGCCGTAATTAACTGGTCAGAGGACCGCTGCTCTGCCTAGATCCCCTTTCCTGTCAGGGGTAGTCATCTCCCAGCTGCTGTGAAGGCTGGTGCTAATAGCCCACCACTGCCCCTTTTTTCCTCTCCAGAGAGAAATACCCTTTTATTAAACACTTGCTGTCTGACATAGAAGGTAGCATCTCCCCTATACACACAATCCAGGCAACACAAGCCAATGATTGACTGGCAAAGGGGTACAGAAAAGCTAGCTTCTGTGCCACAAGCAGACTACTTTGTGGTGCAATATGTGCTCTCCTGGGGGGTCATACTGGAGCAAATCTCCAGCTGAAACCGTAGTTTGCTCGCAAACATTTTCTCAGTGAATCACCTGCACTAGAAAGCCTGTCTCAAGCTCAGCTACTGGGAAATCTGATTTAAGACAAATATGTTTTGGGAGAAAACTGCTTATTACTGCCTACTCTTGGACAGTCAGTGAACATAACATATTAGAGTCTGTAAAATTCTGCAATCACTAATATTATTAATTTTGTTTAATACAGAATTTCCCAAATTTATTTTCCAATGGAATTATTTTTTTCTCTATGGTAACATGTTACATATTTCATTTCTAGTGTTTCTCTTAAAAAACTGGTTTAGGATATATAATTTTTAATTTTAGCCTAAAGGACACAAAATTTAGGCTTGAAAACCTATACCTAGGACAATGCCAGGACAATGTCACTGTTGATCCAGGCTCGTTAAGCTCCAGCAAGTGCCTTACTAGTTGAGGGGAAAGAATTAGTTACAGTACATTAGAGATTTCAGTCAGACATCCAAGTATACCAGTGTCTTTCAGGAAACACTTTTTGTTGCTATGACCAGCTCTTTTTGAGTACTCTCACTTGGTGAATTGCAATTCTGACTCCTTTATAATAATGTTTACCCTTCTTTTCTCTGATTGCTTATTGCTAAAAAGACCATACATACTGTTTGGTCTGCATGGTAGAATCTAGGATTCACTTACTGTCTAGTATAATTAATAACCTTTCTTAAAAGTGTCCTTTTTTAGACAATAAATTGTATGGCTACCATACCTATAATCACAGTGATTTTACTTGTTGGACTCTGGGACTCTTCCAAGACCTGATGTCATACCTGATGTCATCACTTGCTGTTGAGTTTGCCACCAGAGATGATGTTTTAGTATTGTGTGAACATGCGCTACCTAATGTTCTCTCCACTTGGTGCATTGGAATTTAATATAGAAGTAAGTTGAGATTATCATGCACAGGGAGAAGTTATTAAATTTATTTAATTAATATATAAATAGGTTACTAATATATAAATAGTTTCCTTCCTACTCGTAGTCTTAGCATTGGCTTACCACACCACCAATTCTTTTTATTTTTAACTTCTTTAGAAAAATAGGAAGTTTGTACTTTTTTAAAATTTTTGTAAAATTCTAGCTCTAAGATAGAATAGTGTGTGAGCATCACTACTTATGCCAACTTGGAGCTAAAATGGTGTGAAAATATCAAAAGTGTTGAATGTAAAACAAACTTTAGGAGACTATAGCTATAGTAAAAAAAATAGGTCACTTACAGCTCAAGACTACAGAAATAAGTAGCTAAGATTTAAGAAATTTGGCTGAGTATGAGAAATAGTAGAAGAAAAGAATACTTTAAGAAATTTTAAATGTTTTTTTCATTCTCATGAATAGAAAAATAAATCCTTTTTATTTTTATGCATTGAATAATCAGTTTATATTGTTTTCTCCTGAACATAAAACATAGAACAAACTCATATATTTTGAATCTTTACCCTAAACTCCATAATACAATACCACAAATGCTCCTTAAATGGAATTTTCCTGTGTTGTTAGTGGAACTCATATGTTTCACCATACAAAAAGTGGATTAAGAAAGAATAAAGATCAATCCACTTACTCATGCTCATGGTTGTGGAAGTCCCATATCCCTGCCAAGAAAAGCAGCATAGGTCTTATTGTGTTATGTTTTTCTGTTTTGACAACTTTGTCCACGCAGTTTTATGTTGTAATACAAAATCAATAAAAATATATTTAGAAAAGAAATAAATGTTTTTAATATGTTGATGTATGAGTATATAGATTACTGAATAAATCTAAAGTTGATTTAATTTTCTAACTTTTCTCTGTAGGGTTCATCTACCCTACAACTCTCATAGTAGAATGATAAACAAATAGACTCTTTAACATTTTGGGGATATTTAAAAATATTTTTATTTATTTCAGAGAGGAAGGGAGGAGAGATAGAAACATCAATGATGAGAGAGAATCATTGATCTGCTGCTTCCTCTATGCTCCTACTGGGGGATCAAGCCCACAACCTGGGCATGTGCCTTGGCCTGGAATTGAACACTGACCTCCAGGTTCACGTGTGGATGGTCAACCATTGAGTCACATCGGCCAGGCAGACAAAGACTTTTAAATAGCTATTAAATATTCTCTGAAAGGTAAGTATTAAAACTCTTGAAACAAATGGAAAGATAGACATCTTAGTAGAAAAACAAGATATAAAAAAGAAACAAAGGAAAATGTTAGAACTGAAAAAATACAATGACTGAAATAAAAAACTTATTG
>NW_006293776.1:918769-922631 GCF_000327345.1 Myotis davidii | reverse complement strand
CATGTTACTACACTTGATCTTAGCCAAAAGGCTGAGAAGTGATTAATGTCATCATTTTAAAGATGAAGAAAGATTCCTAAATTTTTATTTGTTTGTTTTTAAAATATGTTTTTACTGATTTTTCAGAGAGGAAGGGAGGAGAGATAGAAACATCAATGATGAGAGAGAATCATTGATCTGCTGCTTCCTCTATGCTCCTACTGGGAATTGAACCCACAATCTGGGCATGTGCCCTGATCAGGAATTGAACAGTGACCTCCTAGTTCATAGGCCAATGCTCAACCACTGAGTCACACTGTTTGGGCCACATTATTTTTTAGATCAAAGAGAACTATAAAGTCCAATGAAGGAACTGGAAGAGAGTTTGCAACTTCCTTGGTCAAGTGCACTGTCCAACCCCCAAAGTATAGTTTAAGGAAATGGCATTTGAAAAACAGAAATTATAGTGAGAAAAGTACAGATTTATCAATTAAAGGTCCAATAAACTAGCCTTTGGGTGTGGAAAGCATCTGGAAATTTAAAAGAGAAATCCATAACTGGGAAGAAACAAAGGATTCAACCAGTTTAGGACATAAAATGCCCAAGTCTCGGGCTGGCAGTTAGTTATGCATGTGCAAAAAACACCACAAAGGACACACTGAAACGAAACAGAGAATGCTCTTGAAACTCAGAGTAATAGAGAGCCAGAAATGTGAATTTGATGCTTTTCTTAAACACCAATATTCCCAATTGTAAATATCTTGGGGTGCAGAAAGCCCAAAGGGTAAGATTACAGAGACCAAAACCTGCAGAGTAGCTGGGATTAGGGATATCTTGAAAAATGAGAAAACCTGCCAAATTTTGTAGGTAAAAGAGAATCCCACAGGGACTAGATTAAGTGACAATGCAGCAAAGAGAAAACGTTAAGAACAGGACAAAGATGTAAGTAGCTTTATAACTTAAAGCAGAAATCGTTTGTGATTTGATTCTGGGCAGCTGAACTACTGATTATAACAAATATCCATTAATCCTTAGAACATTGTTCATTGTCACTACAATAAATGATCTGAAATAACAACCAAATCACCAAACATGCTAAGAAACAGAAAAATGTGCTCCATATGCAGGCAAAAAATAAAATAAAAAAAGCAGTCAAGAGAATCTTACTTATAGTAGGTCTAGATATTAAAGTGAGCAGAGAAGATTTCAAAGCAGCCATTCTAAATATGTTCAAATAATTAAATGAAAATATATTTAAAGGGAAATATGGCATCAATAATTGAACAGATTAACAATCCCCAAAAAAGAGAAATGCGAACTATTTTAAAAATAACAGATCCGGAGTTTAAAATTACAATTCCTGAAAAAACAAGGTGAACACAACATGTTGGAGATGGAAACAAAAAAGAAGTTATTTAAATATAGATCAATATAAATTGCCAATCCAAAATCCAGAAAGAGAAAGATTGAAGAAAAATGAGCAGAGTCTTGGAGACCTGGCAGTGGATAAAAGAGTCCAACATACATGTAATTGAAATCCTAGAAGAAGAAAAGCAAGAAAAGGTGACAAAAATTTTGAAAGAAAATGCCAAATTTGGTAGAAAATATTAATTAAAGATTCAAATGCTCTGCCCTGGGCTGTGTGACTCAGTTGGTTGAGTGATGTCCCGTGCACTGAGAGGTCACCGGTTCAATTCTGGGTGCATAATGTATGATTCCTACTATATGACATTCTGGAAAATGCAAAACAAAGGGACAGTAAAAATATCAGTGGTTGCCATGGATTAATGGAGAGAGAAGGATGAATAAATGGAGCACAGGGGATGTTTAGGGCAGCGAAATTACACTGTATGATATTTTAATGGTGAATACATCATTTTACATTTGTGAAAACTCATAGAAATCACAGCACCAAGTGTGATCCTTAATGTTAACTATGGACTTTGGGTAATATGATATGTCAATATAGGTTTATCAATTGTATCAAATGTACCACTCTGGTACAAGGTGTTTATAGTGGGGGGAGGCTATGCATGTGTGGGATTGGGGCACAATTAAACCTGCACTACTGATCAATTTTTTTGTAAACCTAAAAATTAAGTCTATTAAAAACTATATTGGATTTCTCATTTAATGTATTAGCTGATATTCCTTAGAGCCCCTTATATTAGATATGATGATTTAACTTACTAATATTTATTATTGTTATGTATTTGGTGATATTGTGTTGCCATAATTTATGTTCTCTATTTTACACTTTCCAATTATTTCATCTGTCTTTTATTTTTTCTGAGTCAAATGCTTTTGGCTCCATATTTTCAACTTAGTTTTTTAGAAGTTTTTCATTACATTTCCATTCTATTAGCAGTTGAATTTAGTTTCAACTTGAACATTTATAGTACAGCTACATACTTTTTCTTATAATATTTAGTGTCACTTTAACAAGGTTTAGAAAGTAATGAGAAGTAAATATATGAATAAAATGTCTATTCAAAAGTCTTTCAGGCAGCAATCTATAAAGTTACAAAAGTTTTTACGTAGTACATTTTACACACATTTTTATATTTTGCTTAATCTTCTCAGTATAGGAGGATTCCAAGATATAATGGATGTTATGTTTCTGCAGTTGTAGTGGAAGTAAGTTTCTGAGAGCTGGAGAAGATTGCACAAGTATGAAGAATGTGATATTCACAATCAATTAAAGCTCTTTATTATTTGGCATAATAATTCAGTAGTAAACATAAGCTTGGTCATGTTTATGAATTAAAAATAGACTTAAAAAGTATCTTAAAATTAAATGTAAACCATGAACTTAAATAGTTGGAAGATTCTATAAGGCATTGGATAATCTGAGATAGAGATTGGAGATGAACAGAAATGTGAATTACTATAATATTTCATATACAACAGTAGTGGAAAACACACCCAACTTATGAGCTAGAGGAAAAGCAAAGGCAATCCATTCTAAGACAATGATAGATGAATTATTTCACTGGGCTGTCTTATTTATTAGGTAGCTATATATGAACTATTATATAATTTAGGTGATCATTCCTGTTGAAGTATAAACCATTCAAATTAGGATTTTATAAGCTAAGAATGATGTTTTCAGGTGAATATTTAGGATATTAAGTGTATGCCTTCTTAGAACACTGGTAGCAGTACTTTGGGGCTTGACTTAGGAACTAATGAAAATATATAGTTGAGCCTTAAGATTTTATATTTACAATAATCTATACTAAAAATGTATATATATATATATATACACACATATATATATACACACATATATATATTTTTTCTTTGTAGACAAACTCAGAACACTTCTCTAATAGATAATCTAGCTTTATATATTGTTTCAAAATGCTGGATATCTTTCTAAGCATTTTAAATGATGATCTTAGTAATAATTACAGCATCCTACAAAGTGGGTACTATTATTATATCCATAGAAAGGAAAGTGAAACACAGAAAGAATACGTAACTTAATCCAAGATCACCTGAGATAGAGATTGGAGATGAACAGAAATGTGAATTACTATAATATTTCATATACAACAGTAGTGGAAAACACACCCAACTTATGAGCTAGAGGAAAAGCAAAGGCAATCCATTCTAAGACAATGATAGATGAATTATTTCACTGGGCTGTCTTATTTATTAGGTAGCTATATATGAACTATTATATAATTATAATGGTACCTAATTCTAGAAAATAAAGATAAGTTAATAACAGCTAAAAATGATTTCTCATGACTCATTCCTAGAATTAAATGTGCAACCCAAATAAAATTTTTCATTGACAAGACTAACATAAAATATTTTTAAACACTCTTAATGATTTATATGTAATAAAAACTTGGAAAGAGTAAGAATTAAATAA
>NW_006293776.1:917587-918526 GCF_000327345.1 Myotis davidii | reverse complement strand
AAGGAAAGTGAAACACAGAAAGAATACGTAACTTAATCCAAGATCACACATTTGTAGACCAACAAGTTCCAGATTAACTTTAATCACTATACCCTACCCTGCCTCCCACTGTATTTGGTTGGTGTGCATTATACTGAAACTTTGAGTTGAAGTAAACAAAGTTTCGAATCACTTCATAAAGATATTAGAGGACATTTCAGAATGACATGTTGGTCAAAGATGGATGTGGATTAGACTATTTAATATTTCCTATGTACCCTAAATATCTTATTTTCCATCAGTTCAGACTTTTACCTACAGTAAAGCAATAGGTAATGAATTCCCTCATTTTTCTTTTATTAAATCTTGTATCAGCATGTGTCTGTTTGTACCCAAATATTCTGCCTTCCATGTTGTTAGAATGAATCTATATTCTTAATTCTAGCCAATGATAACCTCTTGTGAATAATTGGTTAATAATTTTATTAACTAATGACACTTCAATAAATATAATAAAATTAAAAATATATAAAAATAAAATACACACAAAAATTTATTGAGTGCTTTCTATCTGGAAAGCAGGACACAAACATAACATCAGCATGGCTATAGGAGTTCATAATCTAATGAGAAGATCAACTATACAATCACTTAAGGGAAGAATGCAGAATGAAATAAGCATTAGAAAACACTCCAAAACCGGTTTGGCTCGGTGGATAGAGCATCGGCCTTCGGACTGAAAGGTCCCAGGTTCGATTCAGGTCAAGGGCATGTACTTTGGTTGCAGGCACATCCCCAGTAGGGGGTGTGCAAGAGGCAGCTGATCGATGTTTCTAACTCTCTATCTCTCTCCCTTTCTCTCTGTAAAAAATCAATAAAATATATTTTTTAAAAAAGAAAACAAAGTTAGTCAGTGCTATAATTTTTATTTTTAAACACCAAATAAATTGTTAAAAAATT
>NW_006293776.1:916535-917314 GCF_000327345.1 Myotis davidii | reverse complement strand
CATTAATTTAATTTGAAAACAGATATTTAATTCCATGTTGGAAAACTTTGAAGTATGATAAAAATAATTTAGGTAGCTGAGTCCACATTTGCTTTTCTTTTTTAAATATATTTTTATTGATTTCAAAGAGGAAGGGAGAGGGAGCGAGAAATAGAAACATCAATGATAAGAGAGAATTATTGATCAGCAGCCTCCTGCATGCCACCCAGTGGGGATTGTGCCTGCAACCCGGGCATGTGCCCTGCCTGGGAATCAAATGGTGCCCTTTTGGTTCAGATGTGACATTCAACCACCGAGTCACGCTGACCAGGCAAGTCTACTTTTTCAACTGCACACTGTCTGCAATCGACAGATAAAGTATTTTCAATGAAAATGTAGTATCCAAATCAGTATGTGATAAAGTGTAAAATACACACCGGATTTCCAAGATACAGTATAAAAATGTGAAATATTCCATTAAGAATGTGTCATGCATTATATGATCAACTGATAATATTTTGGATATACTAGGCTAACTAAAAACATTTTAAATGAACTTCACCTGTATTTTTTTTTTAAATTTGTGAAAGTGGCTACTAGAAAATTTAAAATTACACATGTGACTTTTATGATACTGTATTTCCAGTGAGCAGTGCTACACTAATTTGGTCTTGATCTTTTATTTTTATCTTATCACATTTTTATCTTATTTTTTTTCCTAGGGAAATATGTAGCCATTTTTAAAAATATCTGTAAAAATTATAGATCTTTGAGAGAATTTTACAAATTTCACTTTTCAA
>NW_006293776.1:905180-908588 GCF_000327345.1 Myotis davidii | reverse complement strand
CATGCCATCAGCCACCCAGGGAGCGGCAGAGCAAGGGCTCAGTGCCATGCGGGGTCTCTGGGGCCTGATCCTGGTCCCAGCACATAGACCCATGTACAGCAGATGTTTATCTGAAATTATTTCAAAAGTAACTGGGCATCCTGTATTTTTTGGCCACCTCAGGCGTATCCCACTCAAAACCTGCTTTGACCAATCCAAGGTCTCAAGGAGGTCTAGTGGACCATTCTGGGCCCCAGAGTTATCACAGATAGACCCCCTGCACAGCCAAGTCATGTGTTTGTCAAAACAAGCAGTCACACCTTGCACCTTTAGCACAGGGAGAATCTGTAGTGTGGCTACAACCATATTTATGTGTACAGGGAAGGGGCCGCCTTCAGATGAAAAGTCCAGGGCAGGAAAGGCCTTCATGTTCAACTCAGAATGCATTCCCCGCCGAAACCGGTTTGGCTCAGTGGATAGAGCATCGGCCTTCGGACTGAAAGGTCCCAGGTTCGATTCCGGTCAAGGGCATGTACTTTGGTTGCAGGCACATCCCCAGTAGGGGGTGTGCAAGAGGCAGCTGATCGATGTTTCTAACTCTCTATCTCTCTCCCTTTCTCTCTGTAAAAAATCAATAAAATATATTTTTTAAAAAAGAAAACAATATATTGTGTGAGCAGAAGTAAAGGGACAGTTATGGGAGAAAATATTGTGTGGTGGCCATAAATCCACATGTGGAATCAAGCAGATCTCTATGGGAAGCTCAGTTTTAACACTTAAGTACCGTGTGACTTTAACCTTGATGGTCTCATCTATAAAATGAGGACAATAATGCCTAATACCTGTGTTTTGCTTGTTTGCTTGATTTTAAGGTTAGACAGTGAACGTAAAGCAGCTTTTTATAATGCCCAGCAAATAAAATTCTTAACATGTGACATTAATATTTCCTGTAGTTTTAGTTTTGCCAGTCATTATGGACTGCTTTATCAAACCTTGTGGGACATTACTAAGATGTAGCAAATAGTTTCTGCCCTTGACTTTGGTAACCTAAAAAGAGGAAAAAAATGCTTTCATGCCTATATTATCCAACAATATAATAACTATTAATTAGTGAATCAAATAGTTAATAAAGTCTTCAAAAACTTTAGTGTCTATGATGAATATAATATCTCAATGTTAACTTGGTTTAGGTTAGGTTGAGATCCAAAATCTTTTACTCAGATATTTTCAATGGCAATCACATAAAATACTTTCACAAAATTTAAAATCTATTAAACTAAATATAGGGTAGAAAATACTGTGTCAACCAATTAGAGACTTAAAAGTGAATGAGTTCATGTAATGTGGAATATAGCAATTTAGCTAAACAATAAACAATAGCATTCTTTAAAATATGGTAGAAATTGAAAATAAGGGTATTAGATCTTTAATTAGATAAGAAAGCCATTAGTGTTTCTTGTTAAGGTTGTAATTATCCTTATTATATCTCTGTATGATCAGTCCATTATGTCAGCACTAGCCATATGTGGATATGGAACAATTGAAATGTACTAATCTGATTGTGCAATAAATCCTTATTTTTCCTTTTATTTACATTAATTTAATTTGAAAACAGATATTTAATTCCATGTTGGAAAACTTTGAAGTATGATAAAAAAATTTAGGTAGCTGAGTCCACAACATTTTTATCTTATTTTTTTTCCTAGGGAAATATGTAGCCATTTTTAAAAATATCTGTAAAAATTATAGATCTTTGAGAGAATTTTACAAAATTCACCTTTCAACCCGCACAACTGATGCTGTTTAGGTGGGGGAAAAGGGTTGTTTTTCTCCAGTGTGATATGAATTTCAGTGGGGGAATTCACTTTAGCATGAACTACTTAGTTTTTCCACAATCACCTTGAGATTTAATATAAAAAAAAAAATGCCTCTGAGACCTGGTAGCTAGTGACTGAGGGAGACTAGCTCCATCAGAACTGTATGAAAAACAAGGGCATAGATTAATTGGTGTGGGTTATTTTCCCTTTCTCAGAACTCATATACATTTCCTCTCTTAAATTGGTAGAAGAAAATAAATGGAGCCTCTCACTGAACTCTAATCTTCCTTAGTTGTTCATGCCCCAGAGAACACTGCACTGCATTGCAGAAGACAATAATTAAAGCCAAAGTGATGTTCTGAGAGCTTCCCTTCTCTTAATTTAAGGTAAGATTGAGGTTTAGGCCTCTGTTTGTGTTAGGTTTTTGGAATATAATGAATGTCTACTTCATGTTTTGGGAAGATGCTAGCATATATTTATGTCTTGTTCAATTTGTAGTAATTACCAACCTCCCAACCTTTTGTCTGTTACTATTAAAGTTTTAGAAAAGGGAGGGAAATAGTGTCAGGTATATACATATACATACGCATACACATACACATACACATACACATACACATACACCTACACATACACATACACATACACACACACCTACACATACACATACACATACACACACACCTACACATATACGTATATATTTACTGCAGGCTTATTGGGTGAATTCTTATAGTTTGATATTTTTAACTCAAATGAAAAGCTATAAGTGGAAGAGATTTGCCCACTACCTCTTTAATCACTTTTTTCCTTTAATGCTAAAGTGAAGAAAAATATTCGGGTATATTTATAAGTTGTTATGTGAGCAGTTATGTGAAATTTATGCTGTGTAATGGATTATGGAAAGTAGCTTTGAACAAACTAAATGCCCATTTCATTCGATCAAAGCATGTTTTCACTAAATCCAATAATTATGCAATGTACTGTGTGTTTTTTTTTAAGTTTTCCAAAGTATGGTAAACAAGCACTAGGCTTTCCTCATTTGCACAGTAATATGGACTTACAGGCTAAGGGTGATTTATGTACTGAAGTCATTTAAATTCCATACCTTCAAAGTCACAATGCATATGTTACATGCCTATAATTACACTCCTCCGGGGGTACAAGCCAAGAAGGTGGCAGAATCAGACCCAGAAAAAAGAAGTAGATTGATGATATGGTATTTTGCTAATACAATGCGAGGCACTAACAGATTATGAGCCTCATTCTTGCCTTTCCTACTGGTACTTTCTAAATTGCATTTTCAAACTGATAACTCCACCGATCTCTCATTTATAGGATCTGCCTTCATTATAAAAATATTATCTTATAAAAGATAAACAAAATAATATTTTTAATATTAAACTTAAAACTTCTTCACTTAAAGGAGAAAGTATCTTTCCCCAGCACATCACACCGACTCTCATTTATTAAATTTGAGATACATGTGCTTAAGTGTCAAACCATGTTTTGTTTTTTGTCCCCCCCCCCCTAAATTTATAGTCATTTGAGGAAGGACTGGTTTATGGGAACCAAGACCATGCACTTGTGTCCTTTAGACCTTGAGAGCTTG
>NW_006293776.1:900352-905168 GCF_000327345.1 Myotis davidii | reverse complement strand
CTCTTCGACCGACTGCGCAGCTTCGGGATGGACGCACATGGATCGGTGAGGGAGGAGGGGGACACCCCCCTAGCCAGCCAGATCAGCCGATCAACCCTGGTGATCAATGGGGTGACAGATGTCGCAGCCAGATCGCCCTCACATCCACTTGTGTCCTTTAGAAAGTCACACCAAAGGAAGGTAGAATATTTTCCGAGAGCACTACTCATTTAACAACTTTTAAGTTACAATTCTTACATATTGTTGTTTTAAAAAGAGCGTTGCTGTGGGTTTCCTTAGGTTTCCCACAGGTTGTCAGGCATTTACTTATTTCTAAGTGTTGGGTGACCTTTAAGCAGACTGAACGTTTATACGGAATACAATTAGACCTGGTAAGCAAATTTCTATTAAATCATACATCCTAATTCCTTTATTGTGCTAGTGCCATGGTGTTTAATAGCCATCTCCTTTGAGTCATGTCAACTTTAGGTTCTATAGACTCTAGTCTTCTCTAAGCTAATAATGAAATCCCACTTAATTTCAAACTTTGAAATGGACATTTCTGTACCTTTTCCCCGTAAAGAAATATGTCATACCATTAAAGATAGTGTCGCAGTGTGCATATTCAAAAAGGAAAGAAATAAAGATTGCTTTACATTTGGGGGGGGGGCTACCATTTGATGCCATATACTAGTATAAGATGTCTGCTTGATTTTTAATTTCATTTTTTAACATTATTTGGCCTTTTCAGATCAAGATTTCTACAGACTTATTTTATACATTTGATGGGATGATGAGAAAATTACACCCACACAAAAACACACAAAAGTTAAGTGACGTGTAATTTATCTGAAGGAGGGTAACAAATTTAAAAATGTGGAAACTTGCTACTTCTTACTAGAAAAATGAATATTCTTTTGTATAGTTTGTTAATGTTACTTGATTTGTTTGCTTTATCTGGAATCCCTTGGAGGGGATATATTATGTGATTATAGAGATTTCAAACCTCTGTTTTCACATTCTTAGGATTACAATAGGCTTACACAGCTACATTTTGCTTAGGTAGTGTCTTCTTTAGCAGATGCTCTGTTGACAAAGATTTTAAAAATAAAAATTGTTAAAGTAGAAAATTGATTACTAATGATTAGCGATTAATTCTAGAGTGAAATAAATTTGGCCATATAAGTCATAGGATAGAAGTGCTATCCAAACTGTATTTATTTATTTTTCAAAATGTTTTTAAATGTCCTCTTTGTTTTAATGTGTGTGTGTTTCTTTATGATCCTTTTTCTGTATTTAATTAAAGGGCAGTGTTCATATATGTGGTTTATTGAGTACATTCAGAACTGTTGAAGTGGGGTTGATTTTTGACATTACTTTATTATTCAGGACTTCTGAGTTACATTTTGAATAAAATTTGGGAACTCAAAATAAGCATATTTTTGAAGCAAAAATGTAATTACCAGTAATCATAATATTTTTTAATGTTAATAAAGTTAGAATTAGAAAAAATTTGCAAGTATTGAAGTAGCTTTTTTAGTGCTTCAGCACTTATTATATTTAACAATCCAAATTCTCTAATAGATTTTGCTCATTAGTTATTCCATGTTTTCTCAAAGTTACACAGCAATCTTTGTTAAAACATTTTCATAAAGGTAACTAAAGTCATAAGCTGTCAACTTGTTTTTAAGAATTTTCTTACTGAAGATTAGGTAAAAATATTGTTTCTTATTGTGCTATCACAAAATTCTAATTCATGGGTGCAATATTAATAAAACATTTTCCTTCTTATTCACATGGATATTACTCAGCTGCTCTTCTTACTCTCTACCTCCCTAACCACTGAATTTTACAACATCCTTTACTTAACCTCCTTCCTTGTTCTCAGATTTCTTTGCAGTGATGCTCCCCGGCAGTAATAAGTAAGCTGACCTCTGCTGTTTTTGATCTAACAGAACATATGGGAGTGTCTCAGCCCAACAAAAGAAGAGGAACAGCCTTCCTCTTATTGTAAAAGACCTTATATATTTCCACAGCAATAGGCAAGGAATTCGGGGCAACTATTGGCAGTAAAATAGCAAACCTCTGTTATTTTCCTGACTATGAATGCAAGCAGCATACTTGCAAGCCATAATATCACTAGAGATAGATGATCATTAGTGAGTCGCATTTATCATATTTAATGCGTGATTCCCCGCAAGGTGGTGGTTGTGGGACTCCTTTACCAGTGTGCTATTTGACCTTTGAAGCTCAGATTCTTGAATTCTAAACATTGGATTTACAAACTTCAGTTTCTATTGCATGTTGTCACTCTATATATGCTTACTTCTGGTTAAAACACTGAGACAAAAAAAGAGTATCTAGCAACACATTTCTGGTTATTATTATTGTTGCTGATCTGATTCATATTTTTAAAATGTACTATAATCAATATTTAAAAAGACAACTATATTTAGCACATATAGGCTCTAGTACAATGTGCCCTTTCTGCTGGTATATTTTTTAAATTTTTTTCTTTATTGATTAAGGTATTACAAATGTGTCCTTATTTCCCCCATTGTCCCCCCATTCCCCCACTCATGCCTTCACTCCTGGTGTCTGTGTCCATTGGTTATGCTTATATGCGTACATACAAGTCCTTTGGTTGATCTCTTCCCTTTAGCCCCACCCTCCCTGCCTTCCCTCTGAGGTTTGAGCATCTGATTGATGCTTCTCTGTCTCTAGATCTATTTTTGTTTATCGGTTTATGTTGTTCATTATATGCCACAAATGAGTGAGATCATGTGATATTTATCTTTCTCTGACTGGCTTATTTCACTTAGCATAATGCTCTCCAGTTCCATCCATGCTGTTGCAAATGGTAGGAGTTCCTTCCTTTTTACAGCAGCATCGTATTCCATTGTGTAGATGTACCACAGTTTTCTAATCCACTCATCTGCTGATGGGCACTGAGGCTGTTTCCAAATCTTAGCTATTATAAATTGCGTTGCTATGAACATAGGGGTGCATATATCCTTTCTGATTGGTGTTTCTAGTTTCTTGGGATATATTCCTAGAAGTGGGATCACAGGGTCAAATGTAAGTTCCATTTTTAGTTTTTTGAGGAAACTCCATACTGTTCTCCACAGTGGCTGCACCAGTCTGCATTCCCACCAGCAGTGCATGAGTGTTCCTTTTTTTTCTGCATCCTCTCCAGCATTTATCATTTGTTGATTTGTTGATGATAGCCATTCTGACAGGAGTGAGATGATACCTCATTGTCATTTTTTTAAAAAATATATTTTATTGATTTTTTACAGAGAGGAAAGGAGAGAGATAGAGATAGAGAGTTAGGAACATCGATCAGCTGCCTCCTGCACATCCCCCACTGGGGAAGTGTGCGCAACCCAGGTACATGCCCTTGACCGGAATCTAACCTGGGACCTTTCAGTCCGCAGGCCGACACTCTATCCACTGAGCCAAACCGGTTTCGGCCTCATTGTCATTTTGATTTGTATCTCTCAGATGATTAGTGACTTTGAGCATGTTTTCATATGTCTCTTGGCCTTCCTTATGTCCTCTTTCGAAAAGTATCTATCGAGGTCCTTTGCCCTTTTTTTTATTGGATTGTTTGTCTTCCTTTTGTTTAGTTGTATGAGTTCCCTGTAAATGTTGGAGATTAAACCCTTATCGGAGATGTCATTGGCAAATATGTTCTCCCATGCAGTGGGTTTTCTTGTTGTTTTCTTGATGGTTTCTTTTGCTGTGCAAAAGCTTTTTATTTTGATGTAGTCCCATTTGTTTATTTTCCCTGTAGTTTCCATTGCTCTAGGAGTGGTATCGGTGAAGAAATTGCTTCGGCATATGTCTGAGATTTTGCTGCCTTTGGATCCCTCTAATATTTTTATGGTTTCCCACCTTACATTTAAGTCCTTGATTCATGTTGAGTTTATTGTTGTGTATGGTGTAAGCTGGTCGTCTAGCTTCATTTTTTTGCATGTGTCTGACCAAATTTCCCAATGCCATTTATTGAAGAGACTGTCTTGACTCCATTGTATGTTCTTGACTCCTTTGTCAAATATTAATTGAGCATAGTGGTTTGGGTCGATTTCTGGGTGCTCTATTCTATTCCTTTGATGTATATATCTGTTCTCATGCCAGTACAAGGCTGTTTTGAGAATAGTGGCTTGTCATACATCTTGATATTTGGTATTGAGGTTCCTCCTACTTTGTTCTTCTTTCTCAAGATCACTGTAGCTATTCAGGGTTTTTTTGTTTGTTTGTTTGTTTTTATTCCAGATGAATTTTGGATAGTTCTTTCTAGATCTGTGAAATATGCCATTGGTATTTTAATGGGGAGTGCATTGAATTTATAGATTGCTTTGGGTAGTATGGACATTTTAATGATGTTGATTCTACCAATCCATGAACACAGTATGTTCTTCCATCTGTTTATGTCTTGCTCTATCTCTTTTTTTAACATCCCTTAGTTTTCTGTGTACAGGTTTTTTATCTCTTTAGTTAAGTTTATTCCAAGGTATCTTAATTTTTTTGGTGCAATGGTAAATGGGATTGCTTTTTTAGCCTCTCTTTCTGTAAGCTCACTAGTGGTGTATAGAAATGCCATGGATTTCTTGGCGTTAATTTTGTATCCTGCTACACTGCCAAATTCATTTATTAAGTCTAATAAATTTTTGATGGAGTCTTTAGGGTTTTGTATGTACTGTATTATGTCATCTGCGAATAATGACAGTTTTATGTCTTCTTTTCCAATTTGGATACCTTTTATTTCTTCTTCTTGTCTAATTGCTATGGCTAGCACTTCCAGAACTATGTCAAACAGGAGTGGTGAACGTAG
>NW_006293776.1:897626-898630 GCF_000327345.1 Myotis davidii | reverse complement strand
TATGCCATTGTGGGCTGAGAAGATGCTTGTTATGATTTCTATCCTCTTGAATTTGAAGAGACTTTGCGTGTGTCCTAATATATGGTCTATCTTTGAAAATGTCCCATGTGCACTGGAGAAGAATATATATTCTGTAGCTTTGGGGTGAAATATTCTGAAGATGTCAATTAAGTCCACCTGTTCTAGTGAGTCATTTAGAAGTGATGTTTCTTTGCTGATTTTTTGTTTAGAGGATTTATCCAGTGGTATCAGTGGAGTATTAAAGTCCCCTACTGTGACTGTATTGCTATTGATCTCTCCTTTGATATCTTCCAGAAGTTGTTTTATGCATTTGGGTGCTTCTGTATTGGGTGCATATATGTTTACCAAAGTTATATCTTCTTGTTGAATTGCTCCCTTTAGTATTATGTAGCGCCTTCCTTATCTCTTGTTATGGCCTTTATTTTGAGGTCTATTTTGTCAGATATAAGTATTGCAACCCCAGCTTTTTTCTCATTTTCATTTGCCTGAAAATTTTTTTTACATCCCTTCATTCTCTGTCTGTGTGAATCCTTTGTTCTGAGGTGGGTCTCTTGCAGACAGCAAATATATGTTTCATGTTTTCTTATCCATTCAGCTACCCTTTGTCTTTTGATTGGAGCATTTAATCCATTTACATTTAATGTTATTATTGATAAGTACTTGTTTGACATCATTTTTATTTTAATGTTTATGTTTCTTCTTGCCTTTCTGTTTCTTCTTTTAATAATAGTCCCTTTAGCATTTCTTGCATTGTTGGCTTGGTGGTAATAAACTCTCTTAGCCCTTTTTTGTTTGTGAAGTTCCTGATTCCACCTTCAATTTTGAATTATAACCTTGCTGGGTATAGTATTCTTGGGTTCAGTCCCTTGCTTTACATCACTTTGTATATTTCATTCCATTCCCTTATGGCCTGGTGTGTTTCTGTTGAGAAGTCAGCTGATATTCTAATAGGAGATCCCTTATAGATAACTTTCTGTCTCTCT
>NW_006293776.1:883077-897506 GCF_000327345.1 Myotis davidii | reverse complement strand
AGTTACAGTGAGTAACTACCCGCCTGGCACTTAGTTAGGGGGTTTTATTCCCTCCCTAACTTCAGGGAAAAATCCCTACCTGGGGGAACAACCTTTCTCAGAGAGGTGACCTTGGTTAAAACACATAGTGCCAAGAAGGTGAGCAAACATATTAAGAACAGTATGCCATATATGCCAGGTCCCTTGAAACAGCAAGGCTGGACCGGCTCCCAGCACTCTATGTGCTTCTTGGACTTGCGTAGAATTTTTCTTGCCAATATCAAGGAAGTTTTCTGTCATTATTTCTTCAAACAGGTTTTCTATTCCTTGCTTCTCTTCCACTCCTTCTGGTATCCCTATATCTGAATGTTGTTTCGTTTTGTGTTGTCCCAAAGCTCCCTTAGGCTCTCCTCTTGCTTTTTAAATTTTCTTTCCTGTTGCTGCTGTGTTTGTGTGTTTTTCCTACCTTGTTTTATAATTCACTAATGCGTTCCTCAGCCTCTGCTAGTCTACTGTTTAAGTCTTCCATTATGTTCTTTATGCAGTTATGTCATTCTTCATTTCCTCTTGGTTCCTTTTCATGTTGGTGACATTCTCGTTCAGCTCCTTATAATTCTCATTGAGTTGTGTGTATTTGTCATCCAGCCTTTTGAGCATCCTTATAACCATTACTCTGAATTATTTCTCTGATATGTTACTAGCCTCAATTTCATTAAACTCCCTTTCTGGTGATTTCACTTTTTCTTTCCTTTGGGAATTGTCTTTCTGTCTTCCCATGTTTTGCTGTAACATTTTAATTGTAACGTTTTAATTGTAGATCCGTTTGTTTTGTTACTCAGGTTCTTTGGGGGATGGTGCTACTGGTGTGATCTCTCAAGTTTCCTGCGCTTGGTAATCTAGTGTAGCTCCCTACTTGAGCTATTTGGGTTCTCTTGATGTAAGCTTGTGAGCTGGAAAGTGCAACTGCGGTGTCTACAAATCAGCAGCCGTGGAAGGGGTGTCCCAATTTTTGCTGTCTTGCACCCTTGGTTGAAATCGTGCATGCCCAGCAGGGATTCACAGTGGCACCCAGGAACCGTCTGTTGGGGTGGTGGGGTTCAAGAGGCCTGCGCTCTGTAAATGCATTACTGTGGTGTCCAGAGTTCTGTAATTTTGGGGTGGGAAGACTCAGCTTTTTCTGTTGCTACCGTAGTTGAATACATGTGCCCCCAGTGGCGGCTCACAGGGGCACCCACGGTGCATTTGCCAGCAGGTTGTACTGATGTCCTCTGAAGGGCCCTGGCATTGAAGCCATGGGATTGCAGTGTCTGTGGGCAGGTATCCCAGAAGAGGGAACTCAGCATTTCTACAGCCCAGAAGTGCGACCCTGTTTTATATAAGTGCTTGCCCAGCAGGGGCTCACAGCAGCACCTTAGGGCTGCCTGTGGAGGGGTAGGCTTGGGAGGGTTACATGCTGGAAAAGTGTGTGCCAGTAGTGTCCAGAGTTCTGCAGCTGTGGGGTGGGAAGACTTAGTTTTTGCTCCCAGTGGCGTGCTCCCAGTGGCGGCTCACAGGAGCACCCGCGGTGCCTTTGCCAGAGCCAGGGCGCGCTGAAGCACTCTGAAGGGCCTGGGCACTGAAGCCGCATAATCGAGGAGGCTGTGGACAGGTGTCCAGAATGAGTGAATTCAGAATTTCTACTGCCAGGGGAGTGCCTCCCTGTTTGTCCAAGATCACACTCATTTGGGGCTCACAGCAGCTCCCCAGAGTGCCTTGTGGGTAGATGGGCTCAGGGTGCCTGCTCATTGGAAATGCACGACTGTGGCAGTGCCTTTGCCTGCGCAGAGCTCTGACACACTCTGAGCGGCCCTGGTGCTGAAGTTGCACACCTGGGTTGTCTGTGGGCAGTTATTCACGAAGAGGGGATTCAGAATTTCTACTGTGGGGCAGCGCATCCATGTCAGTACAAAATCACACCCAGTGGGGGCTCACACTAGCTCCCCAAAACTGTCTACAGAGTGGTGTGCCCTGGAAGTCTGCCCGCTGGAAACGCGCGAATGTTGGGAATGCGTGAATGTGGTATCTGGAGGTCTGCCGCTGGGGTGGGGGAAAGTTGCACTTACTGCTGTGGGATCGGTGCACCTTTGGAGGTGGAGGTCCCAGGGTCCGTGGGTCTGCAGTTGGAGCAGCAGGATTTTGGCTGGAGTGGCTGCCAAGTCATGGGCAGTGTACACGGCCTGTCTGGGTGGTGGTGCTGATGAGTTCCTAGAAGAGGCCACTCTCCCCTTCAAGATGGCATGGGTTCCATCCCCAAGTCCTGCAGTCTGGGGAGTGCCCGCAGCGGTGGTGATCTCTCCCTGTCCAAGAGAGCCTGGTCTGCCAGGCCCTGCTGCTCCTGCTGGATTTAACTGTCCCTCACTCACTCACACACACAACACACACATCCACACACTCTCCTTTTATCCCCTCACTCACTCACATCCTCTCCCTCACCTCTATCCTGCCAGCCGCCATCTTTTCACTCTCTGCTGGGTATTTAAATAAGATGCTGGAATTTAAAACATCAAATTATGTAAATGATATATCGAAGTAAAAGAATATCAGAGAATAGCAATCCAAAAGCTATTTTTTTTTTGTATCTTGACTTAGTTTTCTATTTCTTGCTTTGTGTACAGAGAACTGAACTTCTCTGTACATTGTTTCAAACGGAGCAGTCCTTTCCATTAAATAATTATGAGACAAGACTTGAATACTCAAGCAGACAGGTGTTGCTAACATGGGATTGCTAAATGTAAAGTTATTGCATGTTTTCTTGAATAAATGCATAAAACACCTTCTTTTACTTCTCAACATCAAGAGAAGTACTGATACAGTAATCATTTAGAAAATAACATCTCGTCTCTCAGTAGTTTATATTGTTATTTTATTTAGGGATACAAATTTTATTTCAAAAAAATTTTAAAAGTGTAATATGTACTCTGAGTTGTAACATTAAGAATAGTGTTTTGTTGTTAAATAGAGAGTTAAGAATGTGATACGACATATATTAATAATTTCAAAAAATCTTAGCTAAACGGACACTTGAATGAGAATGGAGTTCACAAGTTGATGTTCTGATAAACTTTTGTGCCCACTAAATAGGCAATTTTGGGGCTTTTCTAATATGGTATTTATACAATGTCTTCTTTTAAAGAGTTCCAAATTTCTAACAAAGAGGATTTTACTAAATCTAGATGAGATTGCATCTTATTATCCCACGAATATGCTGTATAGGTGAAAATCTGAGGAGTTGAACTATTATATGTTGAAATGCATGGCAGAGTCATCAAGTTACCAAACAACTAAATTGCTTTATCTTTTGGAATTTTCTACTAATAAATGTGCGCTAACATCTTTGGGAATACTATTATGATATTAAAGAATAGCAAAAAAGAACACAAAACCCAAAGCAATCAAAACAAAACAAAACAAAAAACCACCCCAATCTTAATTTGTTCTTATTATTCCCTGTATAATATAGACTGTATTAATTACAATAAAATAGAATAACCTTTTCATATTTGATAAAAATGTAGTACTTCATAACATTTTATAACCACACATTATTACTTTTATTCTTATTGAAGAAAAATAGCAAGTATTTAGCAAGGTATTTTTAAAAAAATCACTAGCCCTAACTGGTTTGGCTCAGTGGATAGAGTGTCAGCCTGTGGACTCAAGGGTCCCAGGTTCGATTCCAGTCAAGGGCATGTACCTCGGTTGCGGGCACATTCCCAATGGGGAGTGTGCAGGAGGCAGCTGATCGGTATTTCTCTCTCGTCGATGTTTCTAACTCTCTATCCCTCTCCCTTTCTCTCTGTAAAAAATCAATAAAATATACTTTTAAAAAAATCACTAAACATTTTGCTTCCCCCAAAATGTGCACACCTCAGAATGTAACAAGAATTATTTTTAAAACAATCTCATAGAATTTATCTTCATAAATATCACATATACCTATAAATTTAGGATTTTATTTTATGCAATAACTTTAGTTTTCAATTTTTAACTACAAAGCAAATATATTCTTGTTGTTAAAATAAAATCAGATAGCTAAGAAATATATTTGGTACATCATGAAATTCTCTCTTCAAATCCCTCTATTTCTATTCCCAAAGATACCCACTATTTTACATTTTGTGTATATCATGTCAAAAATTCCTTCCTTATATAACAAAATATAGAATTTTAAAATGGAATTGTTCTATACATATTTTTCTGCTGTTTTCTCTTTAAGCATTTAACCATATATAATGAATATCTTTTCAAGAGTGCATATAAAGCTACCTCATTTTTGCAAATGACCTATCAGCATTTTATTGTTAGAATATGTCATCATTTAAGGAATTAATTACCTAGAGGTAGACGTTTAGGTTGTTTCAATTTTAATGCAATATCTAAAAAAAATAGTTGCAAAAAAATGTGTTTTAAGTATGAGCCAGAGTATTGGTCATTTAGATGAAAATGCTAATCTCCTAGGGAATTCTCAGTGACCAAAGTGAGGATTTAAAAAAAAGGGAGATAAATGTTATCTTTTTACATCAGTTAACAACTGTGTAGTATATTGGAAAGGTTTAGATTTAGAGCCAGGGAACAATGGTATCGTTCAAACCCTGTCACTTATTAATTCTATGACATTGGTCAAAATATCTCACTTCTCTAAACCTTGTTTCTCCATCTACAAAATGGTTTGTGTGAACTACATGGTCTTTAAAGAGTCTAAAAAACTGTAAACAGAATTTTCTATGTTGATGTAGTTAAAAATTACACACCCTTCACTAGCCAGAGGACGTGAAGATTCTAGAGCAAGGCAAGTAGTCGGCCATCATCTCAGGTTGTTTATTCTGCTGTAGGCAAGCCTGATGGCCATCATGGCACAGAGATTGAGAAAGCCGGGGTTTATCCACCTTTGCGTGCTTTCATTTTGGCCAGTCCTTGTCCTCTACTCTATGCTAGAGACATGAGTATGTGATCCAGACTTTAGATTCCTAGGAGGGATGTCCAATACTCTGACACAGCAGTTTAATTCCATTTTGGGTGGAAGAGTTTTTAATCTTTGGTCAGTCTTGGGTTAATGAGGTTTCCTAGAGCTTTCCTTGGTAGAGTAGATTCTTGGTGTTAAAATTGAATTAGGCCAGGTTGTTTAGCGTTTCGTGTATCAAGGAGCAGCTTCTAGAGATTTTGTATGATCTTGGGTTTTGCATGACACTTGGATGCATGATGCTACAAGGCAACACAGTTATAAATATATATATATATATATGTGTGTGTATATATATATATATATATATATAAATTTCATAAAGTTCAAATCTTATCTGCAATCAAGCTAAGATATGGACTAAAGGAAGTTCTCTGGCAGTGACAGGTCATCTATTCCAACTATAAACACCTGAACCGAGTGCTATTCTTATTTACGCCGAGTGGTTTGAGATTTTCTTTGCTTTATGCAGCATTTCACAGGAAAAGATACTTCAAAACCAATTTTCTTAATGGCAATTCATGCACGGTGTATTTAATAATGTCATTAATTGCTCTGTTACTAATTGTTTCATTACCTTTCTCATAGTAGCAAGTGTGAATACCCAACATTATTCGTCAGGTGTACAAATACTCCCTCTCTCTCTCTCTCTCTCTCTCTCTCTCTCTCTCGGGCGGTAATGTTCACATAGGAAGAAAATAAATCCTTTAGCAGGATTTCTTACTTTCACCACAACTTCCTCTGTTACCTGGGGTGCAGGCCAGCTCTAATTTCTAAAATAATTGCCATGATCACAGTTTATATATACAAGGAGCCCATGAAAACGGCTTCAGAGTCGATCCTCACATTAATCCCATTTTCCTACTCTCAGAAGGAAAAATTATTCTTATATAAATAATTTATACAAAGCCATTCGGCAGGGAAGTGGGTTGTGCTGGTGGCTTATCTAAGAACTCTGCTAGGCCAAATTACTTATTCTGGCTACAAGATATTGAGTAATATTCCTAAATTTGCTTTAATCATTTCCATTAGAATTATAGACCAGAGCCACATATCTTCTAAAATGTATAAAGTTGAATCAAAAATTTTACATTTCAATGTCTACAATCATATGAAGAGTTCACAGAAATGTACTCTCTGAAAACTAAAAGGACTGAGTCATATGTGTTTTAAATGCTTTGTTATTCACCTGAACATGATTTATTTAGTTTACCTTCTTTCTCTTTGGGGGGAACTTATTTTAATATGAATAATCAAAAAACTGCAGCTGCTTATGAAGCAAATGCATCTCTTTATTTATATATCGAGTTGGCTAGGAAGCATCATTTTACTTAAAAAAAATAATTGTCCACATTTTCATGTTGAACATTTTCAGATACCTTCACCCAGTTCTAACCAAAAAAGCTATATTTAATTATTTTTATTTTAGAATCTTGATGTTAATGGAGGCACCACTACTGAATGAGACAGAATGATCCATTTTCTCAACAAGATTCAAGACTTCATGCCCTCTGTTAAGACTCATGCTATGCGCAGGGCTGGTACTGCTTACGACAGATGCAAATTATATTCAACATCTTTTGCAGTTTACAATTTACAATCAGGCACGCATCCCCCAAATCCAATTCTTTCCTTTCAAGCCCGGAATTCTGGACACTTCATAAAGCAAAAAGCTCACTGCCACCTTCAAGGAACTTAAACTATCTGATTTTTTTTATTTGCTGCTGCCATTAGATTGAAATGATTTTTCTTCAGTTTGCTCAAAGCCAGATTTAAAGTCAGGTCCCAGAGGTAACAGGAAAGTCGATCCCCTAAGCTACTCAGTCGTTGTTTGCTTTTTTTTACATGTAATATCCCCCTTCTAGGGCAGAATATAATTTAAAACACAAAACACACTCTACATGAGTATGTCCTTTAGAAATTTTATAATCTGACATTTAATAGATGTTAACAAAGGGCCTTATATCATGTTTGTTGAGGAAAATGAAGAAATTATAAATATCCTTTAAGACAATTATTTCTTAATAGCTTTCTACATATTTTGAATGCTACACACTTCCTTACTACTTTACATCAGTAACACTAGGTGGGCTCTTGGAACAGAGACCTGCTAGATTTCTCATTTACAATGCACCCAAGAAAGTCAGGAAGCATTCTAACACACAGCATACATTGTGAGCCTCTGGTAGCCCTTCCCAGAGCTGTGTTTGCAGTTTCTGTTTTCTGGGAACCAGCAAAGGGTTACTTCAGCCCAGCCGCTGCGAGTATGAGCAACAGGAATCCATTGGCTTTAATTTGTCCATGTCTTTCATTTGATACCAACAGTATTAATAGCTTCGCAAGGAAATTCTGCAGTCATTAATCATAATAATTAATCAGATCCAATTATATTGCATATAAATGCGAACAAATTGCTGAAAAAATAATGATCTATCACCAACATGTCACAAGGAAAAAGAGACTAAAATAGTAATTAGAAGCAGGGATTTAGCTGTGTACAAGTGCCCCACAACTGATTTTAACAGTATGATGGTCCGATGATATAATTAGTCGGAAGTCTAGCAGGATTTTTCAGCAGGCCCTGTAATGACTGCCCAAGTGGAGAGAGCAAGGTCCACTCTTCTCCAAGATCACTCTGCATTTGCTCCTAACTGCACTTCTGAAGAAAGGAGAGCTGCTAACGCTGGGAGCTCTTGTGTTTTCTGGATGTTTAATGGCTGTTTTAAAAGGAAGGCTGTCTGTTAACTGGAGTTAGAAATTAAGATGGTCCACATGTCATTTTTTCTTCTTCTTACTCTTGTAGTGACAAAAATGTGTAACATATAATTCAAAATGAAATGTTTTGGGTATAGTTAGTTAACACACTGCTGGTAGCATGCATGTTCGCTATTTTCACCTACCTTTTTTTTCCCCCTTGAATTAAACTGAAAACATTTCAGAAAATGGAATTACTCTGTTTTCACTTCAGTTAGCACTCTCCAGAGCTCTGGCAGATTTGATCAGAAACCATTTTTAAAAATGTGGATGTGTGTGTACGTGTAAATTATTCTGTAACAGATTCTTAAACCCAACCGAAATGAACTGTTGGATGCAAGTTATTGTATAACATCATTTTAATGTCTTTCTTTTCTTTTTATTTTCATTCTTGTCTCACAGGATAACGCATCCAACATGTATTTTCCGTTTAAAACTTGTGTTATGCTCAAACAAAATTAACACTAGTTTATTGTGTGGCCAAATATGTATTTTAAACCTCTCAAAATATATCTATATATATATATATATACATTTTTTGCTTAACTCACAGATTATACATGAAATGGTTAACTAAAGATTGATGAGCAGTTTTCATGATAGGTTTGTGACTTGAAAATAAATGTTAGGTTCATCATAGTTTTCAATACTAAGCACTGCACTTTAGTGTCTTTGATCTCAGTGTTGTGACTACTACAAAGAAATAAAACCTTATCTTACCTTTTCCAGCATCTACTGCAGAAGACCTCAATAATGCATAAGAACATCTGGAAGTACGGTAATTTCAGCTATCAGAGATAAGAACTGACACAGAACAGGTAAACCCTACAAAGTCATCATGTTGAAATGAACTGATTAAGGTTTACTAACATAAAACATCATATATAGTGTTTCCATGCTTGCCTCATCTTGCTATTTTATACTTAAAAAGGAATGCCAATTATATATATTTAATAGGTTGATTAGCTGGTAGCAATATTATATTTTTACATAAAGAGACAGAAATGTCTGCAGATCTATTGCCATACACATCTATTTAGAGTTAACTGTGAGTTCATAGAAAATACATGGGCATAGTAAACAGGGTTTTGAAATGACAATTTTTTACTGGTTGCAAGTGCTAATTGCTAGTTTCTCAAGGGTATAGAATTAATCACCTGCTAGATTTACAGTCTCTAGGTTGAGACCTGAGGATGGAGGCAATAAGAAAAGCTCTTGAGGGACATATCATATGGTGAGTCTAAATATCAGTCTCTATGCATATGTAAATTGGTAACAAAGTTTTTTCAAAGCTCAAGTATGCTAATTTCAAACTGGCAAGACTAAAGCTAGCTTTTAGCAGCTGTTTAACGTCTGCCTGTGGGTGGTAGAGAGAGCTTAAAATACAAGCAAACAGTGGTGCATAAGTAATTAAGCAACATTTTGCTGGGCATAAATAATTCTGTTTATATTGCTCTTTTGAAGAGTATAGAATACAAAATAACAGATCAAGTGCACCTCTGGTCACCAGAGGTTAACTGTTCTTCCTCTTTACCTGTTCTTTGGTGTTATAATTTAAGGGAAATAAATAACAGAATCAGCTACACAAGCTTTCATAACTTTATATAAAATGAAATCATTTAAGTTGGAAAATATCCCATTACAAAATCATTGCACTTCTAGCTCAATTACATTGCTTTTAGTGTATTACCCTAACAATTTATCAGAAGAAAATTTAATATCTAATTTCAGATTTGTTTATTGACATATTATGTTTTAGGATTATTAAAAGTAGAGTTTAGGTTGTTTGTTAAAATGGGAAAAGATCAAACTATTTTCAAAGTCCACAAAAAAGAAAAATGACCTCAATTTTTCAGGAACAATGTTAAATATCCCATGCATTGCAAATAAATAGGTAAGTAAATAAATGATTCACTTAGAGGTAGAGGACTAGAAATAAGAAATGCTTAAATCAATGTACTGCATATAGCATAATCACCTCATTTGAACAGCTCTGGTTAAGCCAGTGGAAGTGTCTAAAAGGAAAAGGAAAAAGCTGGTATAAAAAAATGTATTTGATTCAATAAAAACCTTGAAATTGACCAGAAGGAAGATGAAAGATTTAACACGATTTAGAAATACCTAGTCTGGAAAAAGGGATTATAGATACTAACTGTGAAAGAGTCAGGGGTTTAAACTTTGTTTGCGTTAAATATTCATGGTTTAAGGAGTTAATGGTAAAAGGAAGTACTCAGTTGGGTAGCAGATATTATAAAAGGCTTTAAAACACATAAGAATGCTAGGAAGGCAGGAGCAGCTATTTAAGCACAAGATTGCTATTTCCCTTTGCACTGAAGGAACAGGTAAATGAAGTAGAATTTTCAAAACCCCTTTTGCCACCCTTAACATTCGAAGAAAATAAGTAAAAATTTGGTGAAATAAAAAGACATCATTTTTTTCTGACATTTCTACATTTTCTAATTTTGCATTTTTTAAACCCGTTTTAACAGGGCTGGGTTTTAAACCACGTGGCCTGAGCAGAAGAGTGGGTTGCACATGGACTGTGGGCCCAGGCTTACTATTCGGGCAGTGTGAGCCTGTGGCCCTTCGCTATGAAAGATCCTAGTGCTTTGCACCTTGTTCTGCCTCTTCCTCTTCCACAAGATGTGGATACTAACAACAGTTGCAGTGTCCCTAACAAAACAAGAAGATGAAATCCAGTTAAATAACTAGAAATAACCATGTCTTTGAGCCGGTGTTCTAAAGCTCTCAGACTCATGGAACTTCTTACTCAAGTTCACTTCAGGGAGTAGTTAATTCTCTATGTACCAATGGGCCTTGATCATGTTTAAGTAAGAACTTGCATATTATTATATGTTACTAGGATAATACAAGTCTTGGCAGTGTATGATCAGGTAAGAACTTTAAATACTGTTTTGAGAGATTGAAAGTGTTCTGTTTGGCCATGCCATTTTAAAAAAAATAATATTCAGGCTTCTGTGTGAGACTTAATACCTGTTACCGCTTTGAACTGGTATTTGCCCTGAAGTGTTTGTCCTATCAACAATGGACAGTTACTAAAAAATAAAAGTAACATTGGAAGTGGAATCATTTTCGTTTGGGTTGCCATAGATATACTGTGAAACCCTTGTTCTATACCTTCTCATTTTATTTGTCAGTGGAGGGTGATGGTTTAGATACTTGACTATGATTCATAAGTAAACATGTTGCTTATTTCTCTTATTACTGTGGAGGTATGAAGGCAGCCAAACTTGGAGCAAGTTTAGTTTAATGCCTATTTGGATAGTGAATAGTATATATATATTTTGTACTGAATGGTCTGTCTAATTGATACAGACCTCAAAGTAGTAATGAATTATGATCAACTCCCCTTGTTCCATTGACAAAATTAATATTAGCCTGCAAGGGATGCAGGAACAGTGTATCACTGATTAGGAGAATTCAGAAATAGAGGTCCAAGTAAGCAAACATATTCTGACAGACACCGAAATACAAAGTTTTACTCCAGAGCTGGAGTCCCACGCTAAGCAGGCAGGACATGGCAGGTGCAAGGTGTATAGATAGCTAAGGCCAGAAATGATCATAAACTTTATGGGCCCAGGACAATCCAGAGGAGAATTCTGATCCCAAAATAAAGGTTTCCTTTTCTCTACAAAGTTTGATGCTTTTTGTAGTGTATTCACATACACATAAGATTGCGTGCGCGCGCCCTCCCTCCCCCACGCCCCCTCCACAGTCAGAGACTCTTCAGCCTCTGCAGTTGCATTTTCTGAAGGTGGCTGAAGCATAAACGTTCCTTACAGATAATAGGCATAGTCTCAGAAATGTCTGTATCCATCTCAGTTTGTGGTCAGTGCTTCACCTCATTACAAGGAAGACAATTTTACTTAGTCACTCACCCATTCATTCAGCCACTCACTGTTTATTCAGCTACTGCAATGTGCTTGACACTGGATGTTACTACAGATTCAAAATATGTAGAATACAATAAAATAGTAAGGTCAAAGAATTTAAAATTACTGAAAAAGAGGCAATTTGAATATTGCTCAAAACTGGCAGATTTCTCACTCAATGTCTGACTTTTTGAGCCAGGATTATGTTGGCTATTAGGAAAGGAGATTTCCTGTTAATGTGATCCAGCATACACAAAATATAGAATGTATGTGAATATAGAATATTTGACTGTAAGCTCTCCCAAAATGGGTTACCCACGTAAGCTCTTTGTCTAGGCCCTAGACTCTAGGGGATATTCATACACTCTGCTAGCTTCTGAATGGCCTCTTCAAGGAATTCTGGTAATATCCAATTATATCAAAGTTCAAGTTTCCACCTGTGGGAGGACCTGATTGAAAACAGCCACTTCAGGTCCAGGTAGCATCACTGTTACTGCCCAGCCAGGTCAAGGGTCGAGTTTTCTCACCCAGCCGAGTTCCTGCCTAGCTAGTTGTAGGTCCTTTGTTTGCCTCCAAGTCTGACTTCCCTTCCTCTTACCTCCACATAGTCCCTGTCCCTGACAGCCCACCTAGCCCCCTTTTTCTATCTCCTCAGTAGTTCTATTTTTAGACTTGGCAGCAGTATGCCACTGGTTTGCTTTAGAGGTTTGCTGCTATGAAAAGGCAACAATACACTTGTGGAGGAGTTTATCTGGGAAAATTGGTGGTGTAATACATGCTGATTAGAGAGAATAAGGAAATAACTTGAAAGATAGGAATGTCTGAGAACGGAGATATCCTGTTTTCTTACACCATTTTAATTTTTTTTCCCAGATATTACTCAGACCTTTTGACATGCAAGGGGAATTTGTTTTATTAATTTCCTTTTAAAAGCATCTAAGCTTTGCTTTCTTTTTAAAACCTATTTTTATTAAAAATGTTTAATGTTGACATTATTTTAGGTGCCCCCTTCTCCCCCTCCACCTTTGCCCACCTCCACCCACCTCTGCCTCTCCCTCCCCTGGCCTTCACCAAGCTATTGTCTGTGTCCATGAGATATGCATATATGCTCTTCAGCTAATCCTTCACTTTCTTTATCCAGTCACCCCCACTCCCACCTCCTCAGGTACCTACCAGTCTGTTCCATGTATCCAATACTTCCAGTTCCATTTTGTTCATCAGTTTCTTTTGTTCATTAGATTCCACACATTAGTAATATCATACTGTATTTGTCTTTCTCTGACTGGCTTATTTCTCTTAGTATAACACTTTCCAGATCCATCCTTATTGTTGCAAAGGCTAAGAGTTCCTTCTTTTATTACAGCCACATGGAACTCCATTGTGTAAATGTACCACAGCTTTTTTATCCATTCATCTGCCAATGGGCACTTGGGAGGTTTCCAGATCTTGGCAATTGTAAATAAAGCTGTTATGAACAAAGGGGTGCATGTATTCTTTCTGATCTTAAGTTTCTCTTTCTTTTTAAATTTTGATTGCACTCAGCCCATAAAGTTAATATATGCTTGGACCAAATGAAAGTGATATTGGCAAATTATGTACTAACTAGAGGCCGGGTGCATGGATTCGTGCACCATTGGGGTCCCTCAGCCTGGCCTGTGGGGATCAGGCTTAAACTGGCTCCTCAACATCCCCCGAGGGGGTCTGGATTGTGAGAGGGTGGTTCTTGGGTGATGCATCCTGGAATAGGGCTTCCTCCTCTCTGGTTCCAGGTGTGTCACCTGAGAACTGCAGCTGCCAAGTCACCACAGCTCAGCAGCCCTGAGTTGAGTGTCTGCCCCCTGGTGGTCAGTGTGGATCGTAGCTACTGGTCAGATGGTTGGATGGTTGCTTAGGCTTTTATATGTGGAGATGCTCTTACCTGAGGAAAAAAATGTCCTATGCATTACATGTTTATGCAGAATACTATGTGCATATCACATATCTTGAAGGTAAAAAAAAAAACTTTTAAGAAAAAAATTTAAAATCTACCATAATGTCTTTCCAACCCACCCAAATCAACAGCTATATTTAGGGTGGGATGCAGCAAGGAAAGATTAGAATTTCTTGTCAAAGGCCCAAAGGTCTGCAGTTTGCATATGATACCTCAAACCTGGAATAACTTCTTCTGTATTCTCTGGTGTGATATGCATACTCACACTGTCTATTGTTGATCTAAATCCTTGTTTTGCTTTCTGAACTGAAATTCTCCTGGAAAGCATCATCAAATCTGTTTACTACACCTCATGTTAAAGGAAAAATCTAGATAGACCCATTTCAGTATGTGGGTTTTTCACTTTGTTTTTCTTTATAGCTTTTTATAGAGTTGATTGTGCAATGTTGAGATCAACTGCAGCCTTGTTATATTTACTAATTTATATAGCAACCAAAAGGTAAAGAGAAAATAAAACAAAAACATATTTGGTAATTTCATGAATTTAAAAACTAGCCCTGGGGGAAAATGCATCACTTTTTATTTTGTGTCACTGCTGTGTTTAAGAAACCTAAAAATTTCATATTCTCATATTTTGACAAGTACTTTACATTTGCTTGAATAAATATTTTACTATGAAAGGAATATGATTAAAAAGAAAAGAACTATTAACTTCTCAGGAACATGAAAGCAGTAAAAGTACACATTCCATAAGCCAAGAGATGCGTAAGCATTCAGCTAACTCCAACCAATCCTGGAAAGAGATTTTTTTCTCTTATTTTTAAGCTCTGAGAAATCCTGCACTTAAAAAAAGAGAAGACATTCTTCAACTATT
>NW_006293776.1:854104-882847 GCF_000327345.1 Myotis davidii | reverse complement strand
AGCGTCCATGTCCCAAGAGCATAAAGATAATAGTACACTATATAGAGAGCCAATAAATCAATTAGCTTTAACAGCCAGAGTTCAGGAAATGCATTTATTCTCTTCGATGAAAACACAGCTTTTACTTGTAACCATATTTCGAACTGTTAGGATAAATTTTTCATGTAGGAATTATATTTAGTGGCTGAAAAAAATCACTCATAAATTTTGTAAAGCCAAAAGGAAGCACTTATTAATGTAGAAGAACAAGTTTGTTTTATTTGTAATTATCTATCTTTAGAGTAATTGAGATTCTAAACAGCAGCTAATAGCCGCACTGTCTCAAATTACGACTGCCTGTAACTTTACCTTGCCAAATATCAAAGAGCTTTTCAATTGCAACTCTACTACTAAAACCTGGGTCATTTTCTAGCAATTAATTGGAAGAGGTGATTAATAGCTTAATAATGGGTTCCTCTGTGTTTAAGAAATGCAGGGGACGTGCGTAGGAAAGGAATATGCAATTTTGTATCCCTGAAACATAACCTAATTGAAAAATCAGCAGTTGGTCTTATTTACTTTAGGCTTGTATTTCCAAACCCTCTTTTGATCTACTCAGAAAAAAATGTGTAAATCTGGAGAGTATTTTTTAATTAACTCCTTGGATATTGAACACACTATGAATTTAAGGAGCACAAGCTACTCTATGCCACCTGCTGGGCTGCAGTCAGCTTCACAGGAATTTGCGGGCAATATGAGTCAAGTATCCACCTGGATGATGCCGATGACAGTGCCCACTGGGCAAGTCACCCACTACAGGGGCACCCGTGGATCCATATGCCGCATTCACCTATAGCTTAGCCTTCTGAGTGTGATCCCTGGGAGTCTTTGTGCACTTCTATGAATCTCTTTCTGTTCACCACAGACTTGTGACTGGAAGACCTAGCTGCAGTCTATCATAATATCTTTCCAGAAACATCCACGGAGACAGTCCATGCAATTTAGTCAGCTCACTAAACTGAACACTAGTTCTCAAGGTAATGGCAAGTTGACTCGTCAGATGAAGAAGAGTTCAGTGAGTGAGGAGGTCTCAAGGGTAAAGGCAAAGGAGAGCCTAGCAAAATGAAAAGGAGCAGGGCTCATTTGTCCAGCTCATTACAATATCAGGGCGATCCATCACAAGATATCCTCTCAGATATAGGACTCGATGTATGTTCTACTGTCTACTACAATGGCTGTGAATGCTCATGGGTTTCACTCTTAGGTTGCTAGAAGTAAAGAATAAGGCTCTCAGTTTTCCATCATTTCCTTCACATTGTACATCCCTGCCTCTCATTTTATTCCCATTTTATCCTAGTTGAAACTAGTAATACTGGGCTATTTATTCCCCACTGTTTTTATATTATGGCTTAACATTAGAGGAAATCAGTACTTTACTGTCTGACATTCTTTCCATGGCACATATTAAATAAAATAAAGAACCTGGAAGTGAGGTCCACTTCTGCAGCTCTCACTACCCAGACATCCATTCTTGAAGCCCCGTTTATTCTAAGGTAAATGATCCCACTGCTCACAGATTTTTAACTCTTTGAACATGTATTGGAGAATAAATAGGGCTAAATGAAAACACTAAAAAAAGTACTTGCTCTCCCATTACTAAAAGACATACAGTCAACCAAATTTAATCAGCTGTAATAAAGAAGGAGCAGCATGTCAGTGAGGGAATAACCTGACAGTTGAAAACAAAAACCAGAGTGGATTTATTAGATTGATATGTGTTCTCAAGCAGGCACCTACTCATACTCTGAAGTCAAAGGCTGGAGAAGGCCTGGTGAACAGTAAATGGCTCAGCTGCAAGAGGGCTGACCTGTGTGAGGAACTTCCTGCTGGGCAGGGAGCCACAGTCTTCATTATCTTCCAACTCAGAGTGGTGAGAGCACCACTTCCAAGATGTGGGTGGAGGCAGACCCACATAGCTGAGGTCATTTCATGTTGTTATTGTTTTTTTTTTTTGCATATTTTTTATGGTTTACTTGAGATAGTAAATTATTGTGTTTGATTTGCTTAGTTTACTTTGCACCCTGCTCAATCTCCCCATAACCACTAAATTCTTAGTTCAATGTTCTATGCATTTAGATTTTGAATCTCAGTTTTATTTCCTGGTGTCCTCCCTCTCAGAAGGCTCCATCCTTGTCTCAATTCTGGCTTAATTGTTTTCAAGCTAGACTTACTAATAGAAATTGCATCATCTTTGTCTTCTGGAATTCTCTTGCTTGAATTAACTTCCTTATTTTGAAGGAATAATCTTCTAATAGCTTTCTGAGAAAGGATCTTGGCAGGTAAGTTGTTTGAGCCTCTGTCTGAAGTGCCTGTACCTTATCTTTAATTGTTCCATTCTTTGCTAGCAGGAAAAGAGGCCACGGAATTAGGATTTTTTTAGCAAGGCATCATTTTGCTCTGCCTTTACCCCAGGACAACTATTTTCTCCATTAAAATCTGTTTTGGAAGTTTTAACTTACACTAGAGTATAAATTATTGACAATAGTTTAAAAATTGCCATTCCTTGGGGCATTTGAATGTAAATTTAAGCAATATCTTTGATGAAGCTCAGCAATCTCTAAGGAGTAAAAGGAGACATATTTTGGACACAGTAAATTCATGAAATAGCTATATACATGGGCATCTATGTTGTCTACTTAAAAAGCAAGTTATTGATGTTGAGGAAAAAGTGAAGCCATATGACATCATTAGCCAATATGCCATACTAGTAGGGAGGGAAGAAGGAGAGAAAGACCTGCTAGGATGCTGGTATGATAGGCCAGCTCTTAAGACTTACCTCTCAGAGGTGAGCCTGCAAAGTATTTTATCCAAAGCAGCTAAGAATGAGTAGAAAAGGAGTATGATGAAAAGCCAAGTGAGGAAAAAGTAAATAGATTACATAGGAAAACCATATAGTATCCATGGGTTGAGATAAATACATGGAGTTTTCACTTTCGGAAAGATAAAGATTGAGCCTTAAAATTAGAATTTAGAGCTGGGGCCTGGAGGAGGTCATCTAAGGGATAGGTACAGACAAGGAAGAGAAGGACCCTAAGAAAGAGTTCTGCAGGTCTTCAAAATTTAGAGGTTGAGCTGAGTAGGGAAATCTAGATAATGGCATAGCAGTCCCCCTTATCTGTGCTCTCACTTGCTGCAGTTTCAGTTCCCCACGGTCAAGCACTGTCTGAAAATACTAAGTGGGAAATTTCAGAAATAAACAACTCAAAAGTTCTAAATTGCATGCCATTTCGAGTAGCATGATGAAGTCTTAGGCATTCTTCCTCTGTCCCACCCCGAATGTGAATCATCCCTTTGCTTAGCATATCCAAGCTGTATATACCCCTCACTGGTTAGTCACTTAGTAATCTGCTTGGTAATAAGATCTACTGTCAGGTATCGAAATGCTTGTGATAAGTAGCTTTTATTTTACTTAATAATGACCCTAACACACAGTATAGTGATGCTGACAATTGGGATATGCCAGAGAGAAGCCACAAATCAATTCTTTTAAATAAAAAGGTAAAAATTTTCAGTGTAATAAAGAAAAAGAAATCATAGGCTGAGGTTGCTAAGAACGATGGTAAGAACAAATCTTCTGTCTGTGAAACTGTGAAGAAGGAAAAATAATTTTAGCAGTTTTGCCGTCATACATTAAACTTCAGAAGTTATGGCCACAGTGCATGATAAGTGCTTAGCTGAGATGGAAAAGGCATTACCTTTGAGGGTGGAAGACACAAACAGTTGTTTCTATCGAAGGCAATATGTTGTGCCAGCAAACACTGAGCCTACGTGATACTTCAGCAAGAGATTTGCTGAACAGAGCGACACCAAGCCATTTACTGCAAGTAAGGGATGGTTACACAGATCAGGAACAGGTTTGGACTGACAAAACATAATTTTCACTGGAGAGAAACCACATTCACACAACCTTTATTACTGTAATGTTGTTATAATTATTCTATTTTATTATTGTTGTTGTTAATCTCTCATGGTGCCTAATTTATAAGTTAAATTTTACCATAGGTATGCACATATAAAAATAATACATAGAGAAATTACTACTATTTATGATTTCAGGTATCCACTGGAGGTCAAGGAATGTTTCCCCTGAGATAAACAGGGGACTTCTGTAACATGAAATGGCCATCAGTGGAGCAGAAAAACAAAACAAACAGACAAAACAATGTGAAAGTATTGAGGCCAAGAAAAAAAAATACTTTTGGAAAGATGGAGAGGCTAGTTGTGTCAAAAACTGGTGAAGGTTTAAATTAGATAAGAATAGAGACTGAATCATTGTATTGAAAATGTTGTGATTTTAAGAGCTGTCTTAGTGACTGATGCTATGAGAATGGTAGTATAATTGCATTAGGCTGAGGTTAGAATGATACCAGAGGATGTGAATATACACCTTCATTTCAAGAAATGTTGGTGTGACGGAGAAAGTTTAAAGGGAAGTGGGCTAGAGGGAGAATTGTATTCCTCTATTCTTCCCTCCCTTCTTCTCTCTCTCTTTTTAATAGGAGATTTTAGGTCATCTTCTTATGCTGATAGAAATGATATTGCAGGGATGGAGATATTGATGACATAAGAGCTGCAGGAGAAAATTAAGGAGCAAAATAATTGGTGGGAAGAAGAAAGGATCCAGGGCATAAGAGGAGGGGTTGGCATTGCCAGGGAGTATGCGGGACGGTGGAGCCCATCATGGTGACTGGTTGGTTGATTTGGTGGTGGAGCTATAAATGACTCCTTGTGATACAGATATGGGCAAAAAAATGACATTATTTAAAGAAGAGAATTTTAACCAGTTGACACAGAGCCATAGAAACAAGGACTTAAAAGCAAATCAAGTAGAAAAGACTAGAACCTGCTTTTATTTTTATTTTTTTAAATAAAACATCTCTTACAAGGAAGTTTGAAATCTCTTACTATGTAAATTTCCAAAGATTCCATTCATTTGAATAGTGGCAATTATTCACAGATATAATTTATTGATTACAGGTAAATCAGCTTTTTTAAATATACAAATGTCACATGTAAGGGTATTTTATTTAAAACCATTGGAATCTTAACATAGATTCTCTTAATTTCTTAAAACAGCTGTCACAAATAATTTCTTCAAATGCATCATACAGATGCAATTGTCAATCTCAGAATTCTATCATTCAACTTGGGGCCTCATTATTGGAGAGTCTGTGTTCCTATCAAAGGTTATCTACTCCTACGCACCTCCCCCCAGTGCCCCTGTCTTCTTGAGCAGTCTGTTTTTTTTTCCTGAAATGCTTTAGTATGAACAATACAATGTCATGTTTGATTCTGTACAGTTTAACTTAGATAAGAATGTCTGTCCTGATACTTGATTTATCGGATTAATTTCTCAGTGAATTTTAAACCCTATGATCAAGGAACTGGCTGATTGATAATTTCCCACTCCCTCTTCAGTGCCTAACCTACTGTTTAGAGTATTGTGAGTCTAACAAATGCTTGCTCAAAAGCAGGAATAGACATCTTTCTAAGGCAACCATTCCTATATGGTGACACACTTTTTAAAGATTTTTTCTGAAGAAGTAAAATACCAATGTTAAAATATTCAATAAGTACAAAAGTGAAATTCATGTCAAATAGGTTTTTCTGCTCAGTATCCTGTAGCCCTGATTCACTCTCTCCCCAGAGGCACTCCCAGGTCCACTTGCTGTGCGTCCCTCCCAGTGACCTTCATCTCACTCAGCTGTGTTCTGGGTGGTCAATGAGCCCTCTTTTACTGCAGATGGGGTATGTCTGCATACTAAGGAAAGTTCTCTTTGAGTTGGGAGACTGGTTTGTTTTGTAGCTGCCATGAAATAATTAAAAATGAATGGATACGGTTGAATTGTAGGAAGCATACTAGTATTTATTATTTGGAGTCATTATAAAAAAAGTTCCTTGAAATTAAAAATCATACTTTGAACAGGTCGATTAGTCAGATTTAATTTTTCTTTCACTCTCTTATATTGGTGTAAATATTTTCATCTGTTATGCATAACCAAAAAGTATATTAAACTGTCAAAACGTAAATGATTTTCTTTTGGCCACCATGGCTTGAGGGATTTATTTCAAGTCTGTTGTGCTACTATTTGCCCCTAGGATGTGTAATCTATATTTTAGGGGAATGTGGCTTACTGCAAGACACCTGTATTATTTATATGTGATTAATATTTGCGTTGTGGTGAATGAGGTCTTTTGGCCTTACTTTTCTCTTGTAGTGACTTAATCATTTCTCAAAGAATGTAGTCATTGTAATAAAACATTCCACATACTAGTTTGTTTTTCAGCAGTGACAAATGCAATTGTTGTAAAATGTGAATTCTCAGTTATTAAATATGGCATCATGAATGTAATTTACTGGGCCACCTCCACAAGATGCTGCTGTGTGGCACCGCTGAAGCTGCGACCAAGCCAATCCTTGTTTGCATGAATTTAAATAGAAACACTTCTGAACAGCATCTTTAAATCACAATGCTTAGGCCACCAGACCTAATTTTGTGTTTCAGCAAATAAACCAGTAAACTATCCAACGAGATCGTTATATGGATGCCTAATAAAATGGTCTCATCGAAATTTGCAAATTTGCAACAAATTATGAAGATCCTTGATCATCTCTGACAGATAATATCATGTGCCAAATGAGGACATATTTCAAAGTTCCTATCTGTGGGTTATAGGACATGACATTTTTCACAACTTTCTCTCAGAGAAGTCACTTATATCAGAAGCGTGAGAAATTGTAAGAGTTCCAAAATCAGCATGACTAAAATTCGGTGAGATATTAATGTTTCTAGTCAGAATGGTCTTCCTTTAAAATAGTATTGTAAAACATACTGCTTTCAGCATTTAGCACACAGATCTGGTGGCATATGGACTATTGAATATAAGAGGAATATATCATAAAATGTCCACGATAAGTCTTTTTGTCGTGTTTTGGAGAGCTTTGCCAAATGATGAGAAAGAAGCTATAAACATAAAAGGTAATGTGTATAGTGTTAGATTGCTTCCCTTAGTGGATACATAGGAGGAGTATTTTTGTTGCTGCTATTTAATGCCATATTATTTCAAATGTAAAAGATGCAAATAGCTCTCATACTTAATCTGTATTTTCTTTGTACCTTGCGAATTATTAGAGCTATGACCCAGTTCTTATGCTGTAATATTGCACATAGTAAATATTTTTGGGGGGAAATCTCTCAGTATTTCAGGGAAGGCATTAGACTATGTGTGTACTAAGGTGTGAGGGAAGAATCTCCCATGTAAATATTGGCACTGTGACATATTAAATACCTTTCAGGTGTACTTTAAAATTGTAAAAGTGCTCCAGTTTATTGAGCTTCCAGAGAAAACTCATCAAGAGTATTAAGAAACGGTGTTGATTATGACACTAAATTCAACCAGGATACGGTGGACAAGGGATTTAAAACTTCAGAAACATCAATTAAAGCCCAAGTTGTGTGCAATAAGCATCAAAAATTGATAAAAACTCAAATTTAGGTTTTTAGATTTAGTGTTTAAATCAATCAACTGCAAACAAGATTTAATTAAAGAATATTATTTCAAAGTGTAATTACCTACTGGGATTAGAATGAACCTCTATTGCCCATAATGTTCTCCTACTGTGATCCCACACTGAAAAATGTTGAGTTTTAGATTAATATGCATCTTGTAAGTACAAGTCCTAATCTCAATCTTAAAGGACATTTAAAACACACTTGGAACCTTCTATGCAATCAAGCCCAGTGTGACTGCTCTGTCCACCATGCTAAATTTGTGATTACATTTTTTATGTGCATGATTTAAATCGCTTTAGCAGCAGTCCAGGGAGCATTTTACCCTGCATATTAATTACACAAAGGCTTTGTCATGTGAGGGTCTCAGTGGTCATGGTCTGTAATCCAGCTCATTTGAACTGTGAGTACAGTTTTTGAGCATGCTGTGCACATCAAGCCCAGCTCTAAAGCTAGAATAGGCTGAGATGGTTAACAGGTATGGTTCCTGCTTAAGGAATGAATGCCATTTATTTAGTGACATCTGCAAACTAATTGCTTAAAAATCTGAAAGTGAATATGCATCTTCAGAAGACTGTTATTAATACAGAAGGAATGAGACTCTATGTCACAGCATTTCCAGTTTCTATTGTCTCAAGCTAGCATTATCCAAACAATCACATGATTCCTTTAAAAAATCCTTCATGTTGCAGGAAAGGCTTATTCTCCTTAAGTTTCAATAATTTTATCAGCAGCAGCATATTTATATATTTTGAACCATTTAAAAATTATTATAATTTCAAGAGGCATGATCTGCTGCCTCCTGCATGCCCTCTATTGGGGAATTGAGCTTGCAACCTGAGCATTGCCCTTGACCAGAATTGAACCTGGGACCCTTCAGTCTGCAGGCCGACGCTCTATTCACTGAACCAAACCGGCGAGGGTTATATATATTGCTTTACTATAAAAGTTTGTTCCTAAAGGATCAGAAAATTAATATAGTCTTTGTTTCATATCATAGGGGTGTAGTCATATACTATTAGTATACTATATATTGTTAGGCTGAAAACAAAAATGGAAATGTACATCTGCTATGACACTAGTGCCTAATGCCGTGGAAGTCAACATTGGTTCATAAGCGTGAGGGAGAATCAGAATTATGTGAGTGAATGCTGCATATAAATGCTTAGGACCCACCTCAGAATTTTAAAATAAAAACCAATATCCCTAGCTGGCATGGCTCAGTGGATAGAGCGTCAGCTTGTGGACTGAAGGGTCTCGGGTTCAATTCCCAGCCAGGGCACAAGCCTAGGTTGCGGGCTCGATCTCCAGTAGGAGGCGTGCAGGAGGCAGCAAATCAATGATTCTCATCATTGATGTTTCTATCTCTCCCTTTCCCTTACTCTCTGAAATCAATAAAAATATACTTATAATAAAATAAAATAAAAACCAATAAAGGGAAATACACATGTGCGTGTGTATTCTAAGAAAAGGCTCTGGGAATTCAGAACCATTGATGGTTAGTTGAGAAATTTAATAGAAAATAACTCAACTTTAATCTCTGTCCAAAGAAGTGTAATTACAGGAATATAGAAAACACTTAACAATAAAAGAATGGCAAATGCTTTCAAGATTCACTTTGTTGGAAAGCTCCATTGAATCGTTGTCAACTAATGATGCAGCAAACAATCATCTAATTGACACATGTCATTATATTGTCACACTTTATTTGAGGAATAGGGTAAATGTAATATTTTTAAATGCTAAATTATGTCCTAAAAACATTAAATGAACATTAAATGAAATGCTTTATAAAGCCTAAGTGGAATTAAATAAAAATATCAATACTTGTTTTAAGTTTAATAGATGTGCCATATATGTCATGACCACCAACGTTTGAAGACAAAAATAATAATCTCTCAGAAAGAATGACTATCTCCATTTGAAAAAAAAATGTTTTCAATTATTTATGTATATTTTTTTCTATTTAAAGCTGTTTGTCTTTTATTTATAGTTGAGAAATCCAAGTTGCAGCTAATCTATTTGAAATTCTTGCAAGAACTCAGAGGAAAGTTCTACTTATTCAACATTTGATGTAGGTAGTTTTTTAAAAGCATGTTCCATGTACAAGGTAATGTATATGGTGCTGAGGAGAGAGATAGCTAAGCGATGATCTGTGCCTTAGGAACTCAGAATCTTTTGGAGACAATAACAAAAAAAAAATAAATAAATAAAATATAGTACAAGAACTTTATTTTTCTAAGTCTCTCAGTCTTCTGTTGCTAGCTTCATTTTTCATTACATGTGTTTCACAAATAATTATCTCCCATATTCTTTAAAGTGATTATTTTGAATGAAAACACAGAAAATTTATTATTTGCTTTTATAAGAATATGCATTCTATACACATACTTTCATTTAAACTGGGTTAGTTTAAGATTTAAGTGGGGTGGATATACTCTAAACCAAGGTAGAGTATTTTATGTGTTTTTGCTGCAAGTTCTTTTTTTTCTTCTCAGTCCTCACCCAAGGAAATGTTTTTATAGATTTTATTTTTAGAGAGAGAGGAAGGGGGGTGGGGGAGAGAGACACATCAGCTGATTGCCTCCCATATGTGCCCCCAACAGGGGATCTACCCTGAATCTGGGTGAGTCCTGACCAGGAATCAAACCTGAGACCTTTTTGTTCCTTCAGTGAACTGGACAATGTGCCAACAAACTGAGCCACACTGGCCAGGGCTTTGCTGCAGGTGTTTATGCATAATTTTCTGAGTTTTTACTGTAAGTTTAACATTAGGCTATAATACGCAGAGGAGATGTAAAGTTACTGATATTTTTGTAGATTTGTCTTAAATTTGTCCTGTGGATTGAGTTGTGTATTTAAAGGACTTTTGCCTTTATGAAGGGCTGACAGCCTTTGTAGGGATGTGAACACAAGAGTCCATGTAACAATGCAGTGCTTATGTCTGAGCACTTGGGCTCTCATACTGTTAGTAGGGTTACAAAAGACGATGATGTTCTTTAAAGAAACAGCATCAATGCCATCAATTTTAATATTAATTTTAATTTTGGAATGAAGAAGTTTTAGGGTAAAAAAATCTAGGTCATTCAAGTTGTCTAAGCAGCCGGGGCATCAAATGATCTGAATATATTACAAGAAAAGAACTATCATTAGGGTGAGACTGGCTTCTGGTCTTTGTTTCCTGTTTGGCCACATTGATGCCAAAAATTATGAATATTTGGAAACATCCTCAGTGATTGAGTTTTTCACTTTCTTCATGATGTTTGTTATTGCATAGTCAAAGTCCTCATTGAATTTTGTAACCTTTACAATGATTTCATAGCAGAGAAAACTATTTCATACAAGGTATATTTTAAGAGAGTATTACTTAAATGGGTTTGAATATTAAATCCTGATGTCATTTGATTTACATATTATCAAAGAAACATAAAGTGTGTTTTCTTAAAATAATCTTAGTCTTCTAGTAACTACCTAAAACTATTCATAACATAGTGTAATTCTTCCTAGACAAACTCACTAAAAATTATGCTTTTGTGATCATTTGTTTAAACTTACCAGTTTTTTTGTGTGTTTTTTTTTTAAATCTTTTCTGTTTTATAACTGGTCCGAAGTTTGATAATTTAAAGTTAAAATGCCCTTTCGGAGTTGATGACTGTTCTATAATGTACTTTCTCCTGTTCACTTAATAGAATTGTACATTAATAAAAATCTGTAGATTAAAGCTATGTAGTTATTTTTCTAATAAAAAAGGCTCCCCAAATATCTGGCATTTTGGATCAAATTTTAATGTTTCCAATTTTGAAATCTCAGCATAAAACTGTTGATGTGGGTCCCCGTTGATAAATTATAAAGGTAAACTTTAATGAACATTGAATAGGGTCACCTTTGCTACTTGGGGTAATAGAATAAAACAAAACAAGCAAACACATTTTTCTTACTGCCACATGCCTCTCCTTAATAATAACTTTTGTCTCTTCTGCAGAAATAGATGCTGTGTAAGTCTCATTAAATTACCTGACTGATGGAATAAATACACAGTCCATGGCTCGGCAGTCCATAGTAAACTGAGCAAGGGTCTTGATATCTCGGAGTTCTGCTTATTTACACATGCCTTGGACTCTTCTCCCAGATATGTAAATTATTCTGGTTAAAACTAAATGCTAAAGTCTACACCATTAGTCTTCCACTTCATGATCTCCACATGGGGCTGTTAGAGGGATAATGTACCATACAATACACGGTTTACTTTTAATTAATAGAAAAAAATGTGAAATGAATATTAAATGTAGCTTAATGTGGAAGAAAGCTCAGAGCAGTTTGGTGGTTATTTATTTATTTATTTTAAAAATATTCAGCCCTGCTTCATCATTAGAAAATAAGCAATGCATTACAGGACCGCAAGCCTCGCTGGAACCTTTGGAAGCGAAAGGGAGCTTGGAGAGGCCTTAGCAAACCTGCTAAAGGTCCCAGGCCTGACACAAAGAGGGGGTGTTGCAGGGAGAGGAACGGAGTTTTTTTGAATCCGAACAGGACAGAGCTTTTCTGCCCAAGTCTCTCCATTCCCTGCTAATATTGTCTCCTGTTCTGTATACCATACGAATTGCAGGATCTGGTATGAAATCTTAGACTAAGAAAGCTCATCAACCAGAGCATTTAATTAAAACACACGATCTGTTTGCCTGTGTTCTAATTCAATGTGTCAAAATTAATAAATAGAATTACCAGTTTGCAAACAGTTTATCACACTGTTCCCGACCACAGAATGCCATTTTAATTATGCAACCTTATTTATGGCAATGAAATGATCGCGTTTCATAATATTTGCCAACAGCACAAGTTAGGATTTAAAAGGAAAAGCTCTATTAAATCATCACTTTCTCCGGTGGATTCCCTTTTGTCTCGCATGGCTCACCTAGGATAAGGTAAGGACCCCGACACAAGACAAAAAGAACAGGAATGGCTTTGGCGAGGCTTTAGGAGATAACCAGGCCCTCACTGAAGGCACTCATTTGCAAGATTAAAGGATTTGAAGTAAAGCCTGAAATTAGTAACTTTTCATCTCCTTTTACCCAGACAGGCAGTGTTTTGTAATAAAATAAAGACCTTGCACTTTCAAACCTTTGTGCCAGCCAGACTGTGAAACGGAATGCTACTCAATTTTAAATTATTCATACATTCTTAATTGTGATGTTATCCTTATAAATGATAGTAATGGTACCGTTTAAAACCTAAAAACCAGCAGGCACCTGCCAGTGAAAGCACAAGCATTGAATGCTTAATATTAGAGGCTATTCGAAAAGACGCAGCTAGGAGGGAGTCAGTAAGACATTTGATTTTACACTTAGGAATTAGGTAGCTTGACGTGATTAGCAGAAGGGAAGTGAAATGCCAGTGCTTAATTTACAGACCATTTGGAAAAATCAGCCTGAGCTCAGAGAGTACCTGCAGAAAATTCTAACTCTCCTCATATGAGCATTAGCTACAAACAATTATTTTTGCATTAGTTAGCAGGGATCAAAATATACGGTGAGGTGAAGAAGATGTCTGAGGTCGTGAAGAAGACAATGTGTTCACTTTCAAAAATCTGAAAATTTGTGTGCGCCTGTCCCCATGCATTTGTGTGTGAATGTGAGTGCTTAAAAAAGTTTTTGAGAAAGATCCCTGTAACAGTCCAAATAGTTCTTTCGAGTATTAAGAGAACGGAGTTAAAAGTCTATAAAAACTAAGGTCTTTACGAGACGCATATACCAGTCACTTTATTTTCTCCAACATTTAAAAAAAAAGATGTTGCTTTGAATTCATTTTCAGAATCCTTTTAGTGATATCCACACTTGTCATGGTGTTGGGGGAAGAAATGTCTCTCTGAAATGTGGCCATATTCTTTTGGAACACACTTGTTAAAAAAAATTGAAACTTTTTGAGGTTGTGTCATTTTTAGATGGACATTTTTATATGCATCACTTTCTGTAACCTTTTGAGCATTTTTTTTTTGCTTTTTTTCTGTTTGTAATCTCACATTACAAGTCTTTAATAGTAAAAAAGAAATTAGCTTTTAAATGTTTTATTCAAGTGTCATTTTTTCAGAAGACTAAATAAGCAAGGAGGTAATTATTAGGATTCCAACTTTGGACTGGGACATGCGTGTCCCTAGGATTCTCATGGCACCGTCTTAGGAATCATAAAGTGATTCCAGCCTACATGTCATTAAAGGCTTAGAGAGCTGGTGTTAGTGAGCCACACTTGAATGCCTAGAAATCTGTTATTTATTCCTGAAACCTTCTCTCATACTCATCAAGGAAAGTTACCTTTATGTCCAGAAGTCCAAAAGTTGATCCATGTGGGATCTTAACACTGTTTTCCCCAAAGCCCCAACTGTAACTGTGTTTGTTGTTGCTGTTTAGTTGTTTGCTTGTGTCTGCTCTGTGGCCTCACTGAAATGAACTACTTTTCTACATGCATGTATACTGAAAATACACATTTTTAAAATGATAATAAATACTTGGTCAGGTAGGAAGCCTAGTAATATTACACCATTCTAATAAAGTGTCTCAGATTTAAAATGTATTATTTACTTCGAATTTGAAATTTTAGAGTTTCAGAAGAAATGTAGTTTACATATTTCAAGCATGGGTGCTTGATTTAGAAAATTGGGGTTAGTCCAGGACCTGCGGCTTATTTACCAGCTGCATGTTCTTGGACACATTGATTAAGAAATGAGATCATGCAATGAAAGCATTTAGACACGTGATGAGGCCCAGTGACTTTCCATAGTTATGGGCTAATTTGAAGGTCAATTTTTGGAGAAACCAGTTTTGTACATTGTTCTATATAGCTTCACTAGCAAGTGATCAGGTCATTAGACTATGTAACAAACAAAATGCAATAGAGTAATAATAAAATCAACTTTGTTTAGTTGCTCCACTTTATATCCTTCCTGGGATAATTCTTATCCAGCTCCTTGATGAAAGTTCCAGCAGGCCCACAAATTTGTGCTCATCTTTAAGAGCTAAAATGTGATCCATTATTATTTCCTTAAGTTCAATATTCAGGTTCAATTTACTAATTAAAAAGTTTCAGTTCCAAAAGTAACTTTTTAAATATATATATTTTTTATTGATTTCAGAGAGGAAGTGAGCGATTCATCTCTGAGCTCCCAATGTTCCACCCTGCTTACTCCTGAGAGAATCATTCATTGGCTGCCTCCTGCATGCCCGACACTTGGGATTGAGCCGACAACCCGGGCATGTGCCCTGACCAGGAATGGAATCATTACCTCCTGGTTCATAGGTCAACACTCCACCACTGAGACACCGGCTGGGCCCCAAAAATAATTTTGAAAATGTAGCTTAATTTAATCTTAAGTCTCTTCCCAGTCTCTATGTCATCACACTGACAAGAGCTGCAGGTGCAGTGGAAGGCATGGCCTTTGCTCTTTCTCCACCAAGTAGTGCCCGAGCGTCCAAGGTTGCCGACCCAGTTATCAGGTTCTGTCAGGGTCAAAGGTAGGGGCAGGGAGGAGAGGTCAAGACGGAAGACAGTTCAACACAGGATGTTTTTACTTATGCACTATTTCTTTCTAGAATAGCTTCATTTGTATATTCGAGAAACTTCATTTTGTTCTTTAAGAACTAGCTAATACAATGCTACCTTTTTCCACTACAGCTTTCCCTGATTTCTCCAGTCAGAAGTAATTATTTTTGTGTGCTTGAGGCACTCTGTATGTGTCTTTAGGACATTACTACTTGATGCCGTGAGCAATTAGAAGTCTTTTCCCTTAATCAACTGTCAACCGCATGAAGGAAAGACTGTGTGTACACATTACTCCTTTTGTAGGTCTCCAGACAGTAGCAGAGCTTTGGATAGTATAGCGTTGGAGCTACAACGATGAATTTTTAACCTGATTTGGACAGACTGGATCCATACTCACTTTTAGTGAAGTAAAAATTTACACCTAAAAACCACTTGAGTTCCATCTTTCTAACTCTCAGTATGTAAATCTTTGTGTGCAATTTTTTTTTTAGTTTATGTAATAATTCTGGCACTTTCCCCACATTTGGAATTATTCTTTCTGGGAAAACTTAAGTGTTTAATTCTCCTAATCTTGATAGTACAAATTTCTCATTAGGCAAGTCTTCTTGGTATAGAAATTTATTTCCTTTGGATAGTTCTGATGCTAGCTCAATATTTGTTTAATATGCAATCACATTATTTATAAAAGTATAATACAGAAAAATTTGAAAAATAAACAAAATAATTCATAACCCAATTTTTCACAAAGGAATGGGAAAATATTTTAACTTGACTGCTAAATTTGTCAGATTTAATATACCTCCAAGGTAACTAATTGAGAAAGATTCTTTGGCCACAGTACCTGTAATTGATTTATAATGTCTGCCATTATACAGAAAGGAGTACTATATATATGCCATCCTCTTCCTAATACAGCCACTAATCATAAGGTAAGGATTTCTTTCTAGTCATTTTCACCTGTGTATGTTATTTATGTTGTAGTTATGGTGCCAAATAACAATTCTGAAATCATTTATATATGTGGCTTAAGCATTACCAATTTTTAAGCCTTCCTCTTTCCAGCCTAATTTCTGCATCTGACTTTATTGAAATTACCAAATTTTTATGAATTACTTATTAGTATACAAGATGAGAAGAAAGATTTTATCAATTTTTAAATTCCATGTAGAAGAAATACATATAGGTGACAGTGCTATTTATTTTAATCTGTGATGTATTTTTATTATGTTGAATAGAAATATTTCACTAATTTTATATATTTAATCTATAATTCTGTATTAAAATAATTAGTTTCACATTCTTTCTTGATATTATAATTATTGGGATAAATTTTGATAAATTTCTGGAAAGAATATTTTCAACCTGTCATATTTCCCCCACAGGCTAGTAAAGCTTACAATGAATGCATCTTATGGATGGCAAGACAATGGGATTTATTGATACCTGACATATAGACAGATAGATAGATAACAGATAATGGTAGATAGATAGATAGGTAGATAGATAAGTATTTTTATAAGTATATGATAGACACATACACACATCATATATAATAAAGAGGTAATATGCAAATTAACCCTCATGCCCTTGCATCACAAGATGGCCACCCCCACATTGTCACAAGATGGCTGCCAGGGGAGGGCAGTTGGGGGAGACCGGGCCTGCAGGGGAGGGCAGTTGGGAATGACAAGGCCTGCAGGGGAGGGCAGTTGTGGGTGACCAGGCCTGCAGGAGAGGGCAGTTGGGGGTGATCAGGCCAGCAGGGGAGCGGTTAGGTGTCAATCATGCCAGCAGGGGAGTGTTAGGTGTTAATCAGGCTGGCAGGGGAGTGGTTAGGAGACAGCAGTCCTGGATTGTGAGAGGGATATCCGACTGTCGTTTTAGGCCCAATCCTGAAGGGGTCCCAGATTGGAGAGGGTGCAGGCTGGGCTGAGGGACATCCCTCCAGTGCATGAATTTCATGCACCAGGCATCTAGTATACACATAAATTTGGGCATTACATCTTTTTTAAAAATAAATCTTTATTTTTGAAAGCATTATATATGTCCCCTCCCTCGCTACCCCTCATTGCCCTCTCACATCCCTCCCTTCCCAAGCCTTCATGGACATTACATCTTGATTGGCAACTCTCTCTTCAGAAATTACTACATAATGTGCTCTGAAGATTAGGGTGAAGACTACATATTCTAAAGATAATATTAATTACACATTAATTATACCCTACATTCATATGTCACTTGTTTTATTAAACTTTTTACTTTAAGAAAAATGTGGATTTGCATATGTTTGTAAGAAATGAGTCCTTTTACTAGTTTTCCCCAATAGTAACTTCATATAAAACTCTAGAATCATATCATAAAACTGTAGTATCATAAAACCAGAATATTAATATTAATACAGACAAGATACAGAGCAGTTCCATCATCAAAGGTATCTCTCCCATTGCCTTTTACAGTATATCCACACACACACTTCTTCCCCCACACTATGCCCATTTCTATAACTTTGCCATTTCAAGGATTTTATATAAATGAAATCATGCAGTATGTAACCTTTTGGTAACTGTTTTTTTTTACTCAGCATAATTCCTAGAGATTTATTTAAGTTGTGTGCCTCATTTTTTTTTTCTTTTTTGTTGCTAAGTAGCATTTCATTGTATAGATGTACTGAAGTGTGTTTAACTATTCACCCATTAAAGGATGTTTGGGTTTTTCCATATTCCATTTTTTTGACTCATGAATAAACTGTGATGAATATTTTTGTACAGATTTTTGTATAAATCTAAGGTTTTATTTCTTTGAGATAAATATACCAAAGTTCAATTGCTGAATCATAGGGCAGTTAGTTGCATGTTAACTTTTATAAGAAACTGCCAAACTACTATTTTTGTTGTTGTTTCTTAATCCTCACCTGAGGATATTTTCCCCCATTGTTTATCAGAGAGGGTGGAAGAAACGGGGATGGGAGAGAGAGAGAGAGAAAAACATTTATGTGAGAGAGACACATCAACTGATTGCCTCATGCACACTTTCTGACTGGGGATGGGGCGTGAACCCCCAACCCTTCAGTCAATAGGCCAACACTCTACCCACTGAGAAAACTAGTCAGGGCCCAAACTACTTTTGAGAACGGCTGTAGCATTCTCACCATAAATGTATTAGTTTCCAGGTTCTCCGAATTCTCACCAGCATATGGTATTGCCATATATATATTTGGCATTAGCCATTCTGCTAGGTAAGTAGCGTTATCTCATGGTTTTAAATTACATTATCCTGATGGCTAATGATGTTGATATTTTTATGGGCTTATTATCTGTCTACCCTTACAGCAACATATTTCATCATGTATTTTTCTCATTATCTAATTCATTTTTTTAATTCTTGAATTTTGAGACTTTTTAAAAGTATATTCCAGATATTAGTCTTTTGTCAGATATGTAGTTTGGAAATATTTTCTTCCATCTGGAAACTGTGTTTTCATCCTCTTCACATGGGTGTTCACAGAGCAATCTTTAATTTAGATAATATGCAATTTACTATTTTTTCTCTTATGGATAGTGTGCTTGGTGTCAAGAATATTTTAGGTACTCTAGGGCTGATACCTTTTCATAGAAATTTTAGAATAATCTTCCTTATGCATACTTTCTGGGGTTAGGATAAAATCTGCATAAAACATATAGATCAATTTAGGAAGAACTGATATCTTCACTTTTAATTATTCTGAACTTAGAGTCTTCTTTCATCAGTGTTACATGATTTGAAGCATAGAGATCCTGCATCTATTTTGTTAGGTGTATACATAAGTAGTTAACTTTTAGGAGTAATTGTAAATGGTATTTTGTTTTCATTTTGACTAGCATTGTTTAAATTTCTCCAATTGTCCAATGGTTTTCTTCTTTCTTGCTCTCCTAATTCTAAGGAGGACTATATGACCATTCACTTTTAGGCAATGCTTAGCCTTCTATGGCCATTTCTTCCTTATTCTAAAGAGTTTATAATGTAAAACGGAAAACAGAAATGCATGACATTTTCTAAGTTTTTGTATGGCCATATTGTTTGTGAGAGTGAGGTTCAAACAAATGTGGATGACATAGACTAATAGACAAAATAGAGACTTAGATGCCAAATAATAACCCAAGTGTAATATCAGCCATTTGAAACGGTGGCCTCTATAGTTTGAAATGATGCATTTATATCTGCATAAACTTTTAAGCACCCCATTATTATATGTGTATGTATATCTAAAATACATGTGATAAATTATATAACAATATATTATGAAATAAGAAAAAATATCTTAGCATTTTTTAATGAACAAGATAAACAAATAGAAATCCCACATTATTCTCTTATTTCAAAGAATTACTTGCATACTCAAGTTTTAAGATCACTTTTGAGATCACAAGTTTAATAACCATATTCAAAAAGGCGGTTAGCTAAGGGGCCTATCATGCTATAAAGCAGTGATGGCGAACCTTTTGAGCTCGGTGTGTCAGCATTTTGAAAAACCCTAACTTAACTCTGGTGCTGTGTCACATATAGAAATCTTTTGATATTTGCAACCATAGTAAAACAAAGACTTATATTTTTGATATTTATTTTATATATTTAAATGCCATTTAACAAAGAAAAATCAACCAAAAAAATGAGTTCACTCATCACCTCTGACACGTGTGTCCTAGGTTCGCCATCACTGCAAGGGATGTCTCAAGTATTGTGTTCCTAGCTCAATCTTGTTTAATATTTTTATTGATATGTTTTCATGTCTCCTCTTGTAAATATCCAATCTACTATGCACACATGAGTGCAGTGATCTTTATAAGTTTAAGGCCATTTCTTTCTCCTATGAAAATTTTTACAATGGCTTTCTATAGCACATGGAATGCAAACTCAAATCCTTTATGACGGCCTGCATGGTTTGGTCCAGTCTCACTCTCTTCCTTTATCAGTGGTTCTCAACCTTCTGGCCCTTTAAATACAGTTCCTCATGTTGTGACCCAACCTTAAAATTATTTTCGTTGCTACTTCATAACTGTAATGTTGCTACTGTTATGAATTGTAATGTAAATATCTGATATGCAGGATGGTCTTAGGCGACCCCTGTGAAAGGGTCGTTCGACCGCCAAAGGCGTCGCGACCCACAGGTTGAGAACCGCTGCTTTATTTCTTGTTGACATCTCCCGTGTCACCTTTACAGTTTGGGCTTCAGCCTTTTTCTCAGACATGCTGAGCTCTCTTCCTTGGCCGGCACTAAGATTTCCCCAGATCTTTCTTTTGTTGCCTCTTGCAATTCAACATAAAGGTCCCAGATTAAATGTGAGTTCCTTTATTTTGTCTTCCTTAAATTCTCAGTTCATAGTAGAGTTTGTCTATCTTCCATCTCCTATTTCCTATTATCCTCTGTCACAGCACCCTGTCCCCCCATTACACTACCACAAGTGGTAATTATTTTGTTTGCCCATTCTCTTGTTTTTGCTTTACATCTATTTCCCCTAAGTGACTGTAAGTTATATGAGGGTGGGTCCTTATCTCTCTGGTTCATTTCTGCACACCATAAAATGGACTAAACAGATCTGTGATGATGAATGAAAGAATATTGAAGATATATAGAAATTAAGAAGGAATAAAACTGGAAATTATGTTTAAATGTGTATTTGACTTCAAAAACAATTGTGTATATTTTCCCACAAATAGTGGAGGATCTTGCAGTTTTTCTTGACTGCATATTTACCATGAACCAGCACTGACATGGCTGAAAAATTAAAGCAAAAAGTTATGGCCAGAACCAGGGAGGTGATAGCTTTAGTGCATTATGCTCTCTTCAGACAGTGCCTAAGGTACTGTGTTCCATTTGGCTGCACCTCTCTCTGTCTCTCTGTCTTTCTCTCTTGCTTCAGTATTATTTTGTTATTGTTTTTCACTAGGGCATCATTTGTATTCAATAAAATTCACCCATTTTAAGTGTAGTTTGATCTGCCTTGGTAATTGTACAACATCATGACTTTCAAGACACAGAGCAGTTATTAGGGTGATATTTTCAAAGGTAGCATCAATTATTTGAAATATATATGGAAAAAGATCAAGATTATAGAGTGATTAATACTTATGCATGATGGAACTGATGGGAGTAATGGGGCATGTTTTGACTTGGAGAAAATGCAACAATGAAACGTGATAATGTTTTGAAGGACCATCATTTGAAAAAAAAGGAATTAAATGAATTTTTAGTGTACACAAGGAGTAAAATAATGATTAATATATGAAGATTAAAGATAGGTAAATTTTAGCTTAACCACGGTGAAGATGTTTTAGAAATTAATGCATTCAAAGTAATAAGCTTCCCATAGATGTGAGTGCCTAGCCAGGAGTTAAATATGTCAAGAAGTTCATAGAAAAATTTCTTAACTTGGATGGAGATTAGAGAACATGATTTCTAAACTGGCTCTTGTAAAATGGTTGAATGAATGAGATCATGAAGGTTGGGAAGGGCAGGCAGTAGAATGCTCAAGGAAGAAGCAGGATTTGAGTTAATGTAGGGAGGCCTTAGAGATTTCAATTCGTCACAAAGAAAGGTAGGTAGAAGTAATATTCAGAAGAAAAAATATTAGAAATGCAAAGTTATGCAACAACACATTTCAAACCAGGTTAGATTGTTCTAAATAACCACTTGGATTTTATGGATCACAGATCATTGAAATAGAAAGGAAAAAAAAAGTGTCCTCTTACATTGTTTTTCTTATTTTCTTTTTTCATAAAATGGATTTAAATGTAAAAGGAAAAAGATTTTTATCTACTTACACAAACTCCCTGGTCTCTTAAGCAGGACTAATGATCTTAAATGTATAAATAGCATACAGCTACAAACAAATATATATTTTTCATTTGAAAACATCATGTAGGTTTGCTTTTCTTTCAGGCAGATAATGGGCCTTTTTTCCCTCAAAGTTCAACTGACAAAGAAGAGGTAGGCTTTTCTCTATAATTTGCTATTATCCTAAAACTCAAAAGCAAACCCAAATGCCATCAGTGGCTATAAACTGTGATGTGTTTGAAAATGGAAATTTGACCACTTCAAATAGCAAAATCTTCATTTCCATTAGAGCTTTATGAACTGTCTGATTGTAGATCAGGATAAAACATACACTTTTTTATAGCCTGCTATGATGCACTAGGCAAGATGATGAAAACAAAGGCAATTATTTGTACTAGAAATAGCATATATCATTAAGCATTTTATTCATGAATATAGCCACATTGGTTCACCTTGCCTTTTTGCAGGATTTATACCCTCAAATGTATAGAGAGGCCTTCTATTTTAGCTAGGAGATTTGTCCTTGGGCATATTATGTTTATCTTTAATTATACACTTAAAATACAATATTTTAAACCACCAACATTCAATAGACTAAATAGTCAATTAATTTGGTAATTATCTTCCCCATCAACTCACAAAGAAACTACCCATTAAAAAAACACACAAATACTACTCTATGTAATACTTCAAATAATAAAGAATTAAAAAAACAAAAACATAAAACACAGATATGTTATTTCTCATTACTTTAGCCAAGGAAAATAAAGATAAAGGTTAAACAAATTCTTTTCATACAATTAAACACAGATAAGGAGCAAAGTTTAGTAGATCTTTCAGGATTGATAAAGTAATGAAATATTTTATTAGAAACTAGAGGCCTGGTGCATGAAAATCATGCATTCAGGAGGGGGGGGGGAGTCCCTGAGCCCGGCCTGCACCCTCGCACAGTCCGGGAGCCCTCAGAGGATGTCCGACTGCCATGGAGGTGGGAGAGGCTCCTACCACTGCCACTGTGCTTGCCAGCCATGAGCCTAGCCTCTGGCTGAGTGGCACTGACCACCAGGGGGCAGCTCCTGTGTTGAGCGTGATTGGGCTGAAACCAGCTTTTCGACATCCCCGGAGGGGTCCTGGATTGTGAGAGGGCACAGGCCAGGCCTAGGGACCCCAGTGGTGCATGATCGGGGCTGGGGAGTGATGTGAGATGTTGGCCAGCCAGAGAGGGACTGTGGGAGGGCTCCAGGACATGTCCGGCCCATCTTGTTCAGTCCTGATCGGCCAGACCTCAGCAGCAAGCTAACCTACAGGTCAGAGCATCTGATGGTGAGTGCATGACATAGCAACTGGTTGACCAGTCAACTGTCGCCCCCTGGTGGTCAGTGCATGTCATAGCGAGTGGTTGAGAGGCCTTAGTATCTCATTAGCATACTACGCTTTGATTGGTTGAACAGATGACCGGACGACCAGACACTTAGCATATAAGGCTTTTATTATATAGGATAAGGACCTAAATATGTTTTTGAAAAATCATCAAATGAAAGAGTATTACTTAAAAAATAAAAATGTAACTGAAAGTTATTGTGAATCTCCAAGCTAGTCAACCTAGAATATATCTAGGCTATTTTATTTTCCTTATGGAGATAAAAACAAAGGAAGTAGAAAGGCTCCATTTTTTTTTTTTGAGGAAACTGACAGCAAGTATCCAAGTGGAACAGAAGTGCTTGCCCAGACTATTGGGAGAAAGGAGCATTATGAAAACAAGTTTACTGAAATATTTCTCCTTTTGTATAGCTTAGAAACGCAGGCTTTAAAGGGTAGGTAGGATCTTTCTTTTTCAAGATGCAAGACATTCATGTACTTAAATTTTGAATGTAGGAGGGGTTTCTTTGTGATCCTTGTTGTCTGGGAATAGATTATCTGGATGTTGGTCATCCAAGCTTGCTAGTGATTTTGTCTTATTATTGTAGGCTCAGGAATATTCAGATCTGTGTGATCTCTGGTGCTTTTTCTTGTGCATTAGAGTTGTAATATGCCCACTTGGGGCAGATTTGGAGATTGAGTCTACCACTTCTCAGCTCTGTTACTTTGGACAAGTTTCTTAACTTTGCTGAGCTTCAGGTTTTGACCATGACATGGGTTACTGCTACCACTTTAGGAGGATTGATGTAAAGATTACAGAGAATGCATGTAAAGCATCTAATGCAGTGTCAGGTTCACATAAAAACTGACACAAAACAAAGGAAAACTAGTATATTTATTATTGGGGAAGAGAAAATTAGAAAATCATCCTCATGTTTGGGAGGGATGAATGTGATTCATTGGTTGGTTGTTTGTTCAAACCTGAGAAATACTAGATTCAGCTATATTGAGATCTTCTAAACTCTTGACTCCAAATATTCTTATCTTCATTCACTTGTTAGTCATTCATTCAACAAGCCCCTGTTAAGTGCCCACTGTGGTTCAAGTAGTACTTTAAATCCTAAGTATTCAAAGATGACTGACTAGAAGAGAGGTTAGTCCAACTCTCCATGTGATCCCTCCCATTCCAATGGGGGAGACAGATTCATAAACAAGGATATATTAAGTGCTTTTGTGGCGGCCCAGACAAAGTACTATGAGAGAGTAAGGAGCAAGCATTGAAATCCTCTTAGAAAAGTCAGTGAAATTTCTAAGCGGAGGTGAAACTGGAGTTGAATTTTTAGAGATAAGTAGCTGTTTGCCAGGCAGATAATGTGAAGAATATTCCTGGAAAGCACCAGAATATGGCCAAGGAGGAAGTTGAGGAAGATCCTAGCATGTGAGGGGAGCACACATGGCTGAGCATAATTGCTATCACATGGTGGGAGTAGTAGAAAATGAATGTTTAAAAGTAGGTAGAGATCCTTATACTATTCCATGGAAACAAAGGTGACCCTGGACGATATTAAGCAAGAATTAGATACCAGACTTGCATTATACAAAGATCTATTGGTGTCAGTTTTGAGCACGTAATTGATTGTTGGGAGGTAGATGTAAAAAGACCAATCAGAAGTCACAAAAATCTATTCTTGATAATTTAGTATTGCAATGACTGTTAATCCTATCCAATGAACTTTTGCATATTAACACTATATAACTGCCTGAAATAATGAAAGTGATCACTGTTGCTTCAAACAATTTTTATGTCACCCTCCCCTAAATTCTTTTGTTTTATGTAGCAAAAATAAACCTATACAGTGATATGAAGAATCAAATATATAGCTGTAATTTTATATCTAAGTTTTTTCTTCTGCAAACTTATTTTGCTATTTGTGTAATTATATTATGCAAATGTGCACAATGTAAAAGCATTTTTAAGTAATAAAACAAATATCCAAGTACACAACACCTACTTTAAGAAATAAAGTTTACCAACACTTTTTAAAGCCACTTGTGTGCCTTCCCTGTCACATTCTCCCCCAGACCCCTTATCTCCATTATCTGGGATTTTGCACACTTCTTCCTTTATTTTTCATAAGAACTTTGTAGATTTTTCATTTCTTTGTAATTTTTCCCCCTCTGCCCCCATGCCAACCTAAGACAAGATTAAGAGTTGTAGTGTCTACCCGAGGTCTGATTGACATACATGAGATTATTCCCCAGTTGGTATTATATGGCACAGAGTTGGTGAGGTGAAAGCACATTTTATGTTAGCACAGACTCAAAAAAAAACTTGGAGCACTGGATTGCACATATGTTATCTTTGAACTGCTGCCAAATCATAAAAGAATGTAAAGAGATATGAAAACTATTATACCAAGTGAAATATTGTCATTAAGATTATACATTTTTTTGGTGTCAGTCATTTATATATTTTTTGAAATAATTTTGACTATCTGAAATACTGCTCCAAGGTTCCAAATACACTTTCTAGGTCAATAGTAACTATTTTCTAGGTCTTCTTTGAGTAGGACATTTTATATAAAGCAGTTCTGTTAAATAGTGCCCAGCACAAAGTACTCAAGAAACGTTGGCTTGCAGTGTTGCTGCTGTTATTATTGTTGCCACCTTTACTCCTTTAGTGATATTCTACTATTCTATTTAAAAAAAATGCAGTGATGGGAGAGGTTACTGTATAATATTGGAAAACCTTGCTTCATTAATGTATAACACCTTACGGTATTGTGATATTTTGCCTATTGGTAGGATTTCAGTGACCCTTGAATTAAATTTTTGTGCAACCTTTGTCTCTTTCCATTTCAATCAATGTAACCATCCCTATTAGAGCATCCTTTTGATAGTATTTAAGTTATGAAAGCAGCAGTGGTAGACATTACTACTGCTCATTGATATCTCTACTCTTTCTGAGCCCACTGAGTCAGGCCTACCAAGTCTCTAGGTAGGGTCACATAACTGACTCTGGCTTTGAAATGTGTCCGTTTTGGTGGAGGCGATGAAAAGCCTCTGCATGATTCTCCAATCTTCATTTTTTCAGTAGTAATCATAGAAATTGTATATTGAGAGGGTGGATCAGCAAGATTGAACACCTTAGGCTGTTATGTTGCCACAATGAGGACAGCTGCCCAGGAGGGTAACCTGACCTATAGTACATTTTGCATGAACTAGAAATAAATTATGTATTAAGCCACTGAGATTATGAGGTTGTTTGTTACCTAGTCTGCCTTGACTAATACAAAGTACTACTTTATTTTTCATGCACAACTAAGGCTGGCATTCTTGTCTTGAAGAAAAAGAGCACATTACTCATTTTAAAGGACTATCACCGTGCTTGTACTAAAAAGATGAAAACACGGGAGATAAATATTTATTGCTGTTGGCGTTTACTTGCTTTTATTCAGTATTCTGATAGCTGTTTCTAGATATTTAAATACATATACATAAACAAACATATTAATCTCTAATTCTTTTGACATCACAAGTGAAGTAATCTAAATGATGATGATGATGATATGGCTATGATTTATGAAAATAGGACCTTATTTGGCATCTAACAGCAAACTAAACTGGGTTAGTTTGTGGATGGTAAATTATTGTGGGTAGAAAAATTTTGTTTAGAATTGAACAAACCACAATAAATATTGATTGGACAGAGTTTGTGTTAGGTAGCCTAAACTAAGCTAGCCTGCAGAAAAAGTCTCAAAACAAGTGACTAACAACAAATTTACTACTCATTTGTATATATTCACTCTAAGCTGAGCATGGCTATGTTCTGAGTCATTTTCATTATGGAATCCAGGCTGAAGGAGCAGTTGATACCTGGAACATGCTGGTCCTGTGGAAGGAAGGCAAGAGATTATTAGAATCACATGATCACCTCTCTAGAAGTGTCACACATATCCTTTCTCACATTCCACTGGATAAAGCAAGTTATATGGCCAAATATGATTCCTTGGGGTAGGGTAGATAATTGTCTCACAAGAAAGGGCAATGAGTATTTTGTACAGTAATGCAATCTAGCCCATGATTAAGCAGAAGTTTGTAAGGCTACGGATAGGATCCGAAAGGTAAGCCTTTTGGCATTACCAAGAGCACATAGTCAGTGTCAGCAATGATTTTAGATAATTGGGTGGTTGAGAACAATGAAGAGTATAATAGAGAAGTCTGTTTGAGAGCCTGATCTCAATTCCACACTGACATCAGAAAATAGGAAGCCCATGAGAGTAGGACTGGAAAAAAAAGGCACCAGATAAATATTTACAAGATTAAGACCCAAAACTGAAGGTGTATTTTCAGCTTTGAATCAAAACTTAAAAAAAACCCCACATACTCCTGAAACCTATATAATTTTATTAACCAATATCATCAGTAAATTCAATTTAAAAGTGTTAAAAATATAAATAGAAATTTAAAAAACCTTTATATTAGATATAATTTCAAATATAGTCATAAATAGAATAACAATGAACCCATTATATACCATTTATTCATATTCAACAATTATTAAAGTATGACCAATTTTATTTTATTGCTCTCATTCACAAATTCTTGGTCAGATTACTTTGGATCAGTTACTAAAAAACATTACCAACAGATTGGGGTAAACTGTATTTTCAGAAAAGGCCACAATATATTCTGTTCTACAACTCAATGAAGAGAAAGTGTTGGAAGTGACTGAAGAAATTTTTTTTTTTTAATGCTCTCATTTATTTAGATGTTTAAGCTCTCGCACTAAATTTTTACAAGCTGGTGAACACTGACAATTATTTCTCCCACAGAACTATAACCACACATTCCCAAACAGTATAAATATATGGTTGAACTAACATCAATACACACCACCATTTTATCAAACTATATATATAAAAGCCTAAGCGACTGACAAATTATCAAGTATCCAAATATTGAGTTACACAGCTCAAAAGGCATATAAAAAATTAGATGTCTGCTCAATTCATTAGCAGAAACCCACTTCTTTTTTTTTTGCAAAGAGGGTGGGAAGGAAAAAAAAATCACACTTCAAACAAAAATAAGTTGGTAAACTTCAGAATGTATGAAAAAAATACAAGGATTCAGAATTTTTATGATTAAGAATCGTTTTAGGTACAATAAAGCATGTCTACCTTTAAAAAAATATTTACCAAAGAGCATATTCTATATTTTCCACACAATACAAAGGCAACATTTTACTAAAAATAGCCACCTCTCATTCTTTTTTTAAAATATATTTTTTATTGATTAAGATATTACATATGTGTCAGGGATAGAGAGCTAGAAACATCGATGAAAGAGAAACATTGATCAGCCTCCTCCTGCACACTCCCTACTGGGGATGAGCCCGCAACCAAGGTTACATGCCCTTGACCACATCGAACCCGGGATCCTGGAGTCCACAGGCCTCGGCTCTATCCATTGAGCCACACTGGTTAGGGCAGT
>NW_006293776.1:811348-853119 GCF_000327345.1 Myotis davidii | reverse complement strand
CGTGTCTCAGTGTCCTGGTAATTGCTGCAAGCACCTCTGAGGGAAAGCCGCCCTCAAGTTCGCCCACTGCCAGACAGTCCAGTTTCTCCCCGTATGAGTCCTGGGTCCCCAGAGACTTCCCGGAACCGGAGTTCAGAGCAGTTGGGAGCTTGTGCCTCCCTCCTGATTCAAAAAGACAGCCGAGTCCTCAGGTGCCAGCCCCTTTCCATGCGCACTCGAGCCTCCATACCTTTGCACTTTACTTCCGCAGCTCCTGACTCTCAGTGTGCTTTTCTTTCCTTCTAGTTGTAGAATTTCCACTCAGCCAGCCTTCCTGTAGTTCTGGATGATGTCCGTTTTGTCTTTTCGTTGCATTTTTGAAGTTGTTGTGGGAGGCAGCAATTTCCCGGTATTTACCTGTGCCACCATCTTAGTTTCTCCTGCCCCCTCTCATTCTTTTCTCAGGCCCTCCCCATAGTTTTCACATTAAGTAAAATGTTAAAATTAACTATAAGGCTTTTTGTCTGGAGACATTAAAGACATGTGCTTCTATACAATGCAGATTTTCAAAATGGAGGCTTTCCATAACAGTACCAAATGAGATTTATAGAAAGACATTAAATAATAACAAAGGCTTTGCATAAAAATCAAAAAGTTGAGCAAACCTGATGTGTACTTGTATGAATGTGGGAGATGTAAATATAAAGTAGCAGGCAAATAACCATATGGGCCCTACTTTCTATGTTTGAAATGACTGAGGGGATAAACCACATAAGGTCCAGAGTGTTCATAGTTCCTGGGATTTTAGTTCTGTATGAAACTAAAATATACAAGTATTGTGCTGGGTATTTTGGCACCTAATCTTTCTAAATCTTTTATATATCGGTGAGATTCTGACATGGGAATAGATTTAAAGACATAACTCAATACTGCATGATTTCAGGGAAAGTGAATTGGTACAAGTGATAAGCAGATTTTAAATGCTGAACAGTAAGAATCTTTTGCCAAGTGTCAAAATAGGTTGATCAGAACCCGAACATAGAGGTTGCAATTCCGTCAAGCTTGTGGCCTGGTAAAACTGATTTTCAACCCTCTTTTGGAAGCTTCATTAGACTTATTCACCGAGCCAACATGTCGGCTAATACATATGACAAATTAGGTCCTATCGCAAGTTCCGCTTTCAAGGCAATGGCATCAGGCACCCGTTTTATTGAATGCAACAGTTGTTTCTATGACCACTGGACTCTTTGAAGCGCAGCCGCATTTTAGGATGGTACTTCTCCAAATACAGAAGTTGCTGTTAAACGCTCCACGCCGCTTTTGTCTTATGAACTGTACTGCATCTTCATATTTCATCCCACCTTCTATTAATTCTAGGGCAGCAAGCACCGGAGCTCTTCCAAGGCCTGCAACACAATGTACAGCAATACAACAACCAGGTTCTTCACGAAACTTAATTTTTACAAGACTTAACCAATCATCAACAATCTGGTTGGACGGTGGTGCACCATCATCGAAAGGCCAATCAAGAACTTGGATTCCTTCTTTCTCCACCAGAGTAGTGTCAAAAGTTGCTTCACATACTCTTACTATTGTGGTAACGCCATACTTCTTAAGTTCCTCTATGAATTTATTTAAGGTCACATTGGTCGGATTGTGTGTAATAAGAAATCTCATGTTCTTGTATGCGACTTCCACAGGAGCTGGGCTGTTCATTCGAGCCATGATAATTTAGTTAAAAAACACTCAATAAAGTTATGAAAGAATTTAAAAATTGAATACAGAAATGATGCAAAGAAACTGAGTCTACTTCAATATACTCCACTTGTAATTCTCAGTGCTTTGAGTGAAGTTGGGAGTAATGGGAAATGAAATGAGCCTCCTAACAAGAAGCAGCAATTCTTCAATCCAGTAATACTGAGGCAATAGAAAGGAAGTGCACTGAGGTTTACCCCATCCAGGTCAGAACTCTAGTGAAATGCTCTGCAGTTTTCAATTCAACACGCCTGTGTCCAGGTTAACCGCTCCTATGGGGGCTTCTTGTGGAGTAGTAATGAATTTCTACATAGAGGTTGTGCTGTGCCTGGCAATAATCTCCACTGCCCTTCAGCAACTCCATAAATGTGTGACCAAGAACACCACAGAACTGAGGAATATGTTTACTCATTGAAGATTGTGGCCTAATCATACAGCCGATCCCGAGGCAACGGTGACCCAGACAGCGGCGGTGGAGACGGCTGCAGGGCAGGGGGAGGCAGTGGTCGCAGCGGGGCAGCAGAGGCAGTGCTGGAGGAGGCAGTGCTGACGGCTGCGGGGGCACCACGCTACCAGGCAGTGAACCTCTTGGGAGAGCTCGCTGCGGAGCGGGTCCGCAGTCCATGAGGCCAATATGCTCTCTCTCTATCTCTTTCAAAAATCATACCTTAAGGGCTCTGAGCTGGCACATAAATCTGTCTCCCCTGAAGTCATAAAGCTGGAAAGACCATGTGGAGATAGAGAGATATGTCCAAATTGTCCCAGTTGTTCCATTTCTCAGGTGTTTCAGTCTTTTTAGCCAAGCACCACCTTGGAAATTTGTGAGCCTTCGAATAATTCTAGAGCCCAGGCTTTGAGCTCCCCTAACAGACACTAAGTGAAATAAAGTAAGTAGTCCCAACCCAAAATACATATTTTGCTGTTTCAAGCCACAAAGTTTTGAAGTGGTTTGTTAGACAGTAATTGATAAAAACATCAAGAAAGTTATTCCACTTTACTTCAGCAGATATTTTTAAAATCTCTACTTTGTTCTAGGTGTTGTAGAAGGTTATAGAGATTCAAAAGTAAACAAGACTTTTGATTTGCCATTGAGTAACTTATAGTTTAACAGTATTGTATATATGGTTATATATAAAACTAGAGGCCCAGTGCACCAAATTGCACAAGACCCAGACCCGCAACACTGGCGAGACTTCAGACCCGCCCTGCAGGAGCTGCGGGCCCCACCTCTGCCGTGCCAGCCCTGCCAGCCCTGCACGAGCCCCTCGAGCCCCATGCAAGCCCTGCCTTGCCAGGTGAGCTGCAAGTTCCGGCCTGCGAGAGGTGCTCCATGCACCTCCTGGTGACTGGTTGTTTGGTTGTTCTGCCATTACCACGTGATGACCAAAGGCCTTTTATGATATAGACTAGAGGCCCGTTGCATGAAGAGATTCGTGCAATAGGCCTTCCCTTTGCCTGGCTGCTGGCACCAGTTTTCCTCTGGCACCCGGGACCCAGGCCTTCACTCCGGTCCTGAGCCTCCCATCTTCACTTTGCCACTTCGTGCCTATGTATGCAAATTAACTGCCATCTTTGTTGGGTTAATTTGCATACTCTCCTGATTGGCTGGTGACTGTAGCAGAGGGACAATTTACATGTTTGTCTATTATTAGATAAGATAATATATAAGAGAATATATAACTTTTTTTTCAAATATATTTTATTGATTTTTCTACAGAGAGGAAGGGAGAGAGACAGAGAGCCAGAAACATCGATGAGAAAGAAACATCGATCAGCTGCCTCCTGCACACCCCCTACTGGGGATGCGCCCGCAACCAAGGTACATGCCCCTGACCAGAATCGAACCCGGGACCCTTCAGTCCGCAGGCCGACGCTCCATCCACTGAGCCAAACTGGCTTCGGCAAGAGAATATATAATTTTAAGGGTTCTATGAAATAGAGCTGGTCTTAATAAAAAATATTCATCATTTATTATACATGTATTATATTGCCAGACATTATACTAGATGTTTTACATTATTTCACTAAGCCTGAAATAAGTCCCATTAAGTAAGCATTAGGAGCTGTAATCTTAAACTTGACCAAAATAAAAGTCAGAGAAAATAAGTAAAGTGCTTGAGGTAATCTGGTAAGTAAATGGCAAAGCTGGAGTTTCTATCCAGATGATGCCTGACAGTTGTGAATGCATATTGTTGTTTTTCTATAATAATAGACTCTTGCAAATTTTTTTGAAGAGTCAATTTCAGTTGAAGAAGGCAAGGTTTACTCATTTTCAAGTAAATTTTACCCCTGATCCTAAATAATATTTAAAGTAGACTCTCTGTGGTCCACAGTGACTGTAAGGGTTGTTGGGATCCTCAGCAGTGCTTCAGCTAGGGACCAGGATAGGACAATGATGATGGGCTGGGCTGCACACACTCAGCTGTGGGGACAAGTGCTGGTGCCTGGGTCATGGTAGGAGACAATTGCAGACATACATGTAGTAGTTGGGACCAGAGTCAGCAGTGAGGGCCAGGGCCAACTGAGGCTACAGCTGTGTGGGTCCTGGCTTTTGGTGTGCACTCCTGCGGTTGCAGAGTCTCACCAAGGGCACCTGCACAGCAGTGGGAGCTGGTGATGGGAATTTGGGCTGGCGGAATGCAGGTGCACAGCTGAGGGGCTAGTTGCAAGCAAGCCCGGGAGTGCAGGTCAGTGACAAAAAACAGACCAGAGCTGGGCCCACCTACAACTGTGGGCTCCTGGTTGTCAGAGTGCACTACTGTGACTGCAAGCTCTTACCATGGGTGCATGGCAGTGAGAGATGTCAGAGTCAGGAGCATAGGTGGGTGGAGGCTACTGCAGGTGAGCCCAGGAGTGCTGGCCAATGACAGAAGGTACAGTCATATCAGGGCCTACACACAGCTGGGTGCACACAGTGTGGTGGAAGCTGGTGCCAGGCATCAGGCTGGCTGTGAGCTATACAGCTGGAGTGGCTAGTCTCAAGCACAGTGGTGTGTCTGGAGGGGTGGTTCTGCCTCAAGGATCTAGATTGGCTTCCTGTGCAGCCACAGAGATGTGGATTGGCTGCGGATCTCAGACTCAGGTGAGAGTAGAGGGAGAGAGCTGGGAGGGATTCAGGGATCTGGCATCTGCAAAGACAAATACCTGTGGACACAATGTGATGAAGTCAGTAGGGGCCATGGTAGCTGTGCTGACACCATTTTCTTTAGTGGTGAAAGCTCCTAGGTTCCTCTGCAGAGCAGATGACTATGAACCATTGTCACTCCTGCCAAGTGGTAGCTACAGAGAGCCCCTGCCCTTCTGCCTTGCTCTTGGCCAGCTCTATAAGGCTGAACTTGGCTGATCTCTGGAAACCAGAGTGGTTCCTTCATCTGGTGCCCCGCAAGGCTTGAGAAGCCAGTTGCTCATCTCCCTTTTCCTTTCTAGCTGGGGCATTCCCTCTTGGCACTGAGCAGTACTGGCCTGCAGGGGGGGGGGGGTGGTGATGCAGAAAAAGTGAAGCTGTTCTACCTCCCATTTTTGTTCAGTTATTTTCAGAAAATTTTGTTTCATTGTGCTGCTCGAGCTCCCTCTGAGCAATTTTTCTTCATGGATAACTGTCTAATTATTTATCTTTGTGGCTATGGAGGCTGAGGTCTCCCACTCCACCATTTTGGCCCCTTTGCTTCTTTCTTAAAATGCTTTTCTTTATTTGGCTTTGAGGGATAGCATAATACCACAGTATTGTCTACTACACTGGTCTTTCCTTCCCAGTCTCCTTTGTTTGTATCCTCTGCCCCACCTCTAACACTGGAGGGGCCAGAGGCATGGCTTTCCCTCTTGTCTGTCCGTATGCACTCCAGAGGTGAATTCTGTAGTCTCAGGGCTGTGGTGAATCTCAAATTGATCACCAGTGCTAACTTGGCATTCCCAGAGGCATGACTCTAAGACTCTAAAAGTCAAAACATGGCCAAAGCAAAAGTTTTATTCTCCTCTCCCCAAGGAAGTATGTGCCTCCCCTATTCTTGCCTATTTGAGTAAATTTGCCCACATCTACTCATTCATCACCAAAAATCTTGTTATTTTCATTTATTCCTCTCCTTATTGGTTCTATAGCCACTTCTTCTATAAGAATGTTCTGCAAACTCTATTTCCATATATATTTCAAATCCATCCGCTTCTTTCCATTTCACCACCACTTCCCTGGTTCAAGTCATCATCTTTTCTTGTTTGGACTACTGCAACAATCAGCTAACAAGCACCTTGTTTTAAACCCTGATACTTCAGTTTTCCCCACTGAAGCCTGAGAAAGGTTTTAAAATCTTACCCTCTACACATATTTCCTGGCTTATGAACTTCCAGAAACTTCTAATGGAACTAAGCTTATTTTTGCCTTTTAACCTTTTCACGAACTCTTCCTTTCACTTGACATGTTCTTCCCATAGATTTTATCAGGCTATCTCCTTTGTGTCATTCAGATCTTTGCATAAATATCACACCCTCAGAGAGATCTTCTGAAGTCCTCATTCTAAATTTGCATTTACTATCAGATGGCACTCCTAATTTTCTGCCAAATACTTATAATTACCTGAAAATCGTCTTTATTTTTTTGTTGTTGATTTTCTGCTCCATGATAACAATAACATTCTTTGTTTCTTTTTTTCCCTGTGTCTGAGAATATATCTCTAATTCTGTCACATAGTAGGCAATAAATACATACATTTTAATAAAAAAATGACTAAGTCTTACAAGCATACACATACAAAAATTATGAAATTATTTAGGAATACATTTACCCTACCTGCATTAATAACTCACATCTGGAGAATCCTATAGAATTGAAGAGAAAAATGCAAATTAACCATCCCTCTGCTATGCTCAAGCCACGGCCACAAGCCATGCCCACAGGCCAATCAGGAGCGAGTATGCAAACTAACCCAACAAAGATGGCAGGAGCCACAGAGCTGGAGTAAACAGGCGGCTTGGGTTGCCCCCAGCGATGGAGGATGACAAGCTTCCTGCCTGCCCTGGCTGGCCCTGGGCTCTGCTCAAGGCTACAAAGTTTCAATTATAGAAGATAAATGAATCCCAGAAAAAAAAGAAAAAAAGGAGAGGCTGGGAGTTTGGGTCACTGGGGGGCATGGCCAGCCTGAAAATGGCCATCAACCCCTCACCCAGTCTGGCCAGGCACCCTGTGGGGACCCCCAACCTGCAGAGGGTGTGGCCAGCCTGAAAACGGTCCTCAGCCCTCACCCAGGTTGGCCAGGCACCCCAGCGGGACCCCCACCCTGGTCTGGGACACACTTCAGGGCAAACCAGCAGGCCACTACCAGTGCACCGTGCCTCTATCCCAGCCGTGGGCAAACTATGGCCCGCGGGCCGGATCCGGCCCTTTTGAAATGAATAAAACTATTGAAAAAAAAGACCGTACCCTTTTATGTAATGATGTTTACTTTGTATTTATATTAGTGCACACAAACACTCCATCCATGCTTTTGTTCAGCCCTCCGGTGGGCTGCCAGAGGTATGTCTGACTGCCAGCTTAGGCCCGATCCCCTGGGCCTAAGCTAGCAGGTGGACATCCCCCGAGGAGTCTCAGACTGCAAGAGAGCACAGGCCAGGCTGAGAGACCCCCCTGAGTGCACAAATTTTTGTGCACTGGGCCTCTAGTCACATTAATAATCTAAAAACTCATGCTATAGATTAAAATTCTGTTTTTGTTTTTTAAATCCATTTTTATTGATTTCAGAGAGAGAGGGAGAGGTAGAGACAGAGATAGAAACATCAATGATGAGAGAATCATTGATTGGCTACCTCCTGCACTGGGATTGAGCTTGGGCATGTGCCCTGACTGGGAATCAAACCATGACCTCTTGGTTCAGAGGTTGATGCTCAACCGCTGAACAACACCAGCCAGGCAAAATTCTGTTCATTTAAGTAGCTGTGAAGTAGCAAGAAACTAGAAAAAGAAAAGCATCAAGATAAGGAGCCCATTAATTAGAAATTTGACCAAAAAAATAAGTCAATGAGGCCTAAAGTTTCAAACTGAAGATTACCAAAGATCAGAACCTGTTGTGTGAAGCTCATAGACAAATTTTATTAGCAACACATATGATTCACAAATAGCAGTGAATAGAAAGAAAAAAAAAAACAAAAAGCTGACCACAATGTCAAATGTTGTCACTGAAGACAAGTTCATAATAATCCTGTTGTACTGGAGGGGGAATGGGAAGTGACAGTGTGACGTCATAAGAAGTGCATTATGTTGAGCTCAAGAAGAAAGCAAGGTGAGTAAAACTTACTATATAAATAGCAAACAGATCACAATAGAAGGAAATAGTTGCCACTGTTGGTATTCAGGATGATTAGATTATGCATTTGGTAGGCAACTTTTCAGAATTAAATCCTCTGCCCAAATGTTAAACAAGTATGTTCAGTAGTGCATTATGGAAGTAGCCAAAAGAAATATCTCATTGGTTAATTTGGCTAAATCGTTTAACATATTTGGTGTTCGGTGTTCAGTTCTTATGAACTGAACTTAAGAGTTCAGCTTATTACACATTGTTGGTTTTTGTCTGTGTACTCTTTGCTCTAAACCCGTTGGAGTGTTGCATAACGAAAATAGGATTTTGCTTTAAGAGACATGAACATCATTCTTTCTATGTCAATCAGTTGAGGTTGGTTGTGATGACTGAGCCTTGCTACCCTTACTTAGCAATGTGGCCCACTCTTAAACAAATTCCAATAGAACGGACCAGGAAAGCAATGAAAAAATAAAACTCATCAACACTCTTCAAATAAATCCTCAATCTTTAATATGAATAAATAGAACAGTTCTCTCAGCAATCAGATGGTTCTTGACTGTAGGGGCCTGATTAGCATTGCAAAGGATGAGGTTGATAGACAGGGTATGTGCATGCAGGGAACGGAGTTCAGAGAGACTGAGGAGAGGAAAGGATTATACTTAATAATGGATATATTTTTGAACTCCTTAGGAATGTTTTGTTGCCTTGTGACTGCAGAGCACTGTGGGATTTTGCTGTACTGTGTTTCCCTAGGGTCTTATCATTAGATGGTTACCTAATTAGCACACAGCACATTCTTGCCTATGTTCTATTTGCACTGCAGATGCTTTTATTTCATACATCATTCACAACCTGCAGCAATTACAAAGTGGTAAATGACCTTATGCGATAATTACACTAATAGATCTATCTGTATTGTTTCATTTGGAGAAGACTGTTTGGAGAAATGAGGTGTCTGACATGTACGAAGAGTGTTTATAATTATATTCTTTCTTTAAATTCTAAACATAAAGCAAGTAAAAATGACTTTTAATCATAAAAGTTATATCATATACTCAATCTAATGAAATTCTTAGGCAGAGATTTCCCTTTAGAGTGAATATAACCTCTCTGCCGATATCTCCAATTTTGTACTTTTACTTAGACAAAGAGTACTTGGATTTATAACTGGTATTTTAATAAATCAACAATTTCTGGACTGTTAAAATCAGGAAGAGAGGATGATTATTTTTCTCTAAAACTGCTCAAAAATCAGTCTTAAACTAATAGTTGTAGAAACCAATAAATAAGTTATGATCCTACTCTTTAAGTGGTTGCAATCCAAACCAGTAGCAATTTTCAAAGGGAATATACACCCATTAATGATGAATGCCAATATAGAAGAAAAAGAGATGAAAATAAATGATCTGGGCTGGTACTTACCTGCTCTCCCTTCCTTTAATACAATGAAGTGTCTCAGTAAGTTGTTTTGAGATGATTCCTAGAAAGAACTTCTATCAGCTGAACACACTAATAAGATAATTTAAAAATCATTTAGCTAAGAATACTAGTATTCATAGAATTTCTAGTTAACTTGAACTTATATCATTGTGTTTTGAATTTAGTCCACAATGATAATAATATCTACCGAATATATGTGAAAACACTTTGAGGCTTATTTGATATTATATCAATTAAATAAAGTTTTATCAGCTAATTCAACATAATAATTTTAGAGCACCTTCCTGTACAAACCTAGTCTTCAGAAAATATGAATCGTCTGTACTGATGAAATTCACAAAATATTGACCCAGTCTCAATTTTACTTTGTGTCGACCAGAAGCTTAAAGGTGAGCAAAGCATGATTTTTTTCTGTAACTTAAATATTTGTCAATGGGTAAAAACAATAATTAAAATGATAAATGTGATTGAGTGAAGAAAACACTCGCTTGATACTTTAAAAAGATGTTTTCTAGACTTCATATAGCTAATATTTCAGGGGATTTGGAATAACTAAACAAAAAATTTTTTTAGCTGTAGTTGTGATATTCCTCCAAAAGTTCTACCATAGTCACATTTGCTCATTGGGAATTTTCTGCTCTTGTCTTAGATCTCAATCTGAAAGTTATTTGTTCAACAGAAGCAAGAATGTAATATGGAGCATAAATTTAACAACAGGTCTTTAGTGGGAGTCATAAAGAGGGAAAATGAGGAAGAAAAAAAAGATAATAGGAAAAAAGGGAACGGGGTAGGGGAGGCTCGGGGGAGGTCAATGGGGGGAAAAAGGAGACATATGTACTACTATTTGTAATACTTTAAACAATAAAATAATTTTTTAAAACAGTCAATGCCAGAAAGGAACGAAGGAAGGAAGGAAGGAAGGAAGGAAGAAGGAAGGAAGGAAGGAAGGAAGGAAGGAAGGAAGGAAGGAAGGAAGGAAAGGGACAAGGAAAGAAAGAAGGAAACAACAGAGAAAAAAGAAAACATGGCCTTTTAAAAAACACATATTGATTATAAATTAATTCATATTTCAGAATTGTAAAAATGTGAAAAAATAAATATATAATTTGGCATGAAGGGATTAAACATTATTTCCTGGCTATGGTACACACACACTCATACCCTGCAAGTACAAGCTCCGGCAGTAACTAGTATGCTAGTGGCATTGACCAGTCATTTAAATTGTTTCAACTTATATTTTCTTCACCCAAAGGTGATTGGAAGAAAAGGGGTAGACCACAATTTTCTAGCATGACTTGCAGCTTCAGATAAATTGTCTCATCCTATATTCATGAAGGAAGAGATAGTGTTTGTTTTTTTTTCCTTTTTGGGGCAAAATCTGGAACTCCTTGAAGGATAACACAAATAATGCTCAGGGGCCACCAATCAACTATTTTATTTCTATTAACTAATGAAAAACATTTAAGTGATTCCCCTTAGCTCTTGATGATTTTCTCGACTGCCCTGGTTTTTCTCCATGAGATTTTCTGTTATACTTTTAATATGGTCACCATTAACGTCAGGTTTGTTTTCAGGCTGCCTGGCAATTTTTCTCTCCCCTCCCCCTGTACCCCTTCCTACCAGTAGCTTTTTACACAGACATTTTCTTCGAGTTTTTCCCATTTAGTCACCCAGTGCTTTGGTGACCAGGGTAGATTTAAACTTTGCTTCTTTTGTAATCTTGGGGTTCTTTGGGAGTTTGTTTTAGATTTTGTTTTGGTAACATCATGAGACTCACTTTTTTTTCTCCCATAAAGTATTTATCCTCTGGTGAAATAAAAACTTGCATTATTTCACTGTCTTCTCATCATCACTATTGTTATTTTATTTTTTTAAAAACCACACATTGTTCTTTTCTACTCAAAGCTTGGCATTCTGAACTCTGAGTAATAATTCAAGCAGTAGGAAATGAGGTAGTGGGACACACTGGGCCAAAATGAAATACTTGCTCCTAATCAGTGCAGTTAAATAAGACAGACTTTGTTGAATATCTTATAAAGCATTACCAAGTACACATTTTACATGTAGCCAAGTGAGTAAACAATTGGGGTACTGTAAGTTGCTTCACAGCATAAAGCTGAATAACTCATTGAATGAACTTCAAGAACCACAGTTCTCTTTTAGAGAACTAGTGTGCTTTTCTCCATTAGAAACACCTCCTTGATGTCACACTTTTCATTTGATATTTCTTGTCCCTTTCTTTTGTTTGATGATCAAAATTGAGCTAATCAGCTACAGTAACTCACTCAGACTTCTATTAGTCTTGATAATAATGAAGGCCATTTTACATTTTTAATGGCAATTTCTCCCCCACATGGTAGTGGGAGGGTGGAGGAGGGGGCGGTGGTGAAGAATGACAATGTGAAAGGAAATCATAATAAAGGCAGTCTTGGTAATCCAGTTTATTGGGCATCCAGTGGGCTAGTTTCTAGTACAGGAGGAAGATGTCATAGGAATGGCGATAATTCATATTTGGGCTTTAAAATCAGATGAAAAGCTTCAATGTGCTGGCTGCCAACTACTAGCCTGTGCTCATGATCTGCTACTCCACTTCTCTAAGCCTCGGATTCATCTTTGAAATAAGATCATGATAGTTCTTACTTCTCAAGAATGAGAACTTTTAAATGCTATTTTATTTAACATTTGAAGAAACTGATGAACAATTGATAATAATAGTTATTATTATATGGAACTACTGCTATTGGTGTTGTCTGGAGCTTTAAATATGGTCAAAAATGACAAGGACAATTATATTGCTTCAACCAAATCCAATTATCAAGCAGATATTTCACACACACATAAAATAGTTAGAAGGAAATTCTTTTTTTTTTTTTAACATTTGTTTCCTTACCTAGTAGCCTTTATTTTAATTTTAATGACAAATTTTAATGAACAAATAGTTTAGGAATACTTTTTTTCAGAAAAGATAAACATAAAATGAAGCTTGAACATGTCAGAAAGAATTCTTACAATTAAAATCTTATAAAATATTTTTTTCACAAAACTGTACCTTATTAAAAAGTTTTTTTCCATTTGCTCGCTTGAGAAAATAATCCCAGTTTTTTTGTTCTGTTTTGTTTTGTTTTGCCTATGCTTAAATTTCATAAGTAGAATAAAACAGCATAATTTTTCTCCCCTGGGGTTCAAGAGTTTATTTCTTCTGATCCAACAATAAATCAAGTGACAAAATGGAATTTCTTTGCAATACATATGCAACAAGTTAAGTTGCATAGACAAACTGAGCTGCAGTTTAGATAGAGCAACTCTGGAACATTTTATTGTAAAGGAATAGTGCTTGGAAGCTACTTAAAGAAATTACTACAAGAGTAACTATGAGAAGACGATACTACGACTAACAATAGTGGACCTTAAAAAGTGATTTCAGCAGTTTTGGAAATGTCTGCTAACCAAGTCAAACAGCAATGTATATGGGGTAAGTATAAAATAATGCTTATTTAATTAATATTTCTAACGCTGTTAGCTTCTTAGGATAGAATGGTTAAATTTTTATGTGCATTAGCATAGTTTTGTTTTATTTTCACTGCAGATTGTGTTTTCATAGAATCATGCTCACTGTCACTACACCTTTATGGCATCACATGTTTGGAAAAACCCATAATCAGATCTGTCTCTCCAAGAGACAAAAGCCAACTTTGTAGTTATAGACAAGACACAAACGTTAAGCCAGCTCATATTTTCCTATAGCTTCTCTTTCTAGTTAAGTCTGCAAACTAATTTGGATTAAACTAAAACAGACTTTTGCTCCAAGCATTTTGGAAGTTTAAAGAGTTTGGCTAATTTTGGTTGCCTTTTCAAAATATTTCTTATATGGCTTCATGTCTGCGTGCTGGAAGGGGACCAATATGTGCTTAAATCTTGCAAAAAGTTGCTCTTTTCTTTTGCCCAGGCTTTTGAAAGGCAGCATATACATGGACGTTCTAAGGATTTCTGTCTTCTTTTATCAAATGAGATGCTGGACAAAGTTCATTCCCATTAGGACTTGAAATCTTTGGGAATGAAATATAAAATATGCATTGTAAATATACTGTTGTTTTTCTGATATTTTAAAACTTAGTAGGTACTTAAAAATTATTTTTCAAGGACAATGAGAAAGAAAAGATAACTATACTTCCAGTGCTTTCTTATCTTTGTTTCTTCCTCTTTCAGATTTACTACAACTTCATTTCTTGCCAGCTAAACCTGAAAGCAGGTTATTTTAATTTCTACTTTAGATTCCGAGCTATCATTGGTACATGATACAACATAAGAAATCTACTCTTCTAAAAAATCTTTGCCATTGATGCCACATACAAATACCGTATGGACTAGCTCTCAGAGCCAAAGCAGGAAAAATCGCCAAAGGGTAAAAATAGTTCTTGATATGATGATATGCTGCTAAAAGCCACATGGTGTTTGGGTGCAGCATTTCACAGTCAAACAATCATAATTTCATGCCTAAAATGTGCATGTTATTTCAGGAAAATACAAAATCTGAGCATTGCACATTTGCTACAGAATGACCAGTGAGTGTTGCTATAATGATTTGTTTTTCCTTTACAAATGAATATTTCTTGCTGAGCCTTTTCATGCCATATTGCCTGGGATAGCAAAGGGAGTAAGGAAAGGCTGAGGTGAGAGGAAGAGAGAGTATTGAGTATATCTGGTCTTTTGTGCTAAATACCTATAATTTTGCAATCTAGGTTGGATATAAAGCAAGCCTCTCTTTTCTTTTTCCTGTAAAATGTTAGGTGCTATAGTCTTCATCTTATAAGAACTGAACTTTGTAGGGCCTCTGCCTGATGGTAGGGGACAACTTTTCAGAAGAAAGGTTTATAATCTGCCCCCAAGTGTTTTAGTGTTTATTAAAGAGTTCCTATGTACTCTTTAACAAATATGTATGGCAATAAAACTCTTTCTCCCTTAAAGTTGAATAATGAATTTAAGAGAATTCTATTGGTCTGAGGCCATGGCCATTGTAATGTAGATACAAGAACATAATGACAATTCCACTAAAATACTCATCTTTTATTTAAACTATGAGATGCTTCAGACTCAGACTGTAAGGGAAGAAGGATCATGAATGAAGAACAAGGAGGAATCGAGAGGGGAAAGAATTGGAAGCAAAAAGGAAAATGCATTAAGGTATGTGTAGTTGTTTCATTTTGTTTTGGTAACAAGAAGTTGCTTACCCAAAGAGAAAAAGCAAACCTTGAAGTTATTAAACAAAAGTTGGTTTGTGGTATTGATGAAACTAGAAGCATATTTAAAGGCTGGATACAAAAATGACAGCTGAAAGGCCATGATACTCACAAGGATGGGTAGTTTATCAAAAAATGAAACTAGGATAAATGGAAAGGGTTTGACACCTTCCTGTAAGAATAATTGACAGCCTTTTGTAAAGCTTACTGTGTGCCAGGTACTTGGAAAATTAACTCAATTTTCGAAAAAAACCCAAACACTTTATAGATATTATTATTACACCCATTTTACAGACAAGGAAACTGAGGAATAGAAAAGTTATGATATCATAGGCAGACCTCTAGCTGTATGAAAAGGGGGTTCTACGAAACAACCTCATAAGGTAAACTGATCAAAATTTCTACCTGGGCAATTATGGTGGGTAGTCATGTGTCCAGCCTGTAACTTCTTTATAGTGAAATGTTTTTAAGCAAACCCTGTCCATTTGTCTTGCATATCTAGGTTAATACACTTTTTAAATGCCAGAAGTAACACTCCTTGAAAGTGTAGCCACAAATACAGCACAAAATCTTATCTCTCCTATAATTCAATATCCAATTTGCTTCTCCCCCTTTCAGGTAACCTTTCCTATATTCTCAACTTAATATCAATGCATAAAAAACTACAAAACTGTTATTCTCCTGAGCATTTTAAAACTTGCTTCCTGACAATTGTCAGAATTATCTACAAGTTTGGATATTTCTTACATTGACATTGTAAGAATAGTTGGGAAATAAGTTCTAAGAATAGTTGGGAACCAAGGCTGAACATGTAGGGAGGCAACCTGTGGATATGAAGTCAACACAAAACTAGAACCAGTCGAGGGAAAAAAAAGATTACTAAGAATTGAATTAATTTAAAAAAGACTAAAAAAGGGAAATTATAATAAAAACTAATATAACTGAGTTACTTTACTCTGTATGCTTGTTGTCTAACTCAACTCAGTATTGTACAGCCCTGACACAACATATTTCAAGATGGAGAAGACCTTAAATGTCATCTAGTCCAGTGGAATTCAACCTTTTTTCTGAAAAAAAAAACAAAAAAAAAAACTCACCTGAAGGACAATGTTCACATGTGAGGTACATCCTGAGGTGAAGAAAGTGGGCTAACTGTGAAGAACAGTATGGAGTTTCCTCAAAAAACTAAAAATGGAACTCCCATTTGACCCAGAGATCTCATTTCTGAGAATATAGCCCAAGAAACCAGAAACACCAATCAGAAAGGATATATGCACCCCTATGTTCATAGCAGCACAATTCACCATAGCTAAGATTTGGAAACAGCCAAAGTGCCCATCAGCAGATGAGTTCAGAGGTAAGGTAGTGGAGGGTGGGGGTAAGGGGGAGAGATCAACCAAAGGACTTGTATGCATGCATATAAGCCTAACCAATGGACACAGACACCAGGGGCGTGAGGGCATGAGTGTGTGTGGGGGCACTGGGGGGCAATGGGGGGATAAGGACACATATGTAATACCTTGCTCAATAAAGAAAAAAGACAGACACCAGGGGCGTGAGGGCATGAGTGTGTGTGGGGGCACTGGGGGGCAATGGGGGGATAGGGACACATATGTAATACCTTGGTCAATAAAGAAAAAAAAAAAGAAACTGGGCTAAAGAGATTATCTCAGGCTTCACAGTTAATTAAGAGTAGAGTGAGGGACTCACTCAGCTGCTCTGATTCCCAACTCCAATGATTAAAAATTTTGAGGGATGGGAGAGAGGTGGAAGACAATATCTCTAAGACCATGCTACTAACTAACATAGATACTGGACATATTTATGGACTATCTATTATGTCTCAAGCACTGTTCTGATGCACAAAACAGATATAATTCTAATCTTCATGTTTCCCATAAGTAGCAAAGAAGAGAAACTAGGCAGTTACCATATAGTTGTAATAGAATAGAACATTCTCAGATCATTGAGATTAGGTGTCAAATCTGGACTCCACTCGGAAAGGTTTTCCAGATGACCTCTGAAAAATGGGAAAGTGATGTTCACACGAGGAAATTGGAGGAAGATTGATCCAGCTAGAACTGCAGAAAGCATTGTGTAGTGGGCAACTTAAGGAAATGTTTCACTTGAATGCAGAGTTTAATGAGAAGTGGCAAAGGTGAGGCTGAAGGGGTAAGAGGGGCTAGAAGAGCTTTCTACACAATATTAAGGAATTTGAACTATATCTCAAAGCATGTTTGAAAAAATGTTTATACAGACATACCTCATTTTATTGTGATTCTTTTTATTGTATTTTGCAGATATTATGTTTTTCATAAATTGGAGGTTTGTGGCAACGTTGCATCAAACAAGTCTGTTGGTGCCATTTTTTCAACAGCATTTGCTCATGTTGTGTATCTGTGCCACATTTTGGTAAATCTCATGATATTTTAACATTTTTTCATTATTATTATTTTACTATTTGTGATAGTGATCTGTGGTCAGTGATCTTTGATATTGCTATTGTAATTGTTTTGAAGCACCAAGAACCTTGTCCACATAAGAGGCAAACTTTTTTTTATATATATATTTTATTGATTTTTTAAAGAGAGGAAAGGAGAGAGAGAGATAGAGAGTTAGAAACATCGATGAGAGAGAAACATCGATCAGCTGCCTCCTGCACATCCCCCACTGGGGAAGTGCGCGCAACCCAGGTACATGCCCTTGACCGGAATTGAACCTGGGACCCTTCAGTCCACAGGCCGACGCTCTATCCACTGAGCCAAACCGGTTTCGGCAAACTTAATAAATGTGATGTGTGCTCTCTTTGCTCCACTTACTGGTCATTTCTTCATTTTTCTCCCTCTCGCTGGGCCTCGCTATTCCAGGCACAATAATATTTAAATTATGTAATTAATAATCCCAGAATTGCCTCTAAGTATTCATGTGAAAGAGGAGTCCCATATTTCTCACTTTAAATCAGAAGCTAGAAATGATTGCTCAGTGAGGATAGCATGTCAAAAGTTGAGATAGGCCAAAAGATAGGCCTCTTGTGCCAAACAGCCAAGTTGTGAATGCAAAGGAAAATTTTTTTGGGGGAAAAATACTACTCCAGTAAATACACAATAAGCTTTACTGCTGATATGGAGAAAGTTTTAGTGGATAAAAGATCAAAACAACCACCTCCATAATATAAAGGTGTAAGATAAAGTTTCAAGCGCTGATGTAGAAGCTGCATCAAGTTATCAAGAAAATCTAGCTAAGATAATTAATGAAGGTGGTTACACTACACACAAAAAATTTAATGTAAATGAAACAGCTTTGTATTGGAAGAATAAGCCATGTAGGACTTTCATAGCTGGAAAGAAGAAATTAATGCTTTGCTTCAAGCCTTTAAAGGACAGGCTGACTCTCTCATTAGGGGCTAATGCAGCTGGTGATTTTACATGAAAGCTAATGCTTTATTACCATTCAGAAAATCCTAGGGCCCTTAAAAGTTATGCTAAATCTACTGGACCCGTGCACTATAAATGGAATAAAAAGCCTGGATAGCAGCACATCTGCTTACAACATGGTTTACGACATATGTCAAGTTCACTCTTGAGGACTACTACTCAAAAAAAAAAAAAAGATCCTTTTCAAAATATTACTGTTCATTGACAATGCACCTGATTATCCAAGAGCTCTGATAAAGATGCATCATGATATTAACGTGTTTCCATGCCTGCTAAACACAAAATTCATTCTTTATCCTATGGATCAAAGAGTACTTTCTACTTTCAAGTCTTATTATTGAAGGAATACATTTTGTAAGGCTATAGCTTCCCTAGATAGTGATTCTTCTGATGGATCTGGGCAATGTAAGTTGAAACCCTCTGGAAATAATTTACTATCCTAAATGATATTAAGAACATTTGTAATTCATAGAAAGAGATATAAATATCAACATTAACAAGAGTGTAAAAGTTGGTTCCAATCTTTATGGATGATTTTGAGGGGTAAGAGACCTCAGTAGAGGAAGCACCTCAGTGGTGGAATTAGCAAGAATTATAAGTGGAGTCTGAAGATGTGACTGAATTGTTGCAGTCTTATGATCAAACTTTAAGGGATGAGGAGTTGCTTCTTATAAATGAGCAAAGAAAGCAGTTTTTTGAGGTGGAATCCGGTCCCAGTAAAGATGCTGTGAAGATTTTTGAAATAACAACAAACATTTACAATGTTACATAAACCTGGTTGATAAAGCAGCAGTAGAGTTTGAAAGGACTGACTCCAATTTTGAAAGCAGCTCTGTGGGTAAAATGCTATCAAACAGCATTGCATGCTACAGAGAAATTGCTCATGAAAGGAAAAGTCAAACTTTAAGAAATTGCTACAGCCACCCTAACTTTCAGTAACCACCCCTTTGATCAGCCAGTAGCCATAAATCCAAAGGCAAAACCCTCCACAAGCAAAAAGATTACAATTCACTAATGGCTCAGATAATGGTTAGCATTTTTTGGCATTTTTTTTTTAAATGTAGTTCTTTATTGATTTCAGAGAGGAAGGAAGAGGGAGAGAGAGATAGAAACATCAGTGATGAGAAAGAATTGATTGGCTGCCTCCTGCATGGGGGAGGGACCCCTCTGGGACCCCTCGGGGAATGTCCAACTGCCGATTCTCACAATCTGGGACTGCTGGCTCCTAACTGCTCACCTGCCTGCTTGCCTGATTGGCCCTTAACCACTCCGCTGCCAGCCTGATCAATGCCTAATGCTCCCCTTCCTGTCCAATTGCCCCCAACTACCCTCCCCTGATGGCCTGGTTGCCACCAACTGCCTTCCCCTGCTGGCCCCGACATCCCTAACTTCCCTCCCCTGCTGGCTTAACAAAGATTTATATTTTTGATATTTATTTTATATATTTAAATGCCATTTAACAAAGAAAAATCAACCAAAAAAATGAGTTCGCGTGTTCCCTCTGACACGCGTGTCATAGGTTTGCCACCACTGATATAGGATTATATGAGATTCTCATAAAAATGTTACAGATAAGTGTATTGTTATTCCTTTCATGAACACCAAATTTTCTTCACCCTTACATTCCTTAAAAATGAGGATAACTACAAATTTCAAATTTTAATAAAAGTGGTGCACATCAATTTTAATTTTAGAAAATTCTTGTCTAATTACTTTACAAATATGGGGAACTGCAATTCAGCAGAATTTCCCAGAATTGATTGAATTATCTGTGTGTATGTATAATGTCAAGAAAATAAAATGATGAAAGGTATTTAAAAAAATATTCAAGGTAAAAAACAAGTTTATCCTAATTATACAAAGTATCAATATCTAAAATACTTTACAAGATACTGCTTGGAGACATTCATAAGATTTTTCTTTTTTTTTTTTGAGGTAGCATGAAATCATCAAGATTTTTCTGAGTTATTTGAAAAATAATTAAAAACTCAATGTTTAATATAAGTATATAGGTTCTGTGGGAAGCATATTTTATCTCTTTCTTAATAATTCACACATTGAATATATGCTAATTTTTAATTAAGACACAATTTTAAAATTGTTTTATTTAAACAGTTTAGGCAATAATTTTTAATCAATTTTTTTTTATTTTGAAAAGGGGAAAATTTAATATTAAAGGCTTATTATTGTGTAAATATCAGGCATTTTTATAATTAGGATGACATCTTTAGGTATTTAAATTCTTAAAACCAGTTATCCTATTACTGTTAACTTTTACATTTTTCATTTAAAGGATGTGGATTATTGGTGGTTTTGAACAGCAAATAGAAAACTTAGAAGCTCATAAGCTAGCTTTTATTTTCATGTCTTAAATTTATGTAACTTATTTAACTTTTATAGGCTTCATTTTGATTCCTGTGATCCTTGACACATCTAATGTTGTTTGTTATGAGTAGATTCAACATTTTTATATCTTCCTATAATACATGAACTAATTCAGTTTGCAGTCAAATTGAATACAATTATGAATAAATAACAGGCACTATCCCAAGCACATCGCCAGGCAGTTACAGCAGAGATCTCAGCATGGCATGTCTACATGCGAAGAGAGTTTTGATATATTTATTCTCTTTTGAAAATGACTTAGCCATTATGACAGAAACAAAAAAGGGTGCATAGCCATGTTTGCCCCAGTGATTTTTGTTGTCAGTTTGTCTTTTGGTCTTTAGCACCCTGTGATTTTTAATTCCTTCGATGACCACATTCACTGGATCTTTTGTGTTATCTGATACTCAAACTTCATGAGGAAATAGCCCAGGAAAGCATTCTCCAAATTGAGATTCACACTACTTTTAAATTGGTCTTGAGAGTGACAGGCGAGCCACTTGCAGGGACAGCCTCCCAGAAGAGGAAACGCCTGGGGCCCTAGCAGCTGTATGCCCCAGGCAATCTGTGAAGACAGAATCGCTCTCTGAACCGGTGCTGGGAGTGCCCTTGCTGGACAGATTTGCTTGTTGGGAGGTTTCTTTCTCTCTCTCTCTCTCTCTCTCTCCCTCTCTCTCCCTCTCTCTCTCTTTGTGGTTTTGAATCAAGATAGAGAAATCATTTTGCTATGACATTATATTAAAAAAAGAAGAAGTCAGGCAGAACTTGACTCGTGAGGTGTATATTCTCTTCTCAGTGTATCCCTGTAACTCCTACTGACAGCACAGGCAGTTATGCAGATGCACACAGGAGAAAATAGACTCCTTTTAACATTAAACATCAGATCTGGGTCTCCCCAGAGCATGCTGGTTGCTGGAGTGGCTATGAATGATGCCTTCTCACAAATGTTTCGGCTGTAAATCAATCCTGAATCATCATTTTCCTGGAGTTCTTTTCTACTCTTCTAAAATCCTAGTGAATCACGCATGCCCCGACTCCATTTCGTACTGAGCCTAAATACATATACCGAACGAAGACTCAAATAATTAAATGCGACTTTTCTCATTATTTTCCTCTGAAGATCCAGAGCCTAATCTGGCACTGGTTAACCAGTTTAATTGGACTTATAAAACAGTGTCACTTTATTTAGTTGGAATTAGTTTTCTATTTCTCCCCTTTTTGTAAGCGTTGCCTGTTTACTTAACAATATTTGGCTTTGCCTAATGATATGTACAGAAGACAGTGCTAAGTGGAACATCAGCTGTTTACATCAGCTCTAACAATTAATGCGTGTTAATTTTTAATTACACTGATTGTACTAGAGGCAGAATGTATGTTTCTTCACAGAACAGATGTACTAGTCAGCTTGACTGGTGAACATGCATATCGATCAGATGTTGATGCTGCCAGCAATTCAGCCAAGTCTGCTAAGAGTGTTGGCTTCTAATGTACTTACAAGTTTACAGCTTAGAGTCCTGGTGGAGGCAATTCAGCTCTGTGACATCTCCTTTAATGTTAACGGATTATCACAACATGTTTTGTGGTGAGCATTCTTCAGTGTGTGATTGGAAGATTGAATGGATATGAGGGGACCTAAAGATGACTTCACAGTAGATTGCTTTCTCCATTCTTTTTTGAGTCAGTGTTTCCAATATTTTGTTTTATCATTAGGAAAACTTTTTTAGCCCATGGTTCTTGTGTTAATGTTAAATGCTTGACACAGATGACCATTGCCACTACAAATAGAAATTGAAAAGATAACATAGATACTTGCAAAGCATTCTGTCTCTGTTGAGTTCTATCAACAGAGCTAAATGGAACATATAAAGAAAATGCCAAGGAATAAGATAGCAGACAGCAGGTAGGCCTTCAATGGATTGCCAATCAATTAAGAGGCATTTATTGACTATTTCAATATGGTGAGCATTTCAATAAACACTATAGGTTGTCTAGCTATGAAGGGTAGAAAGATATCTCAATTTTTTTTGCCCTTAGGGAACTCATATTCTTATTGGAGAAATAATATTTATATACTCAAAACAAATATATACATATGCAGTTATACGCTGGGTTGATAATGTGTAGTTGATAACATGGATTCGATAAATAGAATATTGGAAATGCTATATGATAGAGTTAAATTGGAGTTGTTTTCCTTCAAAATATGACTTGAATTCATAGTTATTAAACAGGAGTGTCTTAATTTGCTTTGCCAAAATCTTTTACATTATTCTGCAGATAAGAATATCAAACTAAAACATATATTATTTTCCTCCTTTCCTCAACTCTTGCCCTCTAAAACATTCCCAAAGAAATTCATTAGGTGTCTTTTGCTTATGGGTAAACAGTGAGAGCCTGATTTAATCATTTTGACCCACTGACTGAGCTTTGGGGAATAGTTGTCTGTGTGTGTGTGTGTGTGTGTGCATATGTGAAAATTTTTTCAAAAGATTGAAAATTTATATGACAATACAAAGGACCAAAAATAGCGATGGCAATCTGGAAGGCAGCCATGCTCACCACTATACCACCAACGCAACCTGGCGATGGCAATCTGAAATAACAAAGTTGAGAAATGTACAATACTAGATATTAAATGCAGACAGTGTGGTATTATCAATAAAACATCAAAGCAACTAAGTAAAAAATTTAGAAATAAGCTTGATTATGTATGCCATGCCAATTTAAAGGGAACAATATGGTCTTTTTAATAAATGGTGATGGGCCTGGCTGGCGTGGTTCAGTGGTTGAGCATCAACCTATGAACCAAGAGGTCACTGGTTTGATTCAGAGCACATGCGCAGGTTGTGGGCTCGATCCCCAGTGTGGGGTATGCAGGAGGAAGCTGATCAATGATTCTCTCCCATTATTGCTGTTTCTTTATCTCTCTCTCCCTCTCCCTTCCTCTCTGAAATCAATAAAAATATGTATTTAAAAATAAATAAATGTTGATGGACCAATTGTATATCCATATAGATAGAAACGGGCTTTAAACTCTCTATTTTATACCACGCACAAACAGTCATTTAAGATAGTTTCTAGAGCTAAGTGTGGAATGTAAAACTATTAAGTTTTCAGAAAAAATTAAGACAACATATTTATGACCTTGATGGAGGCAAAGGTTTCTTTAGACATGCATCAAAATATTCAGAAAATAAAAAAAAAATGCTAAACTGGAATTTATCAAATAAATGAATGTATTCATCCAAATATATCATTAGCAGAGTGAAGAGACAGACCATAGACTAGGAAAAAATATTTGCAATGTATGTATCTCACACAATATATAAAGGACTCCTAAAACTAAAATAGAAAAAGACAACCAAACTAACTTTAAAACAAATTAACAAAGAACTACAACTTGCACCTAAAATAAACTATTCATTTGGCCAATATATGAAAAGATATTTCACATCATTAGTTATCATGGGACTATAAATTATAAAAACAATGAGATACCATCACAGCCCTATACAAAGTGCTAAAATTAAGAGGACCAAACAATACAACAGGGTGGCCAGGCTATGGAGCAATTAAAACCTTCATTTATTGCTGGTGGAAGTAAAAATTGTAAAAATAATTGTGACAAATGGACTAATGTTACTAAAGCTAAACGTGCATACATTCTATGGCCACAAGTTCCATTCCTAGAAACATGCTGAGAACAAATAATTGTTGATGTCCATAAAAAATATATGAAAATTGTCATAGCTTTATATTAATAGTGCAAGACCAAATAATATTCAAGAGGACAATGACAAATGATGGTCATTGCACAAGAAAGGAGAAGAAATTACTGATAAATGCAATAACACAGATGTATCTAAGAGGCATAACATTGAGTGAAAGTGATGCCATTGTAATAACCTGTTTATTATTTAACAGGAAAGGAGGAAAGGGAAGACTAGGTAATATAGGTGTGTCATTTATATAGCTTTGCCATTTAACACTCTCCAAGTCTGTTCTCCACTTACGGAAGGGGGAAAGGAGTGGACAAAGGCATTTAAACAAATTCCCAGTACGGTCTGCCTGTTGGTCACACCTTGGAACAAATTAGTGGCCAGGATGGGTGTGGCCTTGCAAGCATGCAAATCTGAATATTTAAACTTCTGAATGAAGGGGCGCATTCTATAGATTTTTACTCTCTCTCTCAAGCCCAGGGCTTCTGAGACTCCTGTTGCAGGGTCATACTCCCCTGCACCCATGTAGCTCACGGCCAAGTGGGACTTCACACAATGGACGAATGAACCTTTAATTAGCCTGGATGTTGAACTACACCTGGCTGTGACATGAAACGAAAGCTCTGGACACTGGCCTTGCTTCTGGCTCTATCGGAACCCCTGCTGCACCTCTTTCAGGACTGGCTTCAGGGGCTTGGGACTTTGAAATCCGAGGAATGTAACGCAACGCGGTGCAAATAGAGCCTTTTACTACATCACATTCTCCCATGGGAGCTTCTGAAAGTTCTTATTTCAGTGGTACCACAAGAACCTCGCTCCCACTCGTGTCTGGGAAGTCTGGCTTATTAATTCCTCCTGCAACAAAAGTACCAGACAAAACAAGAGTACACCAATATGATTCTATATAAAATAGCATTGATTTATATTCTTGGGGTTAAAAAATAAGCAAAATGATAGCTTCATTTTGGGCATGACTACACTAGGAGCTCTACAAGCCCACACCCCTCAGTAACACTGGTGAAAATTAGAAATAAAAACAACCATTTAAAGTTTCAGAAAATGGTCCTAAGGGCAAATAGCAAATGGGGAAACATTTATTCTAGAAATTCTACTGTAACTCAGAACTGTGAAAATCTGTAGTATTTTAATAAAGACCCATAACTTCCTTTCTCCCTCCTCCTATTTCAGTAAGTCAGAAACGCCATTCCAGACTGCAAGAGCCAAGAATTCAGCTCTCTCTCTCTCTCTCTCTCTCTATCTCTCTCTCCTAGTTAAAGGGCTATATTTCCTGGAGGTACAGGACATCAGCATTTCTCATCTTGTTTCCAACTACCTGTTGCTGAGGCAAAGTTCCAGGTGAGTGTGGTTGAGAGATGGTGCTCTCTTCTTCTTCTGACCCCACTCATGGCACTGAGGCTCTACCTTGGGCATGGTGCTGGGGCAGCGTACAAACTTACAGCTTGATGATGAACACTTTCTGGAGATCTGGTGCACAGCATAGTAATTGTAGTCAAAATACTATATTATATCCTTCCAAGTTGCTAAGCCTAAATCTTAAATGTTCTCACCACAAAAAAGAAACGGCAATTATATGACATGATAGAGATCTTAGCTAACAGGATGATAGTCATATTGCAATAGTTAAATGTTTCAAATCAAAATATTACACAACTTAAACTTACACAATATTAATTATCAATTATCCCAATAAAAATTAATATAAAAAGAAAATAAATTGCACATGATAAAAGATCTAATGATACATAAAAATTTCAACCCAACTTAAAATATATACATAAATTTTGCCTGTCTACTCTTTTTAAAAAAGTAATTCATAAACATGTCAAAATGCCCAGAACCTATTATCTCTGACCTGGCCAATTACAATATCCTCATACATATTCTCCTTCTTCAGCCTCTATTCTCATCCTTTCTAGACTATTCTCTGTTGTTCAGGCAGAATGATCCTTTAACATTAAGTCAGATAGATTGCTCACGATCTCCCAGTGGCTTCCAACATCAGGGCCTACAAATTCCTACCTATTTTGGTACCTGCCACCTCTCTGACCTCATTTGCTCCCACTCACCCTTTACTCATCCTCTTGGCCTTTGGCCTCTTTGCCATTCTTCACACACTCTTAGCAGGTTCCTGTCTCACCATTTCCCTGGATGGAAGGGCCTTCCCTATGGTTCATTCTACTTCCTTCTGGGGTCTGATTAAATGTCACCATCTCAGAGAGGCCTTCCGCCATTGATCTATGCAACCCTTTTTGACTCTTTTTCTTACTTATCTTGTGCAGCACAGAATAGGAATCACCTCATATTTATACATTTTTTCTCTATCTTTTTCCACAATATTGTAAACATTTTTAATCCTTTTATATCTCTGGCTCCTAGAAAAAAGTCTGACACAACGTGGGTACTTAATGATGAATAGGTAAAGAAAAAATAATAATCTTTGACTATATAAAATTTTTTATTAAAAGCACGGTAAGCAAAGTTGAAAGATCAACATTAAAATGGGTAAATTCTTTTCAATCTCTGTGCCAGAAAAAGGCCATTTAATATACAAAGAGCTCTTACATATCCTTTAGGAAATGACCAAAAATAAATATATAGGCAGTTAAGAGAATAACCAATGATAATAGTGAACGAATATATGATAAGATCTTAAATCTCACTAGTAATTAGGGAAATGGAAGTAGAAACACTGTTTCTTGCCCAATAAGATTAGGGAACATTAAAAAACTGTGACAGTCTGCAGGGTTGGCAAGGCATGGGGAGAATAGGAACACTCACAGTCTTGGTGTCAGAGCATTTTTGTAAATTAGATTGGAAGGCAATTTGCTAATATTTATTAACAAGTTAAAGGTGCATCTGTTACACTTTTAGTAACCTTTATGACTGAAACACTCACCCCAGTTCACAGCATTTATGGTGTTTGTCTAGGTCATTCCTTGAAATATTGGAAGTGTGCAGATCACGTAAATGTCCTAATGACACATCCATTTTCTAGTATAGCATGCTGGCCTATTTATTCAGGTCTCTCTGCTCAAATCTCCCCACCTGCCTTCATGATCACCCCAGCTAATGAATGGTCTGGTTCAGATTTTGTTTTGTTTCCCAAAGTGTGAGAAGCACTCAAATATTTATTAAAATAAAACTGGATACTGTTGTGAAAGCACAGTCCTAATACCTTGCCAAGAGAAGGAAAGCAAATCATAGATACCTGGAAGAATATAAAGCAACTAGAGGCCCAATGCACAAAATCCATGTAAGGGGCTCAGCTCTTGTAGCCATGGCAGTTCGCCTCGGCCGTATAAAGCAACTAGAGGCCCAATGCACAAAATCCGTGTAAGGGGCTCAGCTCTTGTAGCCACGGTAGTTCGCCTCGGCCATCACAGCCCTGGCTTCATCTGGAAGGTCTTCCGGAAGGACATTTGGAAGGTTGTTCAACTGGTCTAATTAGCATATTGGCCTTTTGTTATTATAGATACATGAGGAATGATTCCTTTAGAGGAGTAGAATGGAAAACAATGCTTTTTATTTATTATCACACTCAACTGTTTGATTTATTCTTTTCACAAGAATCATGTGTTTATTTGACACTATAGTAGTAAAACACTTAAGAACAATAAAATTATCTTTAAAATAGATGGCAAAGCTTTCAATTTACTGAAACCATGATGTTAAATGGGGGTCAGGGTTAGGGTTAGGGTTAGTGTTTGGGATTACAATTTTATTTTACTCCATTTTCCCTCCAGAGAATGAATGAGGGAGCACATGGCATGGGAGTGGAGGAGAATGTGTGAGCATGCACAAAGGCGTGTGCCTGTGAGATGCTGCTTCTCACTCTGTTCCCGCTTGAGAGGCGTGGGGCACTTTGGGTCCAGACATATAGGAGAAAGGAGCACCTTAACTTTTTCATTTTTTATTCCTACAACAAACCCCCTATCACCACAAAAGTTGTATGTTTAAGAGAGAATATGAACATGTGTTCAGTGTTCTAATAAGGCTCTATTAATTTAGGGAACTGGTATTATAATTCACATTTTCTTCATATTGTTATTCTGCAATTACTGGATGAAACGTATCTTGTGCCAACTCATATTGTATTTCTAGGACAATTATAGGATATGAAAGATTTAATGTAAAATTTTCATTATCCTTCATAGATACTCAAAACATGTTCTCTTAACTTCTTACTAGACCTAAAAAGGGCCTTCGAAATGCTCTTTTGGTGAAGAGCTGGATTTAAAATGTAAAATAATAAATGGAGCTACAAAAAATAGAAGAGAATTCTACCACATGCATTTCTATTACTGTGATAGCTACTGATACTCATCAGCACCATTATTATGACCAGCATTCACTGAGTGCTCAGTGTATGCCAGAAACTATTCCAGGTGGCTTATGAACACACAGGCTCAATATATGTGTAGAGTATTTAGAAGTGTTCTTGGTGCATATTAAATGTTCACAAGTATTAACTACTATTATTCCATAAATAAGGTGGGGACTATTACAGTTGTGCATAGGGGAAAACTGAGGCACTAAATTTAAAGTCCATTCTCTTAACATTAATTCCAGTCTTCTTTTCAGTAAAAGAAATCTAGCATGTTGCATGGCGTCATGTAAATGATTTATATTGTTTGATCCTTAAATTAAGTGGGGTGGAGGGAGGAGAGCAAGAACACAGAAAAAATCAATTCATTTGCTGTAGCATGCTAGAAAATTCCAAAGAAGTCAGAACTAGCCACTCTACACATTAGAAGAAATGATTTTAACTCGAACTTGAAAAACATTCTTGTGTGTGGCCTTAAGAATAACAGAGCTATGTTGCACAATAATCTGCGATTCAAAAGGAAAGAACTAGAGATTTTTTAAAATTTGTGGATTATGATTAACTAATTGGAATATTCATTTCATTGGTCTTCCTTTGAAGGATGTTTCATTTTTTGTTTTACTCCTCGGTGGTACATTCAATTACTGAAAACAGGATGTGCTTATAAAAAAAGAATCCAATTCCCGGCACTGAGGAGCAAAGGCACATCTACTAGTAATTGTTGTTATTGAACCGAGTACCACGGAAACCAAAACAGCAAATGGTAATGTTAATAATTAAAACAAAAACAAAAACAATCTCACTGTATTGTGCAATAGGAAAAACAGGGAAAACATTTTTCAGGGTTTAGATTTGCTTCCTCAGAACGGAAACTACTAAAAGGAAAGAAACTTTGGAATGAGTTTGTTTTGTCCTTGTCAGTTCCATTCCATCTTATTTTTGTGAAATAGACAGAGGTGGTACAAGGCTCATATATTTCCTGGAAAACTGTTCCACCAGAAATGCTGAAGTCCACATGCCCACCGCCCATCTGCACTGCAACAGCATTATTCACAATGGACAACTCCTGCCCGTGGCATCTTTCTATAATGATAACAAAACCCATGGTATAGAACTCAATGTGCCTGTTGCAGCCAAATGTCAAAGGAGAGAAAAAAGAGTCCACCTTAGCATTTTGGAGTAAGGTGTTAAAAAAGTCTTTCAAAAACAGGTCTCTGTTGGAATCAAAGACTAGAACGGAGTACCATGCTTTCAGTCAGGTCTGTGTCGATATGCTACCAGAGAGTAGACACTATGCCCAAATATTAAACCTATGCACAAAGAATTTCAGCAGCAAGATGTACAAGAGGAAGTTTATTTACTTATTCTATGTATTGATGTTACACAGTTCTAAAAACTCTAGAGAGAATATTTTACTTTATCATTTCTATTGGGATACTGCCATTTTTGAAGGAACTAGGGCTGTCTCTGATATTTTATTTAGGTGTTCAAATCCCCAAACAAACAAACAAACGAACAAACACATTTATTAGAGAATTCTCTTTTGAATTTGCCAGGCATTATGATTCCATTCTATGACTCATTAGTCAAAGCTCTTCTAAGCATTAGAGGATTGAGTTCTTCCTTGTCTCAGAATTTTGTATTTAATGATTTCAACTCTATTTCTTCTTTCTAATGAATGTACATAAATATCTTAGGTATGAAGCTTCCCATATGTACAGATTGCACTTGTTATTTATTCTGTAGAGAAGCCAGCACAGTTTTCATACCTGTTTTCTGGAGACAATACTGAGGAGTAGAGGAGGATGACACCAAGTTAAGTATAGTCAAATATTCTTAGAATAAAAGATGCTTGTTTTAGTTTATGCTCCTCTCAGCTTGGGTAGAAAAAGCAGCAGTTGAGATCATGATATGTAATTCAAGTAGTTGTAGCTGCTAAATGTCTTAGCTGGACTTGATAACAATGATCATACCTTCTATTTAATTTTAATTAATATTTAGATTTATTATTTACAGATATCCCAGAACCTATTTCTGAAATCCAGTGTTTTTGATAACCCTCTTAACATTACAACATCTTAAAATTCAGGAAGTATGTCTTCATCAGCCAATGGACAAAGGTGTAAGTGAATAGCACACCTTGATCTGAAAGATATTAATCCATCCTTCTGCACTCAGGTAGTGGTAAGTGTTAACCAGTTATCCAGCTGATGGCTTTGGCAATCAGCCCTTATAATTTCTACCTTAACCAGTTGTTCCAGTATCAGTCAGCATGGGCTAGATTTATGCTGTGATCACAAACAACCCTGAAGTCTCAGTGGCTGTGACAGTTTTCTACTGCTGCCTACAAATTATTGCCAATTCCATGGCTTCAGTCAATATACATTCATTAACTGAATTTTTAAATTTATTGATTGATTTTAGAGAGAGAAAGGGGGGGGAGAGAGAAGAAAACACATTGATTTATTGTTCCACCTATTTATGTGTTCATTGGTTGATTCTTACATGTACCTTAGGTTTATTAAAAATTGTCCCATGGGAACTTCAATTTAATTAGAATTTTCATGCAGCATTTATTTTAGCAACCGCAACTGGGGATTTAACTATATTTTAAAATTTTCTCTAGTTTTGGAAAACACCTTCTAAGACTAATCATAGCACCAATATCCTCCGTTACTATTATTAGGTTACATATGTTAATAGCTAGGTCTCTTTAAGTGGTCTAGACAGGGATCTCAGTTTTGGCAACTTTTGTTTAAAAAAATTGTAAATATAATGGGGGAGTACATTCTTCTTCAACAAAAGACAAGATTATTGTTTAAATAATAAGGAAATGTCTTCTGTCCCCATTTCAGTTTGGTCTTGTTAAGTGTACTCTTCCACAATGTGGGCGATCACTAGTTTCCGTGGTACATTTAACTGGCTTAATACATGCATTTGTATTTGCAAAGATCTTTCCCCTTTGTTTCTAACACAGACTTTAATTACCTTCATACCTGTCATCTTTCCTGGCTGTTAACACCTGTCCTGAAATTACATTTTAGTTCATGAATATTAAGAGCATCAAAGTTGCTAAAATGTATAGAGCTCATTCATTCATTCATCACAAAAAGTTTTTCTCTCCACCTTTTCCCCCTTTGTCCAAAACAGTTTAATCTATTTTACTTAATGTCTGTTTTAATACACATGTTTAGTATCATTTGGCTCTAGTTTTTGTGAGATTCTCTAGTAGCATTAGAGATAAACTCTTCTAATCCACACCATTACATCCAAATCTTATTTTCTATGGGACTTGAATTGTGTCTGTTTTATTTATGGTAGAAGTTTATTTTTTATCCCCTGCCACCGTCACCATAATGAGCCATTCCAAGTCACCTTGGTGTGTGTGTATTTGAAGATTCAGTCAGCTCTCTCCATACCAGAACATGATCTGGGACCCCAGTCCAGTCTCATGTAGGAATGCCCATCAAAGCTCACAGCTCAGGCTGGTGGCAGTCCCAAAATTCAGATGTACCTCAGGCTGTGCCTATAGAGCTCCAGAGCATGGCTAGCCTATTATTCAGAAAATGTTTGGCCCCTATGTCTATGGGGGTTTTTGTGCGGAAGGATTTGCTTTAGGCTAACAGACAGCTGCAGTGTTAATAGAAACATATGCAATCTGCACACGCAGTCCTTTTCTCTTAAATAAGTGCCCATTATAAAAAAAACTATATGATAATTAATGAGGAAGGAAGGTAGTACAGGGGAGATGGTTTGTCAATATTGTAGTTAGGTCATTCATCTGTGGAGCAGTGATATTCACCTATTTCTTCCTTTGTCTCAGAGATGTAGAGTTAATATTTCACTTCTTATTTCAGACACCCTCTCAAGCATTATTTTAAACAGGCAAACAGGGACCACTTCCAAGATAAAGAAAGTTGCCATTCTTTAATGATGAATTCATAATGAAGGGAATCCTCACTCCAAATGGACTTCTGTGAGGCGCCATTCCCTGAAGCTAATGTACCTGGATCCGTGGGAGAACCAGTTAATGAATGGTAAATTAAGTTGTAACACACTTAGAGACATGGGTGATGTTTATGTGACACTAGTTTACTTTAAAACACTCCCTATTGACCTTTACAAAAATAATACGAGAGCAATTTGAGATGAATATTTACAGTAGGTGGAAATAGTTCTGAAGTGCTAATTCCCAAACCACTGTTTATAAAATGCCCTGCTTCTGTGATCCAGGTTTTCATAGGTTTCTTTAGGCAGAGAGGAGCAAGCTTGCCAAATTCAGCAAGACAATTTCTTACTTGAGAAAAGACATTATTACCTGCAGCCCTTAGATGGCAGGAATCAAGTAGACTAGGTTACCACCCCCCGTCCCCCTTGTACCTCCCCCCCACCACAAAAGAAAATAATCACAATTTTTCACATGATAGCACCTGCATTGAAACTCCTAGCTACATTTGAAGAAAGCCTGAAAATATGTAAACTCAAAGGGAATATACCATTTAAGTAGAAAAACCTGTAAATAGTAATTCTTGGTACTTCCATATTAAAAATACTAGTTTAAAAATTAATTCTATTTGTTGATAAATAGTGTCTTTGCAGTGGATACCTCTCTATCCAGACCTATGCATTTGTAAATTGCGGGGGAAATATTTTAAATCAAGGCCATAAAATAAGCATAGTTAGAGAGCTAACATGAGGATTTTTACTTCATTTACATTCATTACATATTATGGGTTTAATTACCTTCCTCAAATAATACCAGTATGAAGGGAAGATGCTGAAGAAGGCGTACTTCTATGATGATTTTATTGATTGTGACTGATGGATGGCATCAACATTTCATAGTGAAGAATCATGGTTTTGTTACATCAGGAAAATTAAATTGGGAGAGTTATTTTCTTTCCCAGTGATAGTGGCAGTTAGAATATTTCACCTGTAATGAGATGTGTGCGTTATGTGCCATCGTGAACCACGGCTCAGCCATTAAATATATGTAAATGAAGAGAAACACAAGAGAGCCCGGGCATAATAACGTGCAGAACAGAGAAATGGATCCTGGAAAGTGATTAATTTATTTGATGATGCCTCAAGTGAGGAATTTTAGGTCACAAATGAAGTGACAGAATGACAAATTACCATTTTAAAGAATTTACTGGGCATCATTACTGAACAATTGTCAGGTAGTTTATGGTGGCTGAGAAGATGGTATAAATATAGATCTTTTCCTTATCTGAGATGAATTATTAATCACCTTTTTAAAAATCTTTGTGAGTGATGGTTGGCTGTCTGATTGGAAATAATGTGTTCTACAATTTTAACTAAATTCTAATATGATATGTAACAGGAATCTTTACAATTAAAGTCTCAGTGGAGAGTGGTAGGAGGTTTACAGTCAATTGCAGTTTTAATGTGATAGAAGAGTATGAATCCACCGGCATATTTCAATAGATTTCCTTAGGTATATTATCCCTGCTGTGATGTTACTCAAATGTTTACAGTTTATTTTCATTTGAAAAATGACATTCAGATACTTAAATTGTTTTCCTTGGTTTATTAGTTAATGAAAATGAAATTCGTGTAATTGCTATAGTTTTGCAGCCTGCCACATTATTTAAAGTGAAGTGACTGTCTTTGTCAGTGACATTATAAATGTCGTCCTCCTGTGTTTTGTTCCATTTTTGTTTGCTTTATCCATGTCATGTCCCTTCTCTGTCTATATGTCACTGTGGCTAATACCAGTAACAACTGGAGTGTGAAAGACAAAGCTAGAATTTGAAATAAAGACGTTTCCTTAAGGTTCTTTGTATGTTTTGATAATTAAAGCACGCACTGACCTGCTTTATATATAGCCCTAACAATCCCCAAACTAAAAACAAAACTCTCTAATATGAGGTACATTAAAACTCTAATCACAAATGTCTGTTATTGTTAGGTAGCCTATTTAAACCAGAATTTATACATCTACTCATGTACGATCAGCCTCTTAGATCACATGTATTTGCTATTGCAGAGATGATTTTTTAATAAGGATTAAAGACAGAGGTTGTGTTTAAACAGAGTTTGCCTGTTATCTAACAGAGTAGACATGTCTAGAAAACTATTTTTGGCAAGCTTGCTCCTAAGCAAGCAGATAACAGTTGCTTTTTTGCCTTTTTAGATGGGAAGGCCCTAAATGGCAACTTTTTTTTCACCTGGACGAAAGCTTGAAATCTTGCTCCCTTTTCACTATATGTGCACCTTCTCATTTTAATCTTGATTCATTCTGAGAATATGTGAAACATTTAAATAAGTAGTCCCTGTGTTACCCTTGACATCTTACATTGCTAAACTGGCAAGCGATTTCAATTTTTAATGTACAGGCTACTTTTTAACTCATTTTGCTTTTATTTATTTAATTTTTCCCCTTAACCTGGGTGGTAAAATTTCACTGAATCTTTCTGTCATAAAAAAAATAACGAAAAGTGAGAAAACAAATAGAGTTGTTTACTTTTACTCTCAGGGTTCATGAACAGCATGCTGAGTTCAGAGAACATCCTGGTGGTACTTCCTCTGCCTCGTGCTTTCCTTTCCACGAAGGATGCTGAGCTTTCCCCTGGTGTGAGGAACGGTGCATTTCAGGTCAGTCCACCCCAGTGTTTCAGCATTAAGACGACCCTCGCCTCCCACATTTCCTTTATTCTCACCTGCCACCGAAAATGTAAGTATGCAAACAAATGAACGAGGGCACGCCTCTCTAAGGAAAAGGCACATCCTACTACAGAGGTACCACAGAGACACTGGATTTCGTTAGCCTAGCGCAGCTCAGAGCGATCAGGAGTGCATCAGAGGAAGAGTGACTGCTGTATGTACCTTCTGCCACACTTTAAATACCTTCCGTGTTCTGCCAGCTTACATCAGCTGTCAGAGGAAGTTGCAAAATGAAATGAAGATGTCTTTGACTCCAAAGCATTGAGAGAGCAAAAGAAAAGATTTCTATGTAGAATAGTGCAGAATAGCTTTTAAATGAACTTTACAGACATGGCAAAGGAGAAGCTTTATGCAGTTCCAAGATTATAATTTTTGGCCCTTCGCATGATTCAAAGACTATGATAGAGAAAGAGGAGGAACATTTGATTAATTGACATGTCAAGAAACGGTCACTGTGCCAAGTGCATCGAGAAAAAAATATGTTATCTGTGCTCTTAACAGTCTTACAAATGGATGAGCAGTTGAGACACAGAAAATGTTCAGACATTTCTTGCAATTCTACAACTTGAGATTTCTGGGTTTTATTATACCAAAATGACTTAATTATGTTCATTTCTTCTCTTTCTATTAATTTGGTTTCTTTCAGGAGCAGTTCTTCTCTGACTCTTCTCCCCTCCAAATCTTTGCAGAGGCATTTCTCCTATCAAAAGGAAACCCAGCTACATCGCTCCAGAAGTCTTCTCCCTACCGCCTATTTTTCCAACTTTTAGGTATAAAAATTTCCAAATGCACAGAAACTGAATGTCTGTCTCGGCACTACCGAGATCCTAGCATTTATATTTTACTATACTAATTTAATCAGATATCTAACCATCCACCATTAATCCATCTTGTAATTCTTAAATGTATTTTCGGTAAATTACAGACATTATATGGCACTTCAATACTTTAGCATATTATGCTTTTATTATTATAGATTTAGCACAATATTATTCTTCATATTTATATGAACATTATATACTTTGATATGAATGAGTTATGCATAATAAAATTATTTTCAAAAACAAAATAATAAAATTTCACTTTGTATGTGAATAAGGATCTAATCTGAAGATAGAGAAATCTGACATTATTCTATGTAAAATCAATATAAACATACTTTTTACATAGATATGTTCTTTGAACTTATACTTAAAGATAGAAAAATTATACAATGAAATTTTACTAATGAAAGTAAAAGTAAAGATATAAAACACTAAAATCATAATTATCTGAGCAAAATTCTTTGTAACTAAACTTATTTAGACAGAAAGCCACAGAGATAGAAGACGTGAGCCTGGAAGAAGTGAGCCAGCTGGACTGCGTGGGCTCAGGAACAAGTCACAGGGGTAAAAGAAGGCCGCCGGGCCTTTGGAAAAAGAAAAGTGAAGAAAGTGCACCTGGGGGAGTGAGAGGAGGAAAAGACACAGGCCTGCTCTGGAGAGAGGGAGTGGGTCCTGGGGAAGTAAGGGGTGGAGAAAGACGGGGTGTGCTCAGCAGAGAGAAAGAGTGAGCTCCACAGGCTTTCTACATCTAATTAAGTCATGATCATATGTAATAAAAATAAAATGACATTATAAACTAGGTGAAGTTTTACAGGTAATAGTTTTCATTACCTTTTGTTGGGTGACACACCTTAAATCATCATAATGTAATTGCCAATTTACATGTGCAATCTTGGCCTGAAGATTGCTGGAATCAGGTTCTGATAGTTAATGCTGATCAGTAACCTAGATTTTATTTTATGTTTCCTTGTTTTGGACTCTATCCTGAGTGGAAGATTTCCTTCAGGAATTCTCTCTGATTAGCCTTCGGCATCTCTTAGGCCCTATCCTTTGCTTTTAAATTCACTTTGGTTTCTTATTATAGGAAACCCTTATTTGTTCAGACTTTGGATTTAACAGACAAAATTTCTGATCCATATGCCATATGTGAAAATTAACAACATGTTAATTTTAAAATGCCTTTAACCAAGATTTGCTTATAATTAAATTAACAGGTTATTTTTTGTTGTTATTTCACTTTTATTTTTAACAAATTTTAGTGAATAGGCCATATGTTGGAGAAAACACTGCCAATGTAAATAAATATTACATATCTACAACTATAATCTATATACACTGAAACCTCAGTTCTCGAACTTAATTCATCCTAACTGCCTTCCATTTATCCAAATCAACAACAGTTTTCCTACCGGTTCAATTCCCTGAGATCATTGTTTCTTTCACACCCTTAGCAACATTAGCATTCTTGATGGCTTCCTTATGTTTTAAAATTGAGCTAATAGATTTCACCAGCAACAAAAGCATTCTCTCCTTAATTTGTTGTCTGAGACGTTTTCTGTCATGCCGAGGTATCAGCATGAAAGAATTGTCAGGTCAAAAACCAAAGTTTGGTTCAACAACAGAGACATTTTTTCTGTGAACAACTTGGTGGAGAACCAAATTGTTCTAGATGGGAAAAAATTGGAGAAATGAAGTTTGACTGTATATAAATGCAAGTGTCACAGCTTGTAAACAATGTTTGGTGAATGATTCGCACATGATGACACTGCCTCCAGCAGTGATTAGTTCTGTTGTGGAGGGGTGACTCTCTGCAGTAGTTTTAACATGTGCCAGCCAATGTTTGGACGTGAGCTGTGTGCATTTGTTCACTTGTGGTGACTGGTGAATGCATGCATTTATGAGACCTATTCAGTATATATTTAAAATTACAGTAATACACATAGAAAAATTTTCTGTGAAATTAAACTTTTTATACATAATTTTATTTACACCAATGTGTGTCTACATAAATAAAAACAGGTAAACTAACAAATTTGTCAGTTTTTTAACATAATCATTTGGAAAAAATACTTTATTACATACCAGACTTTTGGTTTTAATGGACCCCTCTCAGCCAATTCGTCTATTATATTGAGATTTTACTGTAAATACAAATTAAGCTTGGTTTCTACTGTGAAAAGCAGATTTGTGGAATGAAACTGTATTAACCAGCAGATAAGGAGTTATGTTCCTTTATGAGAAAGAAAAATATCACTTTACTAGAATTAGTATAAAAGCAAAATAAAATGATGTCACAATAAAAATCACAATATTCACTAAGTAAAATCATTTTTGAGATGCATTTGAATTAAAAATAATTTGCCACTAGAATAGTATAAAATAGTTGGAAAGACTCTAAGAGACTTTAAGTAAATTAAAACTGTGATTCATATTAAACTGCAAAAACAATAAAAACCAATGAAGAAAAAGAGAACCTACTTAAAATACATTATACTTCTTGAATCTTTGCATTCCACTCTTTAAAATATTAAAACAAACTCTTAGAAGTATTGCCTCCCAACACTCTCTGTATTTTTCTTTACTATTATTGGACATATATTGGATTTCTGGTATATATATATTAGGCTTCCTTTTTCTGTTACCCATGACTTCTAACTCTCCCCCCACCCCCATCTTGATTTTTAATTGCTTTTTTCTTAATGCTGAGTAATTTTTTCAGATAAACTTTCCAGTTTATGAAAACTCTCTTCAGCCATGTCTAACCCATTCATTAAGTTTTTAATGGCTTTCCCTATATTTTTGTATCTAAAAATTCTATTTGATTATTTGTAAAAACGTTTTAAGTTTTAAGTTTAATGTTGTATTCTTATTTTCACATGTAGTCATATCTTTATCTTTTAATCATTTTAAACAGTGTATATATTCTATGATTCATGCCAATTCTAAAGCTACAGAAGTAATCTAAAGAGAGTCCTGCATAGAACTATCATTTCAGTATAAAATTTATTTTATTTTCTTATTTCCATTACTTCTTGTTTTTCCATTCTTTATTTTTTAATGTTCACTTTATTTTATTATTTTTTCCATCACCATTTATCCTCCATATACTGGCTTCCAACTCTACCCATCCCCCTTCACCCCACAGTACTCACACTTCTTTTTGTACTTCTTCTCTTCCAGATAAAAATTCCCTTTCCATTTCCCTCAATCTATTCACTACTGTCTCCTCTGCATAACCCTCTCTTTCTTCAACTGTTAGATAAAACTTTGATTCCTCTCATTTTTTAATGCAAAATATCTGAGCCCTCTTTATTTTTCTGCTCTCTTATTCAATAACTTTTCCCTTAATACATATACAACCTTTCAGGGAATCTTCTCCTACAACAAGCCAACATTTTTTTATAAATTATATGCCTTTCTAAATATGAGAGGCAGATATAGTGTCAGATATTTTGATAAAACATTTAATAACATATTCTTTCTTATTGATTCCACATAGAAAACTATGCTAAAGCAGAAGTCACAATAGTAAAGGGATAATTATCTATAAAGATGTTCATAAAAGTTCTTTTTTATCATAGTATTCCTTGTAATGTATTTTTAAAATATGAAATAATCTAAATGCCCTTCACTTAATTAATAGATGCATTTAACAACTTGCCATAATTGCATTATAAACTATTACAATAAGTATTGTTATATATAATTATATATAACAACTAGAGGCCCAGTGCACAAAATTTGTGCATGGGGAGGGGGTCCCTCCCCCACGCCTGCACCCTTTCCAATCTGGCACCCCTCAGGGAGTGTCTGACTGCCTCTCACAATCCGGGACCACTGGCTCCTAACCACTTGCCTGCCTGGCTGCTTGATCACCCCTAACCACCTCTGCCTGCCTGTCTGATCGCCCCTAACTGCCTCTGCCTCACCCTGCACCCGGGACCCATGATTCCCTCCTCTGGCTAGCCGCAGGCACCCAGGACCCGGGCTTCCCTCCCTCTGTCCAGATGCAGGCACCCAGGACCCAGGCCGGCTTTGCCCGGGCTGGCCACAGCCACAAGGGACCATGGGCAGGCGGCTTCACTTGGGGCACAGCTGCAGGTGCTGGCACCCGGGAGCATGGGGCAGGAGGCTTGTCTGTCTCCCCCCTCCAACCAGATCCTCCCCCCAGGGCCACAGCCTGGCTGGTCCCCATTCCTCTCTCAAAAAGCTCATTTGTGCCTGGCTGGTCCCCATTCCTCTCTCACGAGCTCATTTGTGCTTGGCTGGGTCCCCATTCCTCTCTCCCTAGTGTTGAGTGTCTGAGCCATTATGGCGTGATGGCATTAAGGCGTGATGACCATTTGCACATTAGCTCTTTATTATATAGGATATGTTAATGTGATGTAAATAAACAGATATTATTAGTATTATGTATAACATGGTATATATACATATACACACATATATACACATATTCATACATAACCACAACCTGTTGAATTAAGTTCACTTAACAGGTTGTAGGAACCTGTTTAATGAAGTTAATTCATACATACTCACATACAAACAGTATACATATACACATTGATTGGCATGAGTTAATACAAACAGATCAATTAATTGTCCTGAAATGGACTTGAGTTTTTTCTCATTTCCATTATTTAATATGAAGCCTAGATTATTACTATCTGTCAAGTTAGAAAAACATTAAATTAGTTTAATAAGCCGAAACCGGTTTGGCTCGGTGGATAGAGCGTCGGCCTGCGGACTGAAGGGTTCCAGGTTCGATTCCGGTCAAGGGCATGTGCCTGGGTTGCGGGCACATCCCCAGTGGGGGATGTGCAGGAGGCAGCTGATCGATGTTTCTCTCTCATCGATGTTTCTAACTCTCTATCTCTCTCCCTTTCTCTCTGTAAAAAATCAATAAAATATATTTAAAAAAATTAGTTTAATAAGATTAATTTACATATAATATACAATTAAGACTACCTATTCCAAGAGAATTAGTTTCCAAAATTTGAAGGAAAGGTGAGGCAGGTAATTTAAGGTCATGTGAGATATTACTGAGAATTTGGGAATTGACATAAAACAACATGAACACAATAGGCACTTGAGAACATAAAGAAAATAGCACTTTGAAGTAAAAAGTGGCAAAGAATAGACAGATACGTACTAAAATGTTTCACACATTTTTTTTTCCCCTTAGAATGTTACCTAGGCATTCATTCTTTTATTTCCTCCTTATCCTCTCCTATCTGTAATGTCCGGATTTTAAATCATTTCTACATGATTTATAAATAAGTCTCATTTTGGTTGAAATAATATACTGCTGGGCTTGATGGTCTTATCTACAATTATAAAATTATTCTATATAAAGTATATTATAAAGTTTGAAGAGTTCTCTTATCAACATTTGAATCACAACTAAGTTTAAAAGTTGGTACTACCTACAAGTTTATTTTTACCATATAATTTATTTTAACTACTTTATCTTACACCCTCTAAAAATTTGAGAATATGTGTACATTACCAGTTCTTGAACATTCAACAAATATATATGATCTTAATCACAAGTGTCATAAAATGACATGATGTGTAACAGTATCTCCCTGTCATTTCTCTGACAGGCAGTGAAATTCTTGAGTTTAATGACTCTTTAAATTTTACATTTCCTCCAGGGATATAATAGCCAATTGAAAG
>NW_006293776.1:805845-811305 GCF_000327345.1 Myotis davidii | reverse complement strand
TAACAGAATGTCATAAAATCAAGTGAAAAATTTCAAATTTGGACTTCCCACATAAAAGCACAGTGAGCTAAAAAAAACTGAGTGTCTTAGGACATGTCGACAACCTGTTAAATGAACTTAATCTTTCTCTTGAAAGAAATGTCAAACTGTGATCAATTTCTATATCATGTTACTATATTGAGCAAGGTAAAATCCTGTTTTGAACTGTTCTTTTTTGACAATGTTTATTTAAATCCATACTAAATAATTAAAAATGTCCTTATAACTTTGCCATGCAGTCTAATTCCTAATTTTCATCCTAAGACAATCAGCAAGTAGGAAGATGTGACTTTACAAATGTTCTTTGCAATAAGAGTTATAATGAAAATAAAAATATCATAAATATATGATAGTTCACCTTTCACACTAGTTTATTATAAATTACACTTGTATTGAATTTAATAACTTACAAAAACAATTCTGTAGACATACTGGTATTACTTGGGTCCTCAAATATTAGGTTTTATATACGCTATTATAATCAGTTTTCTATTTTTATTTTTCATTGTTGTATTTATCTTCTATTATTTTCTCCTCCAACTTTTTTTAAAAATATATTTTATTGATTTTTTACAGAGAGGAAGGGAGAGAGACAGAGAGTTAGAAACATCGATCAGCTGCCTTCTGCACACCCCCCACTGGGGATGTGCCCACAACCACGGTACATGCCCTTGACCGGAATCGAACCTGGGACCCCCCAGTCCGCAGGCCGACGCTCTATCCACCGAGCCAAACCGGTTTCGGCTCTCCTCCAACTTTTAAAAAAATGTTTATCTTTTCCTCTAGTGGTTTAGAGAATACTTTAAAAAAAAATTAAGGGCATACTAGAATCAGCAAATATAATTTTCGTTCACATAAGACAAGATTTTCTTCAAATTTTCTATTATCCTTACCTTCTTTTAATTTTTTTTCACATTACCGATAAATGTTTTTCATTTCATGCCTCTTCTATTTTAGAATTTTTCTTTTGAAATATAAATTACAAAAAATAAATAAATAACATAATAAGTACTTTAAATAACAGTAAGAAGTATTTTATCTTAATTATAAATTTTATTGAATGTGCATTGTGTTCTATGACTTCCTTGAGAAAGAAGAACAAACTTGAAGGAATCATGCTATCTGATATCAAACTATTCTATAAGGCTATCATAATCAAAACAGCATGATACTCGAAAAAACAAACTAATAATAAACAGACATATAGATATAAACGCATGCTTTTATGATTATTAAAATTTTTTTTAAAAGTCAGGAATATTCAATTGGATAAACATAGCCTATTCAATAAATGGAGTAGGGGAAATTGGACAGATATGTGCAAAAAAATGTAACTAGACCCCTTTCCTACACCCTAAGCAAGGTTTGAAACCATAAAAATCCTAGAAGAAAAAATACGCAGTAAAGTCTTGGACATTTTGTGTAGCAATATTTTTCTATATATATATGCTGAGGCAAGGGAAATAAACAAACAAAAAAATGGTACTATAACAAACTAAAATGTTTATGCATAGCAAAGAAAACCATCAACGAATCAAAAGACAATTTACTGAATGGGAGAACATATTGGCCAGTGATACATCTGATAAGGGGTTAATATCCAAAATTTATAAAGAACTTGTAAAACTCAACACATAAAAAAAACAACCAAACAATTCAAGTAAAAAATGGACAAAGGACTTGAATAGCCACTTCTCCAAAGAGGCCATGCAGATGGCCAATAGACATATGAGAAGATGCTGAACATCACATCACTAATCATCAGAGAGATGCAAATTAAAATCATAGTGTGATATCACCTCACACCCGTCAGAATGGCTATCATTAATAAATCCACAAACAACACGTATTTGTGAGGATGTGGAGAAAGGAAACCCTCATGCATTGTTGGTGGAGATGCAAATTGGTGTAGCCACTGTGGAAAGCAGAATGAAGTTACCCCCCCAAATTAAAAATGACCCAGTGATTCCACTTACAGGAATATATCCAAAGATACCAGAAACTCTAAGTTGAAAGAATATATGCACTCCTATGTTCATTGCAGTGTTACTTACAACAGCCAAGATTTGGAAACAGCCAGAGTGACCATCAGTTAGATGAGTGGATAAAAAAGCTTCAAGTACATTTACCCAATGAAATACTACTCAGCCATACAAAAGAAGGAAATTTTACCCTTTGCTATGGAATGGATGGACCTGGAGAACATTATGCTAAGTGAAATAAGCCAGTCAGAGAAAGACAAGCACCATATGATGTTACTTATACGTGTAATCTAATGAACAAAACAAACTAACAAAATAGAAACAAACTCATTGAGAAAAAGAACAGATTGACAGTGGGGAGGGATGCTGGGGGGCTGGTGAAAAAGCTGAAGGGATTAAGCCAGAAAAGCTTGTATACACAGACAACAGAGGGAAAGGGGGGGGGAGGAGGAGGTAGAATAGGGTAAAGGGGGGAAAATGGCAATGGAAGGGGACTTGACTTGTGGTGAACACACCATACAATATCCAGTGGTATATTATAGAGTTGTATACCTGAAACTTACAGAATTTTATTAACTAATGTTGCCCCAATTAATTTAATTAATAAATTAAAATTTAAAAATGAAATGTTCTCTGCTTCTTTGGTACAATGCTGGAATGAGTTGACTACATTATTTGGATTTTATATAGGTTATTAATTAATTTGTCTGCTTGATTTAGAAGTTCCTGTAAAAGATGTAGACATACGAGTTATCTATTAATGTTATGGTAGATGTTCTACAAAACATAGTCTCAGGGAAAGACTGAAATGGGCAAAGGGTGAGGAAAAAAGAAATAGGCTGGAAATATGAAGTGATGCTAACTGATGTATTATCAAGGATACTTCATTACAAGTCTCAAAGAGAAACAGCTCAATAGTTATGTCTGCTCAGTATACATAATTCTTCTTGAGCAGGCCTGCTTTAGAGTAGAACATCAGTGAGTACACTTTATGGATTGAAGTGTGTTCCCACAAATTCATATGTTGAAACTCTGGTACCCAATGTGACTATATTTGGAGAAAGGACTTTAAAGTAATGAAGGAAGAGACACTAGTTGTGTGTGTACATAGAAGAAAAGCCATGTGAGAACACAGAGAGAAGGCAGCTGTCTACAAACAAAGGAGAGAGGCCTCAGGAGCAATAAAACCTGCTGACACCTTGATCTTGGACTTCCAGCCTCCAGGACTATGAGAGAATAATTTTTTTTTTCTGTTTAGGTTATCCAATCTTTGCTATTCTGTTATGGCAGCCCTAGCAGACTAACATAAGGAAAAGAGGAATTTTCCAGGCTCCCATTTATCTCTTTAATCTATGAGTTCAAGTTTATCACTCTAGGTCTTTACATAAAACTCTGTACTTAAAGATGGCACTATTCCTTGGACAGTTTAGGATGTCATTAAGTCTGGAAATGTCATTGGAGCTAGTAACTCCAGGTGTGTAGCTAGTTAGCTGAGGTAAGTGAGTAGCCAAAAGTGGGTGACTGGCACTTAAAGTGCAAGTGGATATTTGGCATTGCATATGGCAGTGTGTGTCTCTAAATTTGAAGCCATCCTTAAGATATGTGTTCTAAGTAATAGGACAAGTGGGAAAATTAATACCCGAACTCAACCCATCCTAACTGAAGTCTCATACATAGACCTTTATTCTCATTTTTCTTGTCTTTATTTTACTTAATTGAACATACATATTTCACACTTGAATATACAATAAATTTTTGGGATTATATAGTTTAATACTTTCACTTTAAGAGTGAGAAAACTCAGGCACACAGATATGATATTCCTTGCTTCATTTGTTGATACTAAGGAGTTTGCTTTACCTAATTTGCTTAGCCTTGGAATTTGGTCCTTAATTAATAAAACCCAAGGAACTTCCCATTATTTCACACTTATACTCTGTGAGAATATATCAGTTAAAGATAACACGAGATGTGGCATGAAAAGCTATAAGGTTTCAAATGCACATAAATTGAGTTATTTACTTTTGTTTCCCAAATATGGTATCTGACATAACAGAACTTGAACAGATTAAGGTGTTCAGTATAAAAGGGAGAGCTGTGATGTTGACTTCAAAGTTTGCAGTTGAAACATTCACTTCCTCACAGGGAACTGTAAAAGGTCAGTTAGCAGAGAGGAAAAGAGCAGCGGAGGCTGAGGTTTAGCGCAGCAGTGCTTCCGCTGGTATTGGATAACCAGACTAGTAAACCTGCCTTACTGAGTCTTTTGTCATTTATTTTTCTGAAAGGGCATATTAGATTCCAATATGTTTTAATTAAGAGAAAATAATATGATTATTTGAAAAATATAGAAATCAGGAAGAAATAATCATTACAAATTGAAACAAGAAAAACACACTATTTTTTTTTTTTACACATCTAGGCTAACAAATTGAAGAGCGTATGATCCAATTTTGGGGAACCTGATCTTTAAAATGAAGGTAATCAACAGCATATAATGTATATTGTTTGAAAATATAACAATAGCAAAATTATAAAAAGCACGCAGATTTTGTTCTTTATTGTCATAGGAAATAAAAGCAAACATTGCTGTTTCCTGATTTGATGCCAAGTGGAGAGGTGATAGCTTGCAATTCATCCAGATCACTCACATGCAATCAGTAGACGCAATGCCTGATGTGACAGGTCTTCATTTAGTTTAATTTACTGTAACTCCCATGTATTAATATCTTAGTGAATTCCCTGGTGTCCCATTTCTGGCAGTGAGTGTGCCTCATTTCCTCTGTCTGGGGTTCCCTTGTGAAATATTTGGGAGCTCTATCATGTAGAACATCAGGAAGCAGACGATGCTGCTTAGAGTTTTACATGGTTGACTATGTAATCTGTTAACTCAAAAGGTGATAAACATGTAGTTTGGGTAAATTGTTGCAACATTTATTATAAATTTAAAATAGCATATTGTATTGAAAATAATGCCATTGAATAAATGTAATACCTTTTGTTTTTCTTGCTATATTTCATTCCTAGGCTTCACAAGTATTTATAAAGCTCATACTATATGTTCATATACTATTACTATATTCATATACCTTAGTAGCATATGTTTTAGACACTCAAAGCATATTGTAGGAAATTCCGTTTTCACCACTATGAGTAAATAGATACCTCCAATGAAAAGTGATGAATGCTTGATAAACTATAAAGAATTATTTATTTATAATAATATGGTCCATGGATTTTTAGTCTATGCGATGGATTATATTCTATTAACATAATAATTCATGTTGATGCAAAAATTTATGTCAAATTTGTTTCGTAGGGACCTTTTAAATCTGGCTGTGTGTCTTTTTGCTTTGTCCCCTTCATTCTTTGCAAGCTTCTTTATTGAAGAGAGTATAAGACATTTCAGACATACTTATTAATTTTCATATCTTAGTTATGG
>NW_006293776.1:795673-805539 GCF_000327345.1 Myotis davidii | reverse complement strand
TACGGACCATGGTTCTAATGTCATTTCAATTTTCATAGCCTCTTTTTTAAAAATATGCTTTTATTGATTTCAGAGAGGAAAGGAGAGGGAGAGAGAGACAGAAACATCAATGATGACAGAGAATCATTGATGGGCCGCCTCCTGCATGCCTCCTGTCAGGGATAAAGCCCAGAGTCAGGACATGCCTGCCTGACTGGAATTGAACCCAGGATCCTTAAGTCCACAGGTGGATGTTTATTCCACTGCGCCAAACCAGCCAGGGCTCATAGCTTCTTTTTAATATTTCAGTTCTATTTTGAACATGCTCATCTCAGGAGTTACACTGGAATTTGAGCATGTATTCATTCTTCTTTTAATTTGTATTTTACTGATACCATATGATGTGGAACATATTGTCAAATGCTTATTTGCCATTTGTGTATATTCATTGGTGAGTTGTCTCTTAAGATATTTGGCCTGTTGTATTTCTTTTTCTTTTTAAATTGGGTTGTTTGTTTTCTTATTGTTGGGTTTTAAGAGTTCTTTGTCTGTTTTAGATAACAGTCCTTTGTAGTATGTGTCTTTTGCAAATATTAATCCCAGTATTTGCCATGTCTTCTCATTCTCTTGACAGACAGGACCTTATACAGTGCAAAAGTTTTTAATTTTAATGAATTCCAGCTTATAAATTATTTCTATCAAGTTTTGTATTTTTTTGTGTGTGTTGTATCTAAAATGTCATCACCATACCTAAGGCCATTCTATATTTTGAAAAAGTTTTATAACTCTGTATTTCATATTTAGATATATGATGTATTTTTAGTTAGTTTTTAAAAGATGCTAGGTCTGTGTCTAGGTTCTTTTTTTTTTTTTTTTTTTTTTTTTTTTTTTTTGCTAGTGGGTGTTCTTTTTTTGAAAAAAATTATTTTTACTCCATTGTATTTCCTTTTCCACTTTTTCAAATACTAGTTAAGTGTATTTATTTGGGTCTATTTCTGGGTTCCTTATTCTATTTCATTGATTTATTTGTCTACTCTTTAGGCAGTACCATACTGTCTTCATTACTGTAGCTATATAGTGACTGTAAAATTTGGTTTGTTCTCCTTTAATATTGTATTGATTATCCTGGGTGCTTTGCCTCTCCATATGAACATTGTCTATTTGTCTTAGGCTAGATCCTCTTTCATAGCTTATTCCAAAATAATTCTAACTTTAATATGTCAACAGCTTTCTTTACATGAAAGTACACATTCTGAATATTTATTGAACTCTTTTTAAACGTTGAGTTTATTCACAATGTTGTATTTTGTTTTGATCTAATTCAGTTTACACTTTTACTTAAATACACTTTTTTCAAAGGTCTTGAACAATTGTTCTGACTTTCTCTGTCTTCCTGTTCTTTCTTTCCCTTGAAACTCATTTTCTCTTACCTTATTTTCCCTCAATATTTTTTTGAGTTTGTTAATCCTTACCCAAGGATATTTTTCCATTGATTTTTAGAGAGAGAGGAAGGGAGAGGTAGAGACAGAGAGAGAGAAACATTGGTGTGAGAGACACACATTGATTGTTTGTCTCCTCATGCACACACTCTCCCCTTGCCCCCCGCCCTCCCCCCAATCCCCTCAGGTTCAGGGATGAGCCTGCAACCAAGGTACATACCCTTGACTGTAATCAAACATGAGACCTTTTAGCCTGCAGGCCAATGCTCTATCCACTGAACCCGGGCTCCCTCAATATTTTATGAGAATGTGGCCCTAGATGGCCCGCGGGCCGGATCTGGCTCGTTTGAAATGAATAAAACTAAAAAAAAAAAAAGACCGTACCCTTTTATGTAATGATGTTTACTTTGAATTTATATTAGTTCACATGAACACTCCACCCATGCTTTTGTTCCGGCCCTCCGGCCCAGTTTAAGAACCCATTGTGGCCCTCGAGTCAAAAAGTTTGCCCACCCCTGGCAGATGTAGTCCTTCACTTCGTAAATAACATCAAAGTGCTGCAAAATTCAAAACTACATGAAGGAAAATAGGATGGAAATATCTACAGTTATACATTACAGATAAAAAGCAAGTATTTCCTTTTATTTCAAAAAATTTTAAGTAGCTGTCTTGTGTTTTCTCAGATTTCTAGTCATTATATTGAAATGTGGAAAATGGAATAGCTGAGATTCTAATTCATTACAATCTTCAGGCCAATTACTCTTAGATTAATTCTTTCAGTATAAAAAAATTAGTAAACTTAAATGATATTTTCTGAAATAAACTTATTTTCAGAATAGAAATAGGAATTATAAAATTGTATTTATTTATATAAATTAATTTAGAAAAAGTAAATTAAGTTCATAAACTAGTTTCCATAAAATCACGGTAGTAAATTTTATAATTTTCACATTATATATGTTATATGGCCTCTACAGATAGCAGTCAGTAAGTCTCAGCTTCATCAAACTACAGGTTGGTAGCTCTTTATGTAGGGGACTGTATTTAGAGATTTCTTCGCCTTATGAACCGACGGAGTACAAGTTGATTGGCCTTCAGGCCTGGGATCTTGGGTCATGCCATTGATAAAGTTCAGTGGCTAAGCAAGGGGTCACTGATTACTATTTATAATTTGTTTTCTGATAATTTTATCATGCACATGTACTCAGAGGCCATGGGTTGCAGCTCATAAATTGGAACAAATGAATAAAATATGTAAAATGAATTCTGTCAATTTTCAAAGAATATAACTAAGATATTTTTTATATTCATGTAAATTAGTATGACTTTATATAATCACTATAAAGCAGAAATAGACAATAACAAAATATCATTCTGTGTATGTCCCTTTTTGAATTTTCAGGTAAGAGTTTTTATAAAATATATATTGATGAAGAATTACAAAAGTCAACACCAAAATATTAAAGGATAACTCTTTTCATGTAATTCACAATTCCTCATTGCTATTTCTTACTGTTCAAGAATTTAAACACTTTATCTCTTTTATATGCATATTAAAATGTTCCATATAAAATATATCATTTATAAGTTTCTAGACTGATCATTGGTAAGTATTCACCTCTTACTATTTATCAATTCTCTCTTTTGGTGAATTCTGTCAAGACTTTTGGGAGCCAAATATTTTATTATGTTTGATGTATAAACAGAAGTTCTACATTGAATTTATTGTAGTTTTCATAGCAAATTTTGTTTTACACTTAATTAAGAAAATTCTTAATATCTTGGAAAACATAATAATTTTAGATAATATTTTACTAAGAACAACTATAAGAATAAACTTTTGTCTGCATACATAAGCATTACTTAAATAAAAACTCTTAAAAATTCAATCTATATATATATATAAGCCTAAGCAATCATTATAACTGAATGGCCATAATGCCCAGAACGACTGGTCCACCAGTCGCTATGAAGTGCACTGACCACCAGGAGGTAGACGCTGAATGCAGGAGCTGCTCCCTTTAGGTCAGTGTGCTCCCACAGCCAACCTCCCATGGCTCCTGGCTGGCCAGCCACCCCAATAGGCCCCGATCGAGTGGCCAGCCAGCCAACCTGCCGCGGCCCCTCCCCCCTGCTGGCCAACCCCCTCAATGGGTCCTGATTGGGGGGGGCAGCAAGTCATCCTCCCCCCTCCCATGGCTCCTGGCTGGCCAGCCACCCCAACAGGCCCCGATCGAGTGGCCAGCTAGCCAACCTGCCGTGGCCCCTCCCCCCTGCTGGCCGACCCCCTCAATGGGCCCTGATTGGGAGGCCAGCAAGTCATCCTCCCTGGCTCCCTCCCTCTGTTTGGCCAGCCCCCTGATAGGCCTCGATTGCCAGCCTGGCCGAGGGACCCCACCCGTGCATGAATTTGTGCACCAGGCCTCCAGTACAATATAAAAGAATAAATTTATTGTTAAAATTCTTTCCTTTCATTTGTGTTTTCTTTTACTTTCATAGGACTCTCTGTTGATGGGAAATACAAGGTCATTTTAAATAATGATGATTGCATAACCTAGCCTAATCAAATTGAAAACTTAAAAGGAGGCTGGAAATATGAAGAGTGGCTATTTCCAACATGGCCCTATTAGGCTAAGGGCATTAGAAGGAAAATTTTCCTTGGGGATTTTGTTCTTGAAAAGCTGGACATAGGTAATAGCACACAACAAATAATATACAATATTCAGAGAATATATGTGGCCATATAAGACAATATTTTATGTTGAACCTGAGCAAAGAGAAGGTCCATTATTAGGAATCTTTCATTACCATGTTCCTTATGTTTTCATAAGGATAGGTCTATATCTTGCTTAAGTGCAATGAGTTTAAATGACTAGCATTTTTATAAGTACCGCGCACTAACCAATTGCGCCACTGGAGCTCCTGCATTTTTAAATGCAATTTAAAGAGATTCCTATTAAAATGTTTCTATATTATGTAAAAAAAGAACATGGGGTCAGGGTGATGGTGCCTCTCTTACTTAGCACAAAAACTAAACTTGGTAGAAAAGATTAATTGATTAAGTGACTGTGGCTAGAGAAAGTGGTGCTCTGGGGAAATGGGTGATCACTTTTGCTCACATAGGATGATCAATTATAATTACTACTAGAGGCCTAATGCACGAAATTCATGCAAGAGTAGGCCTTCCTTCCTCCTGCTGCTGGCACCGGCTTCCCTCTGGCACCCAGGACCCGGGCTTCTCTCCAGCCACTGGTCCCAGGACCCGGGCTTCCCTCTAACCACAGGTAGGCACCCAGGACCCGGGCTTCCCTCGCAGCCCAGCGCAGGCACCCAGGACCCAGGCTTCACTTGCAGCCCTGGCTTTGTCTGGAAGGTCGTCCAGTCTAATTAGCATATTACACTTTTATTATTATAGATTGATTGATTTCAGAGAGGAAGAGAGAGAGAAGAGAGATAAAAACATCAATGATGAGAGAGAATTATTGATTGGCTGCTTCCTGCACACTCTACACTGGGGATCAAGCCTGCAACCTGGGCATGTGCCCTGACCAGTAATTGAACTGTGATCTCCTGTTTCATAGGTTGATGCTCAGTCACTGAGCCACACTGGCCAGACTATAGAAGATATTTTGTAAGATTATTTGGAAATTCACAATAGTTGTGCCTCCAAATATAATTTCTCCCTTGGGGGAGGGGGCAGGGGGGAGCAGGCAGTGTATTTCCTATGGACCTTAGAAGTAACTATTAAGTCTGCAAAGTGATCCAGCATCCCTTGAACCATGAGTTGTACCATGGTGGTAGTTGCTAGGTTTTCTTGCTACATGTCTGTAGCTTCATCCAGTGAGAAGACAATGAGCCCAAAGGAATCCGAAAAGTTTATTATTTACATACTAGAGGACTGGTGCACAAAATTTGTGCATGGGGGTGGAGGTGGGTCCCTCAGGCCTGCCTGCACCCTCTTGCAATCCAGGACCTCTGGTTCCTAACCGCTTGCCTGCCTGCCTGCCTGCCTGATTGCCCCTAACCACCTCTGCTTGCCTGCCTAACTGCCCCTAACCACTCCCCTACCTGCCTGATCTCCCCTAACTGATTGCCTGCCTGCTTGATTGCCCTAACCATATTCTTTAAATAAGTCTAATTAGCCTTTTTATTTTATGTAAACACTAGAGGACTGGTGCACAAAATTTGTGCATGGGGGTGGAGGTGGGTCCCTCAGGCCTACCTGCACCCTCTTGCAATCCAGGACCTCTGGTTCCTAACCGCTTGCCTGCCTGCCTGCCTGCCTGATTGCCCCTAACCACCTCTGCTTGCCTGCCTAACTGCCTTCTGAACCTACTCCAATTCGGGACCTCTTGGGGGATGCCTGACTTCCTCTTTCAATCCAGGACTGCTGGCTCTAAACCACTCACATGCCTGCCTGCTTGATTGCCCTAACCATATCTGCCTGCCTGCCTGCCTGATCTCCCCTAACTGATCACCTGCCTACCTGATTGCCCCTAACTGCTCACCTGCCTGCCTCATTGCCCCTAACCGCCTCTGCCTTGGCACCCACACCCAGGACCTGGGCTTCCCTCCCTCTGGCTGGCCGCAGGCAACAGGAACCTAGGTAGGCTTTGCCTGGGCTGGTCCCAGGTAGTGGAGACCCCCTGATCACCCCTAACTCCTCTGCTTCACCCGGGCCCCGGCTTTGTCAGGAAGGACGTCTGGAATGATATCTGGAAGATGTCCAGCCTATCCGGTCTAATTAGCATATTACCCTTTTATTAGTATAGATAAGTTTTATCAATGCGCACAGAAACTGGCAGCTATACCTTAAAAGGGGGACAAGATAGACTTGCATGTTACTGAAACTAGGAATATGGAGATATGGTCTTGTAGAAATCTCCCATAAAATATAGAAGAAAAACTGTATGCAACAACTACTTATCAGGATGTTTACTTTGCTTCAGGAGGTATTCCAGGAACCCCAGTTATAAATAACATATTTTTACTCAGCATGGCCCCTCTGCGTATTTTTTTCCTAGAAACATGAGATTCCATGGGTAGATGAGGATTCTAGGGAGATTTTCATTGGGAGTATAAACACAGCAGAATGAGATACCTCAAAAGTTAAAAAAAAAAAAAAAGGTAGAATTGAGTGTCTCCCCTCTTCCTTAAAATCTGGGTTACAAGGTGGTCAGGCATTGCCCATGTAGTCTGTATGGTGACATGCCATTTCTGACCACTCAAGTGTTCACTAGCATACAAAAGAAGGTCTCCAGGTCACCATAGAAAACCTGTTTCCTTATAAACCAATTAGAGTAAGAAGAGAACCAAAAGCCTGGAAATATTATTGAGCTGTTTCAACCTCAAAAAGCTTCCCATGTTAGATATTCATTGCTATAAACACAAAAACATTATGGTGACAGTGTTCAGAGGTGTTATTTTTAGAGGGCAAAGTGATTGATGAGGGTTTTACAGTGTCATCGTTAATTCACATGCATCATAATCTACTTTTCAGGGGGTGGTATGCTGCAAAATCCAGGTGAGAATGAAGATGTGGTGCAAGGAGAATTGTTAAGTGGATAGCTTAGACAAGTTATTCAAAGTTTTATGGAAAAACATACTCTGTAATTTTCTCTGTATTTTGTGATTCTTTATCCCATTATTATAATTTTTTTAATTGGAAAAACTTGTAATTGCAGATAAAGATTGTATAGGATGACTTTTGTTATAGGTCTTAAATTAGAATATTTTTATTGAACACATCTTATCAGGGAGCCCCAGTTATAAATAACGCATTTTTACTCAGCGTGGCCCCTCTGCGTATTTTTTTTCCTAGAAACATGAGATTCCATGGGTAGATGAGGATTCTAGGGAGATCTTCATTGGGAGTATAAACACAGCAGAATGAGATACCTCAAAAGTTAAAAAAAGGTAGAATTGAGTGTCTCCCCTCTCCCTCAAAGCATACATTATATCACTACTAAATGCTATCGTGTGCTGACATGCAGACTTCAATGCACTTTGGGCCTGCTACTCTTTCTGCTCAGAAGTTAACCTCATCTAATCCCTAAAACTCCTTTCAATATCTTAAATATCAGATGAACTCATTTATAGTTTAGAGTTATCTAACTTCATAAATATGTCTTCTTTCCTATTTTCCCATAAGATAATTATCACTCTCCTATGCCTTAAAAATTTTTCTGTTATTATGTTTACTACTAAACTGTATTATTTCTCTTTACGTATCTTTATCTGCTAATAAATTGTAACACCTTTGAGATCCAGTTTATGGCTCACATTTTTATATTTCTGGCATAGAATTCTTTAAATTTTTGTTAAATTGAATTGACTTGAATTTCATAACATTGAACAGTTGTATATTTTTCTATGAAACCATCTATGTCCTTCCCTCATTTCCCTTTTAACCAATGACAGGTATTTGAGGGATGCACAGTTTTAAGGGCACTGTGTTTTGAAATGGAGCAGAACAAAGCTAAATAGTCCACATGGAGATCAATGCCTAGAGTTAGACAATAGAAGCATAATACTCAAACCAACGAGCTCGCCATCTTGAGGGCTATAATGTAGGTAGAAATTTATTTTCTCTTTCTTTGCTGTGGTTTAGCCTGAAAAGATCTGTATTTCCAAACTTATAGGAAACAGATACTATTAAAATGTAGTTAATTATTAGTGGTGAAGTTATTCATTGTAGGAGATAAAATTATATTAAAATGTAATGTATTTTAGAGTCATAAAATAATTAAAAAATGTATGGAAACAGTAAGATTGAAAATAATAAAAATTCAAACAATTTCAAAGGGAGTATCTTTTTTAAGTTTCATAGTGGAATCATTTGGTTTAAACTGTCTATAAGTTCATATTACCTTATAATTTGAATTAGTAATAAATTGTACTGAAAAGTCCAATGAATAAGAGGTTATGGTCTTTCTTTGTTCTGCTAGATACTTTCAAAGGAATATAATTTTTTTATTTGCTTGTCAAGAAAATTAATAATTATTTCATAATAGGTTTTTGATGGAATTAAGATTTTGTGTCATATTTAACGTAACATTGTCACTGTAGAAATATTTAAAGATGCAATTTTTTATTTGGGCTGTTATTTTTTTTCTCAGGTAGATCAAGTTTTGGCTAAGGATAATAGCATCATGGATACTGTAGCCTCCTACCAATGTTTTCTAAACATGTCAGAAAATCAAAATCACCTAGGACATGTGTTATGCATGTAGAGTACCAGTTCAATTTGATGAATTTGTGGGGGCTCAAGAATTTGTTTCCTTTGACATGGGGTCTAGCTGATGCTCTTTTTTAAATATACATAGACAACTGCATCTCTATACTACCTGAAAGAATGAGAAAATTTGAAAGATTTGTAAGTCTTTTGGTCATTAATCACTCCTTTTCTTTTGAATTATTTACTTTCCTCTCCAGATTTATCTCTCACCATTAGTCTTTTTGTTTTCTAAGGATTAAACCATTAGACCTTTTCCTTTCCTTATGTTGTTTCCTGCTCTTCAAATCCTGTGACCTCCCTGTGCCCTTGTCTGACCACATTTAGTAACTGAGACTTAAATCTATGGTGTGCTTTAGGAATGGCGCCTTGACATCCTGTGCCTAGGATGGCTCCACCTATTGTACTCTAAACCACCTTTTGCCTACCATAGTACTCAGCTTTCATCATTGCACTCATTTTTTCTTTCCAACCTTCCCAAGTAGACCAGGGGATTGTTGTGGACAGACACACTGCTAACTACTTCTGATGTTTCCAGACTAGCATAAAATGACCTACAATAGATATCTAATAAATGTTCACTAAAGGAATGAACAGTACAAATGTTTTTGGTTCTATCTTTACATTTTTAAATCTCTGAAGATATTGTGCTTTTAGAGAATGCAACTTTTTTTCTTCTCAGTGTTTTCCATCTACATAAATTATCATAGCAAGTTTAATATTGGTAGTGAAAGGTCATGGATACAAATCATTTAATTAACTAGTATAAAAGTCATCAAAGTAATACATATATACGCAAATATATAAGGTAATATAAATAAAAAATAAGCTTTCCTCACCACCTCCAACTCATAATAATTAACCACAATTAGTTTCTGTTTGTATTTCTAAAAATGTTAATATACATAAAGCATATACACTGAGTGGCCAGATTATTATGACCACCTGATGTTTGTAGGCAAATTAGCCATACACTGCATCGTACGGGATATGGAAGCCAAAGGCCTGTTCGAACCTCTGTGCTGTCTGCAGTTACCAAGATAAAATGTCTCCAACTCGCACAGGAACACAAGGATTGGGCAGTTGAGCATTGGAAAAAAGTCATGTGGTCCGATGAATCACTTTTCCAGTTGCATCATGCAGATGGCAGAGTGAGAATTTGGTGGAAACAGCATGAAAGCATGCACCCCACATGCATGAGTACAACCCTTCAA
>NW_006293776.1:782622-795595 GCF_000327345.1 Myotis davidii | reverse complement strand
GAGCCATCAGGCAGCTGGTTCCACAACCATCAAATCTCACAGAACTGGACAGTGCTATTCATCAGGCATGGTGTCAGGATCCTCTCATCACCTTTCAACATCTCGTGGAGTGAATGCCAAGAATAATCGCCGCAGTATTGAAGGCAAAAGGTGGCCCAACGAAGTACTGATGGGGCGGTCATAATAATCTGGCCATTCAATGTATATAGCTATAAGTATATTATACATTTTCACATATGTACAAATACACAGACATCTATACGTATATGTTTATTTTGTGTATACTTTATACAAATAAGTTATATTTTATACAAATAAGTTTTTATTTTATACAAATAAGTTTTATACAAATAAATTGAAACTATATTTATATCTTAGAGAAAATTTCATATCAACTTATGTAAATCCACCTCCTGTTTATTGGCTCTGTAGTGTTCTATTTTATGTATCATGATACAATTAATTATGATTAAATATTCATACTAAATATTCAGCTTCTTTTCTTTTTTTCATTATATATAGTACTATAATGAATGGCCTTGCATATAAATCTTTGCAAAGTAAAGAATTATTTTGATTAAAGTAATGTGGATAGATATTTCTGAGTTAACCTTAAGGAAGTCTATATTCCTATCAAGAAAAAGAGAATGTCTGTTTCTCCACACCCTCACTACTTTTTTATTATCCAATTTATATTAGGGTGACATCATGAGGTTTAATTAGCATTTATTTACATTTTGGTGAACAGGAGTATCTTTACCAGTATTTAAGCATTTGTATTTCTGAAGCACATTGGTTGTGTCTTTTATATTAGAAACTCTTATTTCTGTTTTCTTCTGTCTAAAGGTCTCCCAAAGTCTGTTTTTTTCATGGTTTTGATCTCCATTTCTCTTTTTCTTTCTAAAACACTAGTTTCCATACCTTATTTCATCTTTTCTTTCCCTCCCTATTTTACCTTTTAATAATATCAAACTTTTCCTCAACATTTGACTATTTGAAAGATACATTCATGTTATATATAATATCAGTTTTTCAGTTTTGTCATTATGCCCATTTTATTAAAAAGTATCTAAGACTGATATAAACTCATTTTTTCAATGCTTATAATTTAATAAAATGCCAAAAGTAAAGATATCCTATATGTTTCAGTTGATGTACCTGCCTACTCAGAATGAATAATACTTATTACCTGTTCAACTATTTCAGGAAAAAATATGGAATGCTTCCTGCCTGAGTTTCCTTGTCACCTTAGCACAGGGGTCAGGTTAATTTCCATATTGTTCTGAATTTCTTTGTAAATGTGCTGCTGAAACAAACATAAATTTCTCTGATCGTGAACTTGTCTGTACTGGTATGATTGTTTTTGTATGTGAGTACATGTATGTGAGATCCAATATTTAACTAGTTTTACTGCTACCTTAGTGACTTACCTGTTCTGGAGCTGCACTTGATAAAATATTGAAATAATTTGCATTATAAGTTTTGTGTATGCTCCAAGTAGTTAGAATGTTTCATCTATCTTTACCCCATCCTAAAGTAACAACAACAAAAAAATAACCTCTAATTATCATAGGATTTTGACATACTTTTTAACATTCAATGCTACATGTATCCAAACATTACAGCACTTGCCATTTGCTAGCTCTACTATAAAATTTAGCATTTTATGTTTTCACCACCTTATTTTTTTAAATGTATTTTAAAATTATGTTAAAGATACAAATTATGAACAACAAACATGCATCTATCAACAAGTGAATCTAAGAATCAAGTGAATAAATAATGTGGTGATCATAATAGAATCAAGGACATCGAAAGGGAATGGACTGACTATTCTTGGGGGGGAAAGGGGTGTGGGAGATTCGGGAAGAGACTGGACAAAAATCATGCACCTATGGATGAGGACAGTGGGTGGGGAGTGAGGGCGGAGGGTGGGGTGGGAACTGGGTGTAGGGGAGTTATGTTGGGAAAAAAGAGTAACTAATGTAATAATCTGAACAATAAAGATTTAATTAAAAAAATAAAATTATGCATGTTAAACACTCTGCTCATATATTAGCTTTAAACTATAGTTGAAAGGAAATATTTGTTACATTTTGCATGATCTCTCTCTCTCTCTCTCTCTCTCTCTCTCTCCTTAAGGAAGGCAGGAACAGAAGCAAGAGGAAAAAGGTAATTGACCTCTTGACCAAGTGGTTCTGTTTGGTGAAGTTGTACCACATTGCCCTTGTGAGGTTTACAGTAAAAGCGGAGCAGAGGTCTGGAGTAGAGGGACTAACAGTGTTAGGATCAAAGGCCTAATTGTCTGTTTCCTTGAAGTTAGGGTTATTGGCAGGTGCCATTATACCATCCATGCTGCTGTCACCCAGTACAGCCAACCAGCATGCACTAATTGCAGTGGCCTTTTCATCAAGTAAGATCATCCCACTAAACACAAAGAGCTGTCTTTCCATTAGCACAGACAGTAGCCAGCTACATCAGCTGGGCTCCTTGAGTATGATTGGACTGTCATATTGTTATGATTTGTTCAAGTTTAGAGCATTTAGCAGATACCCTTTGCACCTCTCTTTGTACCTGAATACTATAACCTGACTGCCCCTATCATTTAAGAGGGTCCTATAGCTTTTCAAAGTTCAGCAGCACACAATTGCAGGCAGGCAACTGGTTTCTGACAAGAGATCAATACTGTCCTTCCAAACGCTGGAGTCAAGCTGCTGGTCTGTCAGAGGGATGTGCGCTGTAATTGGATCATGGATGCTGCGAGTCATCTGAGTTTCCCTTCAGCACTGTCACAGCTGTCAGATGTCATCCCTTTGTACAGCTGTCACTGCGGGAGGGTTGGGGCTCTTTTTCTGTTCTAACCCAATGCAAATGTCCACTTAGCAGATGAATATTGAAGATATTAGACACTTCTTTATGCCTTTATGCAAAATAAAGATCTGTGTCATCTGTGAATTTCATGGAAATAAGTTGCAATTTATTCACTGTGAGAAAAGTGAAGTGAAGCCTGTAAAAATCAGAAATTATTTGGTTCAGGCTATTAAAAAGAGGAATATTTTACAGAACAACAATATGCAGATATTTTTCTTGAGATGGCAAAGCTAATACTGTGCGGTATTTAGAATGGTCACCTGATATTCAGATGAGATTTAAAAATATATATGTAGTTTTGTTTCCATAGTCTTGGGGAAAGGACAAATCTTGACTAGATTTACTTCCTTTGATATCATTAAAATTTATTAAAAAATATAAATGTAATGCCTATTTTAAATTATCAATATCATAACATTATTTAGAATTGGGTCAAGGGGTCTCAGGAAAGTTGTTAAGACAAGGAGAACAGTCTCAATAAAAATGAGTATGATGTTTTGGTCACAAAAATCCTTTTTTATCTAGGTTATTACAAATGAAATAGACATGTCCATTGTTGGCAAAATAATTATATCAACTATGAGTGACTATTAACTTGTCTATTAATTTCAGCCAATTTTGCTTTTGTTTTAATTTAAAGGAACATTCAAAATAAAAATCCATTTATTTTATTCACTTATGCTTATAAAACTTTATTTTTAAAAATAACTGATTAATTTCTGCAACAGTTCAACTTGAGTCATGTATACTAGCAAGATATAGTAAAAATAAAGAGATGTCACCAATGTGGCTTTGGCAATTATATCCTTAACTTAGGAACTTTTCTAACATCGAGATAGATCCATGACTTTCCCTAGACAATCTCAAAATAAAGTGCAATCTTAATTTTTTTTTTTTTTACCATTTTCTTCCTGTCTCCTTAAGTTGATGTGAAAATCATTTTTGGGTAGCCGACAGGGTGATTTTGATTTGGGTGGCTGACTTCCTCTTTCTTGAGGTCCAGACCACACACCAACTTTTCTGTCAAACAGGCAGCTTGCACCAGCCCCAGTGACAGAGTAGCATGAACCTTATTTTCCAATATCTAACCTTATCGTCCTGTCATCCACCAGGGGACTCCCTGGGTCAGAACCTCAAACTCCCAAACTTTTTTCCCTCCAACTGGCATTATGAGGTGACCTCACCTCATTTGTGGTGACTCATGTTTTTTGGAGCCTAAAATGAGTGACTGCCAAAATAAAACATACACATTTGGTCCACATTGTGGGGTAGAGCAGTGGGAAAGGAGGGAGCCAACAAGTCAACACACCCAATGTTTTTCTTTAAAAGATGATGTGTTTGAAATTATTATTATAATCTATGCTAATCAGGATAAGAAGTATTATATTTCTTATTGCCTCAGTTAGCCATTTTTTTCTCAGTGTGATTTTACATTTACAAGAAAATGGATTAAAAATCTTATGAGAATTAAAATGCTTTACTCTTATGAAACAAATTAGTTCGCAATCAAATCTTAGTTGGAGGTAACTGGTATAATAAAATGGTCTTTAATAGTTACTTAGGCAGAAAATATAGGAATGAATGAAGTAAAATTCTTAAATGAAGTTCCTAAGGTTATTCTTCTGTGATAACTGTGAACTTTATATGCAACTCCAGTGACTCAAGTAGGCACTCTTCCTTTTTTTAAAAAACATGGTTTATGGCTAATTACATCAGAGTTCCAAAACAGTCTTTTTTACATTTGCATTAATAAGGGTGTCACATGACCACATTGAAGTAGAAGTATACATCAAAGGTAGATTAAAGGTTGGTTAAGCATCAAACCATGTTCCATATGTAAATTTATAGCAATGATGTGCTGTAGGAAGATAGCTTACCCTCTATTTCTCTGCTACTAAATAAAATTAAAAATTCACAACCTTGGTTTATGGGACTTTAAATGAATTTGATCTCTCTTTTGGGCAGGGCAAATAAGTGTTTTGTGATGTATTATTTTATAAAAAGAAAAAAAAGACCATCGTTCTGGCTCATTTAATTTTGCGAGTGAATGATCTAAGATTAACTACAGACTAGTCAGTGCAGTTTAAAAGCTGAAAGCAATTTTCAGCCATAGATGGTAATGCCACATTCAGTCCACAACCGAATGACTCTAAATGACTAAGCTTCGAGGTCTTTGTATATGACCATAGGGCCTGATAAAGCCATAGGAACACAGTAAAAGCACAAAAATAGTTCCAATTTATTTGGTGCCATCACCTTAATGAGATTAATACAGATGTGTTCATGTGCCTAATTGGTGATTTTGTTTTAACTAGTAATGAAGGATTAAAACTTCAGGCAACAGGCTGCTTGCTGGAAAGAGGATGGGAGGGGGAAAAGTTTTTAATTATAAAAGAAAACCAGTGAAATACACCACTGCAAAGGTAATAATAATTCTCTCTCTCTCTCTCTCTCTCTCTCTCTCTCTGTAATGTGTACCCTGGATTGTTCTGGCTATTTTGTGAGACAGGGTGATTTTATGAGACATACCACATACAGCTTTTATTTACCAATAGACCCTTTGGCATACAAACACATAGAACTGTTACTCTTGGTGAAAAAGTGTTAAAACTGAAAAGGGTTGGCCCTCAGGCCACTGTTGGATTTAGAGGAGGTTGGATTTTTTTCTAAGTTATTTTTTAACAAGTTACTACAGCTGGATGACCGGTGGCGAGCTGTCCCACTAAATCCACAGCATCCCAGTCAACCACAGCCTCTTTGGAGAAACTTCACCTATGACTTGAATGGGGTCCCTCCCTTCCACCTCCAGTTGTAACTGTTTAAATGCTAACACTATTAAACATGCTGCCAAAACACAAACGCTCTGCCCGTCGTTAAGATTTAATTATAAGGGGCAGCTGAGCCCAGTCTGAGTGTTGAATCTGAAAAAATCTTGTTTAAAAAAACGAAATCAGAACTACCCATCCAAACCTATCAGCATCTGCCTGTACCAGCCCAGTGAACTATGTTTGACTAAAACTGCAGGCTTTATCAGACTTCAACATGCTCACAGTCCTCCCACTAGAGCATATTTTGGTTATTACTCATCTGGCATAACCGTAACATGGATCATTGTTTTATGTTGCCGTTGGTGGTAGTGGGTTGCATAACCTGTGCCGTGCATATCTGAGCCAGCATACGGCAATTTTGTCTTTCAGAACAAATAGTGAATTAAAGGAACTGTATTGCCCTACACTGCCAACTGAATAAAACAATATTATCTAGTTTATGATTCCCGGCCCCCTGAAACTTTGCCCAGTGCTAAGGTGTCTTTGATTAGGAAAAAAAAACACCCCTGAAATGCAAGAATTTGGTCTTTGACGTTCTGTTAGGAAACCCTTTAAAAGGACTGTGTGGGGAGACTCTGCAGTGTGAGATGCTACCTTCCCGGAGAATGAAGACAGAAATATATTTTACATTTCTTGTCAGATTGAACTTTAAGACATCCTGACTGCTTTCTCTATAATTTAAACATCACAGCCAAAATGGCAACATGCTTTGTTCAGTTCCAGTTGTGTGGAGTTTTAGTGCTTCATTGATTCAGGGGAAGGCTGAGGCTGGCGCGGGGAGCGAGGCGGCGGCATCACGCTCTCACTGCAGCATGTCAAGCCATTATATGCGGGACCAGAATGTCACCGTGGTCTCAATGGTTCGTCAGCTGAAGGATATGGTTAACAAATGTAAAACCAAACTTCAGAGGAGCTGGTTTTCTGTGCTAAGTGATCTGTATTCCCTCTGAATTTACTTTCCCCTAACCCCGTGAAATTAACAGTACTTTCTGACATTCGACCCCCTGACCCTGCACATAATAAGAATTTAAAAAGCACCATGCATGAGTGTGTCTCTGTAATGCAAAACTGGAAAAAATGACCATGTCACCGCTTTATTATACAAAACCTTCTCCATCTCCATTGCATGCTTCATATATGAGTGCTCAGTTTAAAGTTATTATAAAGAAAAACACAATTTTTAAGAGTCATAATTCACTGTGCGTGACTTTTATAGACAATAAATTGTAGCAACTACAGATTGCTACCCAAAAGCTTTGTAGTCCATTAATGCAGATATTTACCAAGATAAGTGTTAAAAATAGTCCTCCTGCGACGCCGATGGCTCCCAGGCAGGGGCCTCCGGGAGCCGGTTGCCAAGGGTGCAAGTGCATTGCACAATGTGCAGGTCTCAGGGTTTAAGAGGCAGAAGCGGGAGAGCGTTCTGTGGAAATGATTTTGTGTTATCAGGCTCAGGGGATGACAGCATACAAGAGTAAGAACAAGGTGCTAGGTGGCTTTTTCTTCACTGTGAAGTAAAGATTGGCAGCTGGAAGTACGGCTTACAGACAGACCTGCGCACAGGACCTCTGCACCTAGGACTCATAATCACTACTCAAAGGAAAACGCATTTACCAGGGGAAAGCGGCTGTCGCCATCAGAAGTGTGCTTAAAACACCACTTAAATATCACTTTATACGCTATTACTTGCAAACTGGGGCTTCATATTAAATTATACTTGCATAGGCTTTTGCTTAGGTGCTGATAATGCTTTTGAGGTTGCATTGGTGAAGAAGAATTTAGGCTGCTTTACAAGAGACGTGACCAGAATATTCCATGCCGCTGACAGTGACAGGGTGAAAAATTGCAGAACTGTACTTTCTTTCCCCATATAGATTGTAATTTTAATTGTCATTGTGGCCCTTCTGTTTTAATTATGGGACTTCTTTGATATATACCAGGACATCGTATTGAATGAAAATATGGTGCTATAATAGTCTCTTTATAATTAATGACCACATGTAGATCTTGGTGCATAAAAGGGAAGGAATAAATGAACAATTTATTTAACTAGGTTTTGAATTTCTTTCTGTCTTCCAGTGAATATAAAATGATCCCAGGGCTTCTGAGAATGTTTGATGTAAGAACTGCACAGAATATCTAATAAAATTACTTTAGGCGAGATTACAAAACATATTATGTTTTAAAATGTTCTGCCCTCAAATGGCAAAGCTTATCTATTTACCTTGTTATTCTTTTAACATTTTATCTCAAACAAAGAATATTCTAAATTTATGTGCAGGCATATTTTAAATGTGTCTTCTTAAACAGGTTTTACTTGTGATGTAGCTAATTTTTACAGGTAAAATAAGGCTTTCCAGAAAGAGATTTTTTTTTTTGAAGCTTAATTTATCAAACTGTGAAAAAAAAATATCTCAGAACTTTTGCTTTCAAAATACACTAGATCTGTGCTGCATTTTTCCTCTGCAGGAAGAATAAAATTTTCTCAGTGACTACTACTACACAGAAGCTGCTTTTCTACAAATCACAAATAAGTAGTCTATTCACAGGCAATTTAAAGCCCTTGAAAACTGTGAAGAGGAAACAGAAAATAACAAAAGCTCCGCATTGTCCTCAAACTATTACATAACAAGATTGCCAAAGAGAACACTGGGACATAAATATTCCGGGCTCACAGGCATTTCAAGAGAGCCAGACCTCTGTGGATTTCTGGAAAGCAGACCTATTTGTCCAGGGTCTGTCACAGTAAAAGAGGAAAATGCCCCCTGACAAGCTTCTGCTGGTTTTATTGTGGCACAGAGTCCTGTGCATACATCCTCTACAGTAGGACTGCAGTTCAATCGCAGAGCACAATGAAATTGGATCGGCAGAGACAGGGACTACCCCGAGGTCAGCTGTGACCATGCCACTTCCATGTGATGTCTAGTTGGGGTGATGGTGTGTAAATAAACGTAGAGAATTGCAAATCTTGTCATGGCCACGCAGAACAGCTCAAGCATTTAAAGATGGTTGCCCGCAAACCTAACTGGAAGGTGGTTGCTCAGTGTGGTGGCTGAGGAAATACTCAATTCCTTGCCGGAGTCTTCTTCTTCTTGACATATCTGAAAGTACTGACCCAGCATTATGTGGCTGAGGGGATTCGTCACTAAATTGTTTTTCATCGTAGTGAAAAATGAAGAGACAAACTAATCATGTCTGAATATTGTGCTCTTAAAGCTATAGTGCTGATTCCAAAGACACCTTTTATTTATATTATCCTGCTTTGATTTATTTTATTTTTTTAAATGAGATGAAGCATCTTAATGTCCTACTGTTTACTGAATTTGGTATATTAAACTTCTATGAGTTCTTGTCATTATTATGAACTTTCTAATGTTAGAAAATAAAATATTATAGAATTCACATTTTCTGCTTATGAATCTAATTTTATTTAAATACTACTTAGAGTACTCATTAAAATATACTTAGGTTTTCCTACCTTCAATCAATAAGATGTATTTTTTACCAGTTTTGCATTTATACATATCTGTTTTTCTGTTACTTTTCCCACATGACAATTACCTTTCATTACAAATTTATAAAATCATTTACATTTTAGCAGTTTAAATGTTTCTGCTGACATTTTGTAACTATTACCCTCTTCTAGAATGGCATATGTTCAGGCAGTTAATAAAAAATTAAATGGAATAGCACTAGACATGGTGAAGCTTTGTATCAGAGTGTTCTCCACATTTCTGAAAATACCATCCTTGTGTTGCAAACTGTGAAGTGAGGCTAGGGCTGTGACAATATGTGTATTTGTCACAACTGTCACAGAGACCGTGAACTAGCCAATCACACAGCCCTTAATTAGACAGTTATATTTTGCTTTTTAGAAATTGTCCTCATGTAAAATGGTGTCTATAAAAGGTGCTGAGAGCTAAGAGGGCAAAGAATGTCAGCAGAAAAACACTTCAATATTTTTGAAGAAGATTTATTAACTGCTGCATGATTTCTTAAATATGGAATAAAAATTGCAATATAAAATAAATTTTATAAATTTAGCAGGAAAGATATTATAAGGCTTATTGAAATAGCAATAGACTGAATTAAACATTACCATGATGTACAATGTTTTCATATGGATTTTGAAATTATAAATTCAAAACATCCATGAAATGAGCATTCAAACCGTACAGATATCATAGATGCTTTAAAAATCTTTCTATAGATTCACAATTGTGATATTAGCTTCATTTGAAAATTATGTTTGAATTATTTATTACTGAAAGTATATTATATATTTTTATCAAAATTATTTATGCTCTTTTTAATTTTAGAAATATCTACATAGAATAATTTTCTATTTTTTAGAGAAATGAATTCAGGATTTTTCACCCTTAAAGTAAAACATATTGACACCATGCCATATTTTAATAAAACATAGTTTTAACTTCTATAATATATTCATATAGAATTATAAACTTTGATGCAGAATGGTGCAGACAAAAATATATCAGTATATTTTGTCTGCACAGTTATTTTATCCTTATATGTATTTTTCTTTTACCCATGATATCTCCATCCATTTTTAGATTTTGTAAATTAGAAATTAAAATTACATTTATCTTTTAAGTACTAAATCACCAACACACTCGGTAAAGTTTGTCAGCAATATTGCCTTTGGATAAAAATATGTTGCATTTTATAATCTCAAATATAAGCAAAATTAAATCACCATGATTTTTAAAATATTGTAAAACTTAGTACAACCTTTTTATTTTATTTGATTTCCGAGGTCTTAAGCAAATTCCAACCAGAGTGGAAGCATTTTGGATTTCTAGAACATAAGAGAGGGAAGTCCTAAAAATCCCAATAAATTAAAGCTACAAAACATTACAAAGAGCTCTTCTGAAGAAATTAACAATAAACTCTAATTTAGATTGAAGAAATTTGACTTGTTTGTTTCTTTTTAGCAATGGAAATTTCATGTATTTTATGAGTAAAAAAATCTAATTTGGGGTTACTTGCACGGTTCATCCATTCTAAATCTTTATTCAATAGGCATATCATAGAAGTTTTAACAGTCATAGCAGATTAACCTTGCCTGTGCTTTTGGACGCTAGTCATCTGATGAATTTACATGCAGCTGGATGAAAATGCTATTTGGAGAGAGATTGAGAGTTTATTTGATTAAATCCCTTTCTCCACTACCTTGACCTCTTTCTTGTGAAGTAATCAGAACTGTTTAGCAAGAATATTCAGGCATTAATAATGAATTGCTTCTGAGCTGGTTTCTTCTGCATGAAACAAGCCCATTGGTGTCTCTGCTTTTCTTCTCTTTTGAAAATAGCGCTTTATTTAATGATTAGAAATAGTAAGAAACATTTCTTTGAGGAGTTTGTTTTATAATTTGTTGACCATTTAGCTATTTGTAGTAGTAATTGCTGTGGTTTCACCTTCCTCTTCTCCCAATGACCATCTCCTCACAATCTGTATAAAAATGGATGTGTTAGGCAGGGCCAAATGCTTCAGTGTGATTGGGTGGCAGTTACATGGTTTATCCTCACCAACTGTCAGGATGGTTTTGAGAGCTCACAGGTTTTTCTGATCTTAAATACCGCCGTTGTTCATAATTTGATTGTGTATTTATATATTTCTCCCCCAATAGAGTCTTGGTTTCCAACAATTTTGTTACTTCATTCATTCAGTTCACAGTTATTTTTCTGTGCAATTATTAGATCATACGTCATGGAATCTTTGATTTTAAGAGACTTTAGAGATCATCTGGTGCAGGATATTTTTTAGAAAAAGAAAATTATCTGTAAAGAGTTTAAAATAATTCTTCATTTTGGGGTTAATCCCAAATTCATTCTAAGCCAAGAAAAAGGAGTACAAGCTATTGTTGTTGTCCTCATCTAGTTGAAATATAGTTGAATGACAATATAATCACATGTAATTAAGTAATTTGAAATTAATACTAGTTATAGATGAGTGAGATAGGGACTTCTGCTCCTGAAAGTTGAGAGGCAAAATTTTCCTCCTCCACATCTTGCTGGATGAATCTCTGGCTTTGTTTGAACAAAAACATTGGTTAGTATTTGGTAGTTAAAATAACTTTCAAGTGTAACTCTGGCATGAAGTAATGGGAGCAAGTGGGAATCCTTAAAGGTACAGTGCGATCACTCCTAGTGTATTCAGTGCTCTTGGTAGTGGGATTGTTTGGCAGGTGGCAGATTTGCTGTATACATACCCTGCTATGCTGTCACTCATTAGAAAGCTACAGTATCTTGTCTTCATACCAAATTAAGTTTCATTTTAATTTGATTCTTAATAACATGCACTTCACTGTAATATGTAAAATGCTTGGCTTTCACGAACAACTCTATGGAAAAGCTGTACAGTATCTCATTTGCATTTAACAATTATATTACATTACCATATACTAAGCTTCAGAAAATCTAATCTAACAGCATAATTTAAAGTAATAATTCCCAGTACTTTACAAGTAGGATACAAGTCAGATTAACACAATGTACTATTTCTCTGTTGCGTAAAACGAAATGGTTCATTTTCTTTTACCTCAAAAGTATTCAAGGAAGATTTAATTCTTTAATAAGAAGAAGAGTATTGTATTGAAAGGGAAAGATCATTTAGATTGCTCATAGGTAAGTAAAATATGTTTTTCTTGATCATAAATTAGTCAAGTTTTTTCTGGATCTAATGATGTTTTTAATGTGTTAAGATTAGGGAATAGCTTTTATGGGACTCAATGGTAAAGACTATACTTCCAATTTTCAAAATACTTACATATTTTTAATTAGGAAATAAATTACTCAAAAACTTACATTAAAAATAACAGAAAACAGAAAAAAATAAATTAAAATTTTTATAATGACATCTAAATGTACCCACTTTATTATATCTCCAACTTTTGTTATATTTTTAATGCTTAGAATCTTATAAAGATCACATAATGTCACAAAGTTGATGTTTCATTTGACCATATGGATTTAAGAGTATGGTTTTTAATCTTTATATACTAGAGGCCTGGTGCACAAAAATTTGTGCACTTGGTTGGGGGGTCTCTCAGCCCGGCCTATGCCTTCTTGCAGTCTGGGACCCCTCAAGGGATGACCACCTGCTGGCTTAGGCCTGCTCCCTGGGGGATTGGGCCTAAGCTAACAGTCAGACATCCCTCTAGCAGCCTGGGAGCCAGCTTAGGGAAGCAGGCCTAAGCCACAGTCAGACATCCTTAGTGCTGCAGAGTAGGCAGGAGAGGCTCGCACCACCAC
>NW_006293776.1:781331-781956 GCF_000327345.1 Myotis davidii | reverse complement strand
ATTAATTAGAAGGCTGCCAGCGGGGTGGGACTTTGGGAGTCAGGGCTGTATACACCCTGGAGCCAGCCTTCCACGGTCCCTCCCAGGTTGGCAGCACCTAGCGAGGTGCTGTGGCTTGAAGGGGATCTGTGGAGTGAGTGGGGTCCCTCTGGTAGGTGGGGGTTCCTTGGCCTGGTCTGTGGGGATCAGGCCAAAACCGGCTGTCTGATATCCTCTGAGGGGTCCCAGAGTGCAAGAGGGCACTCTACAAAGTTGCTGTCATACAGGATGTGAAACACAAATGCAAGTGTGCAATAAACCAGATTTGGGGCCGACTGTGCCCCAGCAACAACATAACTCATGGCCAAAGATGGAATCCTGTGGCCCCACCACTGCCAAGTCACCACAGCTGGGCAGCTCCTGCATTGAGCGTCTGCCCTCTAGTGTGCATCATAGCTACCAGTCAGACAGTTGGACTGTCGCTTAGCATTTTATACATATATAGAGATATTTTTGAAAAATTTTTTGAAAATTCTTTGAAAAACTAAAATATATGTAATAAGTATTTGAATACCTATGACATGCAATTCACTCTGGAGTACTGTTATTTTTTCCCCCAAGAATTTTATGATATATATTGGGAGTG
>NW_006293776.1:776264-779932 GCF_000327345.1 Myotis davidii | reverse complement strand
GAGTTAATTTGCATATAGCCCTGATTAGCCAATGAAAAGGGTAGCATTGTACACCAATTACCATTTTTCTCTTTTATTAGTGTAGATAAGAATAAAATCAGTGGCATAAAAGAATGAAATAGCACTCAAAGTAAAAAGTCACATTTAACAAAGGACTGGAAAATGCTTCATGGAGAAAGTTTTATTTTAGATGAGGCTGAAGTTCAATTTAACTCAGCCTAGAAAGCATTTATTATCATCAACATTGATATGATTTCTGTTCTGAAGGAGCTTATAATCTGGTTGAAATATGGGCACATTGGAAGGGACAACAAATTCTGTCTGAGCTGTTAGGAAAAGCCTCATAAAAGAAGTCACATTTAACCAAGTTCTTAATTAAATAAGAGGTAACATGTGATAAGGAGAAACATTCTTAGATGAATGAAAAGCAAAAGAAATAAAAAGGTAATAGATAGGAAGGGCATGGATCTTCTGGGAAGAGAAGATTTGCCTGTGGGGCTGAATCATGGAAAGGTGGAGCACTGTGATAGCTGATGAAACAGTATGGGGACAAAGGTTAAGAGTGACAACATCTGCCCTAACCAGTTTGGCTCAGTGGATAGAGCATCAGCCTGCAGACTCAAGGGTCCCAGGTTCAATTCCGGTCAAGGGCATGTACCTTGTTTGTGGGCACATCCCCAGTAGGGGGTGTGCAGGAGGCAGCTGATCAATGCTTCTCTCTCATCGATGTTTCTAACTCTCTATCTCTCTCCCTTCCTCTCTGTAAAAAATCAATAAAATATATTAAAAAAAAAAGTGACAACATCTGTCCTACTTTATTTTCTTCTTTTTTTCCCCACATTTTTCTTTCTTTTCCAGGTAAAAAAAAACCCAGACAATTTGCAAAAGCTCAATTAGAATGTGAGGAAAGAGAGAAATTGAGAAATTTCACTTCATATTGAAGCAAGTCACCTGTTGGAGATAAGCTGACAGCAATCTCAACTTCAGAAATAATACATTTTAATATTTTTCTACAACATGGATGCACATGGAGAGCATTCTGCTAAGTGAAATAAGCCAGTCAGAGAAAGATAAATATCACATGATCTCACTCATTTGTGGAATATAATGAACAACATAAATTGATGAACAAAAATATATCCAGGGACAGAAGCATAGAGCTGACTGTCAAACCTCAGAGAGAAATAATATTATGTCCTTGATAATATTTGTGTTTAAAATTTTTAATGCATTCCTTACTTGGTTCCCATTTAATGAGAGTATAATACAAAGTAGAGACATAAGTGAGAAAATTAGACAGCAATTCTCATGCCTAAGAAAATTAATACTTTTCCATTCCCAAATTATGTAAATTACTTATAAAGTAAATTAAATTCTTAGGTTATAGCTTAGCCACCTTCTCTTTTATTTCATAAACAAACTTTATTGAGTAGAAAGTAAGTAGATTCCTTTTTATTATTTTTTAAAATGTATCTTTATTTTGAAAAGTATTACAGATGCCCCCTTTTTTCCAATTGACTCCCTCCTCCCCAATCCCATCCCATCCCATCCCCAAGCCTTCATTCCACTAGATTTTTTTTTTTAAAGAGCTGTCTTGATTCTTTGACTTAACAAACCCAGATGACAAGTATTTAAAGTTATCAATTTTTTTATATACCAATAGGAGAAACCATAGCAAATGAAGTTAATTTTATCCAAGTTTATATTCTTTTAAAAACACAAAAAAATTGTTTATTGTTTGGTTTGATTTTTTTTAATATTTATTTTTATTGATTTCAGAGAGGAAGGGAGAGGGAGAGAGAGATAGAAACATTAATGATGAGATAGAATCATTAATTGGCTGCCTCCTGCACCCCCCACTAGGGATGGAGCCTGCAATGCTGCAACCCAGGCATATGCCCTGATCAGGAATTGAATGGTGACCTCCTGGTTCATAGGTCCACACCCCACCCCTGAGCCACACCTACCAGGCTGGTTTGATTTTTTTTTTCTTTAGCAGAAGCTTTTATCTACTTAGATTCTAAAATCAATTAAAAAATGCCAAAGTTTTAAAATATTTAAAAGAATGATACCACTCCTAATATACTTCAGGTTTATACCAGATGAAAATATTTCCAACTAATTGAAATGTATTTTTATACTCAGAAAATCTATAAAGCAAAGTTAATCATAGAATTTCATAAAGCATTGGTTCTAGAACAATCAGATTGGGCGACGTTAAATTTTAACTACTATTTATTTTATATTATTCAATTCTGTGTAGAAAACGTTTATATCTCTTTATTTACTCATGCCTTTAAGGGTACAATATTTAAAGGATGTATCCCCAGGATCTAGTGTAAAAGAAAAAAATAGAGAAATAAAAAAAGTATGTACATTTCCAACAATGTTGATCTATTTCCTATTTCTAAATATGCCAAATCAATGTTGCATTTAAGACTAAATTCTAAAGAAGGCTAAAATTGTAAAAATACTTTTCAGCAATAAAGTAGGTGAATTGACTAATGATAGGATCAACCAAATTTTCTAATGCTAATTAAAAATATTTAATTCTCAGATTAAAACTATTTAAATGCTCAGAATAATATCTTTATTTATATTGTATACAAGTAGGAAGAGGTTGAAACAACATTTAAATAAATTGTTTTAACCAAAACCTGAATTTTGACTATGTCTTAGAAATTTAATTGACTATTTTTCTAAAAATAATAATATGAAATTTAAAAACAGTTCCATAGTTCCTTTGCATTAACCAATCATTTTTTTTTAACTATCTCATACCTATCATACAACTTAGTTGATCAGTGCAGTCTTCACAGCATCTAACCTAAATTCCTCTAGCTACAGTTGAAAGTTTGAATTTAGTTTTACATATTTCCCTTTGTGATAAAAGGTATATAGTATAGAATGTAACTCTTCTGTATAGAGTTTTGGGAATGGAAACAACACCAAAGGTAAAGGCCACATTCTGAAACTGAATTTGTCCTAAGAAAGGTGTCACATAAGCAAACATATAAGCTCACTACTTTAGAGTCTATTCCTCATTTTTTCTAGAAAGACTTTATTGTGCAAAGAAAAATATAATGTTGGGCTTTTAGTTATCAGTATATCCAATGGCGTACATACATTGTAACGTCAAGGACCACATTCTTAGTCTACAGTTTTTCTCATGTCAGTTAAGTCTCAGTGTCTCTTGCTGGGGTTCATGTCCTAGCATCAAGAAGGGTTCAGGAATCTGGAAAAGGCTGTGCGCAGATGACATAGGAATCCAGAGACATAGGAATAAAGGGTCCGGAGACAAGTTATACTTTTGAAAGGCATTGGGAGTCAGAGGACCTTCAGCTAAAGAAACTGAAGACTTCCTCCTTGTCTAGGACCCTTGCTTTTATTAACACAATTTGTCCTAAGGCAAGATGGAGGTAGTACACTTCAAAGGGTAAGGTTTCAAAGGGTACAGAAGCATTGTCAGTTTGGGGAATTAGCCTAAGGCTGTCAGGTATTTGGTCAGTAGGGGGCAATAACTTGTAGATTAAGATGCCCTTTAACTGTCTGGCAGCCACAATCAGTTTCCTATTCAGGTTTGGGGAAATGCCTTTATCCATTCCCAACAGGTGACTACATGTGGAGCTCAACCCTGTTGAGTCCCCACATCTCATCAACCTTTTGAT
>NW_006293776.1:775135-776107 GCF_000327345.1 Myotis davidii | reverse complement strand
GTATAAGTACATTTTAAGAAACATCCTACAATGTCTCACATTTCTGGTCCAAGTGCACAGGAGGTCAGTGAGGGCAATATATGTGACAAGGACTGAGGTTGGGGCAAATCTCTTGAGATTTGGGAAGGAACTCTGAATGGTACCTATTCAAATATGAAGGGCTTAATTCCAAGAAGTGTCCTAATTTCTTCCCTTGTAACTTCATTGTATTTGCCTTTACATAATTGATTAAATCTAGTCTATTATGCAGCAGTATATCATTACTGATAAAACAAAATGTTAAGAACAGCTTCACCAGAGACTTTTGATTTGAGTCAAAATATAAGGAAAGCAGAAATAAATTCCTCAAAACTTAGGACAAAATTCTGACTAAAGAAAACCAGTAAGGAGCTAAACCACACACACACACACACACACACACACACACACAATGTGAAAAGAATCCCAAGAAGCAGTGAGAGAGCCTGGATCCATTTCATAGAATTATTTTACATTTATACTTTCAAAATACCCTAACTATTAGAATAGGGTCACTAATTCTAATTGCTACCTCCATTTATGGATGTTTGTTCTTACAATAAAATTTTAAACACTGCATCAGGAATAATGTTTCTGAAGCAATCTTGTACCACCTTTGTAAAATTTATCTTTATGTTAAACTGAAATGTTTCCCTCTGTAACTCTTGTGCTAATATATCAGAAAAAAATCTATCTCATTAGGATCCTTGTCAAAAGCTATCACATCCTTCTTTCCTTTCAAGAGTGAAATACAGTCTTTGTTAAATTATTTCTAATATCATTGAATTTCTTTCACTATCAATGAGGGAAAAATACCAATTTCAACTCAGAGAACACATTTTTTTAGTAATAACTCTTAGCTCAAATAATAATATGAATTATTACAAATAAAAACCTATTTCTTGACTTCTTTTCTGTTCTGTACATATTTATATGAAAATTAGCCCAGTGCAT
>NW_006293776.1:774206-775065 GCF_000327345.1 Myotis davidii | reverse complement strand
AGCCTGTGCCCTCTCGCAGTCTGGGACCCCTCTCACCTTACCACCCATCTGTTCACTGCTCCTTACCACTCGGCTGGCTGCTCCTTAGTGCTGTCATGGAGGCGGAAGAGTTTCCCACCACCACCAACTGCTGGCCAGCCATGAGCCTGGCTTCTGGCTGAGCGGCGTTCTCTCTGTGGGAGCACACTGACCACCACAGGGCAGCTCCTGCATTGAGTGTCTGCCTGCTGGTGGTCAGTGCGCATCATAGCGACCGGTCATTCTGGTTGTTCCATTGTAACGGACACTTAGGCTTTCGTTATATAGATTATTTTGTTCTCATGGAACTCTATTCAGTCAATTTAGATGAACCCATATTAGCATTTCTGAAGACATGTCACAGAGATAACATGGAAGCAAGGAATTAGAAATAAGATTTGCAAAAGATCTCAAGAAAAATATTTAAATATTTTTATTATTTAGGATTTTTAATTCTGATGTTGTGATGAGATAGATTACATATTAATCTCCTATGAGTAAATTTTTCCGTGGATGGGGTTTGAATGGTTTTGAAGACAAGTGGGTATTTCTGATCCTCAGTGCATATTTCTAGAAGTTAAGTAAATGATTGAAAAATTGCTTTCTACAATTGACTAGAGGCCCGGTGCACAAAAATTTGTGCACTTGGCGGGGGGGGGGGGGGCCCTCAGCCCGGCCTATGCCCTCTTGCAGTCTGGGACCCCTCAGAGGATGTCCACCTGCTGGCTTAGGCCCGCTCCCTGGGGGAGCGGGCCTAAGCTGGCAATCAGACATCCCTCTGGCAGCCCAGGAGCCCTCAGGGGATGTCCACTTGCCAGCGGGGACCAGAACTAAGCCTCCG
>NW_006293776.1:765991-772975 GCF_000327345.1 Myotis davidii | reverse complement strand
TGATATCAGTATTCAGCCTATTTTCTACATTCAAGTTAATCTAAATATTAATGAAAATTGCAACAAAGAGAATTGCATTAGTTTCTGACAAGATTATAGACTGAAAAGGGAAATTTACAATCACTTGTCATAGCCAAGGCCAATTCAGAATCCAGATACCCTCTGTCTTGTCAATTGTTTTACTTTAGGCCACATGTACCCTTCCCACCTGCCACATTTTCAGTAGGAATCTTCAGAACAGATTTATTAATCCTTCAAAAGCTTCCACACTGGTATAGACTACCTTATCAAAAATGTTCAGAACACTTTAAAAAAATTTAACCATTACTTACTACAGTGAATTTTCCCTCTTTTCTTTCCTCTTCCCAAGCAGAGATGGGGAGTAAATGGGGAACCCAATCTTTTATGCTTTCCTCTTCAAATAAAGATCAAATTAGTATACTCGGAAACTTTTAACTGCTTCTGAAAATAACATTAGGATTATAATTTACTTTTTGTTTCAGAAATACAAAAAGTAATATGAATATTTTTCTTTTGTAGAGTGATGCATATTTAAATGTCTATGGTTAATTCTAAATAATGTGTTATAGCAATTATAATTGTTCACTTAATTTACATTCTCTCATATTTTCATCTTTTTGATCATATTTCTTCTTCACCTTTCTTATCAACAGTATTTTTTAATATATCCCACCCAAAATTAATATTTTAAAATTTTATTCAGCTGTTGCAACTTTAGTTGCTTTCAGTTAATTCTCAGGATAATCCTAGGCAGTAGTGTTATCATAATTGTTGTAGTTTTACAGTTGAGAAATTGTGGCACATAGAACATAAGTGACTTGTTCAAGATCAAAAAGTTGGTTTGATGGTAAAGATACAAATTTTAAGTCATGTGGCTCCCAGTTTCCTTACTCTTAGCTATGAACACTACTGGATTTCCATAAAATAGGAGTTTCTAGGACCAGGGTCAAAACTATGTTCCAAAATCAGGCCAATATTCTGTCTTTTTGTAAAATTCATTTTTACACATAATAATTCTAGAATATGATATATATATATATATATATAGCTAATATGCAAAGTGTTCCCTCGGGTGTTTGACTGGGAGACTGGGAATTCAGTCGCTCGCTATGATGTGCACTGACCACCACGGGTGGCGTGGAATGAAGAAAAGCTCCAGCTGGCAGCCAGAAAGGCCAAATCAGCCCTGAATACCGGCCAGGCCTAGGGACCCTACCTGTGCATGAATTTCATGCACCAGGCCTCTAGTTTTTTATAAATCTGTTAGCGAAAGATCAACTTTGAAATCAGGTAAAATGGGTTAAAGTCTTATTTTTATAATTAGTTTGTATGGTTAAACTTGAATATTTTTCTTATTTCTCCAATCCCATTTTATCACTATTATGAGGATTAAAATAGTTACGTATATAAAGAGACTAGCATAAAACCTGCTTCATAGTAAATTTCCTCTTTTGTTTCCTACAAAAAGAAGAAAATAATCTATTTTCTTTGCTATTCCATGCAAGTGAAGCCTGAAGGGGTAAATAATAATACCCTCTGGTCTAGGCTGAAAAAGAAATGTGCATTTTATATACTGATTTGCAATAGTTAAGCATGTTATTTGCTATGAATTAATTATCTGTGGCACAATAGAAGCAATCTAGTCCTCTGATCTACAGTGTGAGCACTTTATGTTACAGGCTACTCTAAAACCACACACATAAGAGGGAGAGAAACACTTTGCACCATTTCACAACCACTGCTTGCCAAATCGTACTTTGAGTAAGTTTGTTCTTCCTTGTGGGGACTGTATATACCCAGATCAAGTTCCATGTACTTTGTGAAATGGTTAAATACACTTATTTAAAACTGGGTATTATCTCTACTGATAAAGTACTCTTGTGAATATTTCACTAAAACACAAATTATTTTTTCTTAATTTATTTGTTTTTTCAGATATACTATAAAGAAACCTATGGAACTTTTCATAATGCAGATCTTATTGAGCACTGGGAATATATTTTGAGTATTAATACATGTGATAAGTTTCAAAGAAAATAATATCTTCTGTTTACCTAGATTTTGCTTCTTGTGTCAGTTTGAGGTACTAAGACTGTATAGTACAATATGCTGAATTTATTAACAATAAACCTTAATATAAGGAAGGTACTTGCTATCTTGCTAATATGACAGAAGATTCAGTTAAATCTGAACTTATTGATAAGAATAGGTAAATAGAAAAAGTCAGAAGGTGAAATGATCTTTATGCAATACTTTCTAAAGCATTTGTGAAAAATGAGATGTATCTGGAATGGAAATGTTGCTTTGCTCAACATTTGTATAATGTCCCAAGTCATTCAAGTATCTGTATACATTTCAGAAGTATTTAAATTGTATGTTAGATTCAGGTTAGTTATATGTTAATAATGAACATGATTGTCAGCATGGGATATTAGGGATCACAGGAAGAGGACAGATGTTATACTTGTCTTTTGTTATACAATGTTCTTGTTTTTCTTTTTATCGCTTACATAAGTCTCAAAACGAGTCCAAAATGATTGAAATGACTCAAAAAACATATATAATTAGCAAGAGAAAACTGAGCTTATGCAAATCAAAATAGACCTAGAGATTCTTTCCCTTTCTGACAAATTTACATACTAATTTAATATTTAAGGCTGATCCCAAACAGCTTTTAAGAGTTTAATGGCATTATCAGTTGTTTACTATAACCACGTTTGGGTTTGCTTTGTATAAAAAAAAAATTTCCAGAATAGCTTCTCTGAAATTTAAAGTTCACTACCGTTTATAATATGTAAAAATGAGTTGTTGTTGTTTTTTGCCAGTATCTTCCCCCCATATTTTATTTTACATTTCATTCACCTAATTTCACTGTCTGGGTGATGATCATCTATGTAATATATGTGAGGAATTTTCACTTGAAGGACCATGTATCTTTAAATGTCTTCTTTTTATTCATCCTAGTTCTAACACATGTAATTTCCCCTTTAATTTGACATCATTTAACGGCACATTACACGTCAATGATGTGATCTGTGAATATTTACAATGTTCATGTCATTTTTATTTTCTAATCCAATTTAAGTAGCTCTGCTTTTTATGACATCATGAATTCTTCAGTCTTTTTGGTCTTTTTGGGACTAATTATTCCATTAGTTCCTTTGAAGTAGCTCTGTGTTGTCAGTCATTTCTTCTCTTTTGATCATAAGACCTTTGCTGCCTCCTTTGCATGTACAATCAGTCCTTAGGCCTATGCAACCAACCTGAGAAGCAAGTGCAGTCCTCATTCTAGCAAACGGCTAGTCACAACCATTTCTGTCCTGAAGACACTTTTCAGGTAAATCATCCTATTGGAAAACCATGGCTTCTACAGTTCTTATCTACTGAAAACAAATTCGGGTACATTTAAAAATAATATTTATAATAATCATGTGTTTTATATAAAGTGCTTCCACTTGCTAAGACAGATATCTAAGAAAATAATAACTAAAAGGAGGAAATGTAAGCACACAAAAAGAAGACTAAATTTCACTTGTCACAGTATTATGAGACACATTATTTATTGGTTTATGTTGGTTTTGGCATGATTACAAAATACCTTAGATTAACTTTTGAAAAAAAATCTTGTCTCTCCTGGTACTTTCCATATCTGTTTGCTTGATAACATATAAAAGTTTAGAATGTTGTTAATGTTAAACAACATAACGTCAAATCAAATTTGGAGTGATTAAAGCATGACTTTGTGTTTAACCTTCCTGTTTACTAAGAACTTTTAACATTTCCTCTGTGATGCTAAGGAGCTCTGCTGTCAGCTGCTGCCCTCTGTAGTGATGAAGACGAGAGCACAGATCGGCTTTGTTAAATGCAGTAGAACTTGACTCTAAACATTTTTTTTAAGAATGCAAAACACAGCCTATTTGAGATTTAGATTTTTCTCTGAAAATTAAAAGCCAATTGGAGTATTTTTGTATTCAGAATATTTTTCTGCAAATAGTAGACACATAACAAAACCAAACTATTTTTTGAGGTATAATTTTTTAAAAAATATATGTTTTATTGACTTTTTACAGAGAGGAAGGGAGAGGGATAGAGAGTTAGAAACATCAATGAGAGAGAAGCATTGATCAGCTGCCTCCTGCACACCCCCTTCTGGAGATGTGCCTGCAACCAAGGTATATGCCCTTGACCAGAATCGAACCTGGGACCCTTCAATCCGCAGGCCGACGCTCTATCCAGTGAGCCAAACCAGCTAGGGCAAGGTATAATTTTTAATATTGCAATACGATTAATTTAGTAGGATAGAAAGTACCACTAAGAATATTTTGATATTAACTAAAATTAAAATAATTTACTTCAAAAGCAGTTTTATTATTTAAGATATGTGCCCCAACCAGGAATTGAATTGTGACCTCCTGGTTCATAGGTCCAAGCTCAACCACTGAGCTACACCAGACAGCTGATTTAAAATTTGATATCAATCAAATGGATGGTGATGGCTAAGAATGATTCAGAATTTTGGCTTTTATAAGCCAAATAAACTTAAAGTAAACCATTAATTCTCCATAATTTTCTTATCTATCAAATGAGGATAATTTTTACAAAGGTGAACTCTTATAACAAATGTGATTCATAAACTATAAGTCTACCCCATAGGAAGCATTTTTGCTTACTTATCTAAATGTAGTCTGATTTAACTATGAAATAGTTAATGTTTATTCCTTCCTTCTCATTTACTCCAAAACATTGATCCCACTGCCCCTTCTTCTGGGAATAGAATTAGAGAGGATTAGTCCAAGTCACAGGCAGTTGCTGAACTCAGTAGGAACTTAATAGGACCTGGGAAGTGTCCAGGGAGAGAGACAATACAAATGTATCCTCTTGCAAAGAGGGTTGGCAGAAGCTGGACAGGGCTTAGGGCCTGAGCTAAATGGGCTGAGGCTCAGGTCAAGGAATTCTTGGCAGAAATCCTGAGTTCCAAGCCCCTACTAGCATAATAAGGCCATCTTTGCTGATGTTAGGATAAGACCAGAGGACAGTGGTTCTTTGGAAGCATAGCTATTTTCCAGACATCATCAGAAATTATTACTATTTAAAATTCTCTTTTATATTACAAAGTCAAAAGATGTGAGTTTGACTACCAGCTTTGTCATTTACTGGCTGGGTGGCCATACCATAGCCAGGTTCCTCAATTTCTCTGAGCCTGTTTCCTCATTTGTAAAATTGGGAATAATCGTGAAATATTTTTGAAACTCCTGATCTAATGTCTATTATTAAAAAATGGTAGATAGTTAATAAAAGTTAATTGATTCTAAATCTGTCAGAACTTAGATAAGCCAGCCTGTAGGTAACATCAATGTCTTATTGAAGAGGGAGCCCAACAGACACTATGCAACTTTTTTCTAAATTTCTGAAATCACATGACATATGTGATTTCCTGGTCCATATATGTTCACAATAGTGAACTCTAATACTAACTATAGGAATTTCACATGTGGTCAGGGCTCAGTTATTGTGCCATACTGTCTATGAGTCTCTTGTCATGTTCAGGCTTGCATTGCTTTGTACTTTGGTTTTCAAAGACACCATTCATTCCTAATGTATAAGTTCTGCCTCAGTCTGACTGTGACTGTGACTGTAGTTTGTTGCAGTAGTTCATATGTTTAAGTCCCCAGTGTTAAAAACAAATCTCCCTAAAAAATGTGTGGTGTAATTGATTGTGACTTTTTTTCTTTCTCTTAGTGGTACTGCCACTAGGTATTTTTATAGCTATCACATTTAATTCTTTAATGTATGCTGGGGAAATATTTGTAAAACAATGATTCTAATGAACCATGTGTCCTTTTGCTTTCTTTTAGCTTAAAAATGTGGTTAATCCTATTAACTCACTTCTACTTAAAAAGTTGGATGAAGAAAAACTGGAAGCCTGGAGGGGTGGTGATGAATAAAGCAGCTACTCACTGACCTTCTTAGAATGTCTCAGTTTTCTTTTGTGAACAAGGGAAAATACTAAACATATAAATATTTAAATTTAAACTGTAATAAGTAGAAGTAAGAAGATAATTTTTCTGAACATTGTTCAAAGTAAACTTTGAAACTGATGAAATAAACATATGGTCCCTGGAGCTAGAATACCTATCTTGGTTTGAATCCTGAATTTGCCACTTCCCAGCGATGTGACCCCAAGGAAATACCTATGTGTTTCTGTGCCCTTGTTTTTTCTACTTTAAATAGGATTAATTACAGTCCTCACATCACTTTGTTGTGAGGAGTGATCAAGTAAATACATACAAAGCATCTACCTGTATTTATAGTTTTACAGAGAACCAACAAAATGAAATCTAAATCTGAGGTTTAGAGACAGTTACAATAAAACAATATGTAGGCTTAAAAATAGCTATCCAATCCTATCTAATAATAGACAAACATGGTAATTAACCGTACCTCTGACACACTTCCCATTGGCTAATCAGGGAGATATGCAAATTAACTGCCAACCTAGATGGCGGCCGGCAGCCAGGCAACTGAAGCGAACAGGAGGCTTGCTTGCTCCAGTGATAGAGGAAGTCAAGGTTCCCCGCTTGCCGCTGCCGGCCTCTGAGCTGCAGTCTAAGAAACAATGCTGCAATTATAGATGCTAAACAAAGCCCAGAAACCTGCTTTCAGCCAGCCGGGCCTCAGAGCTGGAGTTGTTAAACAGTGTTGTTAACAGTGTTTCAATTATAGAAGCCAAACAAAGCCAGATACTTGCTTTCAGCAGCTAAGGTCTCAGTGCTGGAGCTGAGCCTCAGGGCTAAAGCCAGCTCTCAGCTCCAGTGACAGCCATAGAAGGTAAATAAATCCCAGAATAAAAAAAACGAAAGAAAAAAAGGAGAGGTTGGGAGCTTCAGTCCCCCGCCAGCCTGAAAACGGCCTTCAGCCCCTCACCCAGACTGGCCAGGCACCCCAGTGGGGACCTCCACCCTG
>NW_006293776.1:762841-765770 GCF_000327345.1 Myotis davidii | reverse complement strand
ATCCAGGCTGAGGGCTGTCAGTACAGCAGTGGTGGTGGGAGCCTCTCCTGCCTCCTCAGCCGTGGTAAGGATGTCTGCAGCTTAGGGCTACTCCTCGCTGACAAGTGGACATGCCCTGAGGGCTGCCAGATTGCCAGAGGGATGTCTGATTGCCATCTTAGGCCCAATCCTGCGGGAGTGGGACTAAGCCAGCAGGGGGTCATCCCCTGAGGGGTCCCAGACTGCGAGAGGGCACAGGCCGGGCTGAGGGACACCTCCATTCCCCCCGAGTGCACAAATTTTTGTGCACCGGGCCTCTAGTTATTCTTAGAATAATTATAATAAGGATATTTATTATGCAAGATCCATAACATGGTAATGTTAATTAGAACTCTCTGAAGTTTCTCTAGAAAAAATTGAGTTACAGATTAGGGGCAATACTGTCCATCTCTTCAAGTTCAGGCTTGCTCCTTGGCTTTCAGGGTGTTCTTCAAGTGGAGTATAATGAAGTGTGTCTTTCAAAGTCCTGTCCATATTACATGATTAGTGACTGGGTGCTAGTGGAGAGTGAAGGTGGTAGTTGCTGGTTGGCCTCCTTTGCTATGCTTCCTATTTTTCAGTGCCCTCTTTTGTAGTGTGCAATTTAATCCATGTTTTAGCTGTGAGTCAAAAGTACATATTTTATGAATTCTCCTTAAAGGTTTATGATTTTTTCTTTTTCTACTAATATACAAAATGACCATTTAATGTCTCTAATGATGGTGTCTCAATAGCCCAATACAATTAGTAATAGAGAGCTACACGGTCTGAAATGAGCTCTGATATAATTATTTCTATCCCTGGGTTGTGGGTAATTCAATCTTCAGTGCTGATGTACTCACTTTAACACAGTGGATTTACATACTTGCAGTCTTAGGTATGTGTCTGAAGAGGCCAACTGGTATCATGAATAGTAATCATTTCATTTTGTTATTTATCTAGTGAAAATCTAGACTAAAATCTAGATTCTGGAAGCCTGATGTGATTTTTCTCAGGTGCTCACTATTAATGAAGGAGAAAAAAAAATATGAATTACTTGGGCTTAGAGATCACTGGATCTAAGCCTGCCAAAATTACACATGGAACTTTAAAGTTTGTATCTAAATTTTTTTTTCTAACTGAATTTACTGAAAGAAAATAATCTCTCAAAAAAATTTCACAAGCAACTAATGTTTGTTCTTTACTATACTGAAATTTGAAGTATATTATATATTCCTGGTTAAAGTACAATAATAAATACCACATGGATGATGAGAAAATAATGGTGATATACTTTGACCTGGTTTAAAGAGCTAGTCTGCAGTTTCAGTTTATGCAGCCTTCTACTCATTTCTATACTACTTTATATACTTTCAAGAATTTAGAATATTAAACTGGCTCTGCCATTAAAGGAAAAATGTGGGCTGACTGCCATAATTATACATTTGTTTGGCATCAAGGTTGCTAAACCCAAGAGCTAGCACAAACATAGAATGAATTACAAAGATTATTAATTGAGCTTTTGCTACCAAAAAGCACCTATTCAGTACTTACAGCCCAGTGTTACTTATAGATCCAACTGGCTTAGAATATTTTCTCCACTCTCTTCTATGGTGCTTGGAATGTCTATAATTAGAAATATTCCTTTGGGTTCAGACATTATCACAATTGTTATCTGGAAGGTTAAACTGTTACTGCACATCAGCCTAGGAGCACATACGATCTTATCAAATATGTAGCTTAAACAGTACTGTGAGAGAAAAAAAAATAGTAAAGTGGAACGGGAAAACCCCAGTTCATGGATTATTCTGGAAAGGGTAATTTTGGGTGACATAAATAATGTAGGGTTTAGCTTTGATATATAAAGTTATTATGATTTAATTTGCTTGCCATTGAGCACAATTATTCAGTCTTTATGGGAAAAAAAATCAATGGAGATATTTTTAACCTAAAATGAAACATACATGTTTTTAGAATTGGTGATATTTTTGCATTCTTATTGAACCTTCGTGATTTCAAGTTTAATTATATATATTTTTGCACCATCATATTTTGCCTAACTTTGAAAGTTTTTATATTGAGGAAAATAGGTAATTTTATGAGTCTTGAGTTAATGATTTCTTTGTGATTAGGAACAGAATAAACCATACATATATTCTTTTGGTATTTTATTCTTCCCCTAACAAACATGTTTGATGTGCTCTAGTCTGGTTTTCCTTGTGGTCAATGACATATTTATGAAATATTATGATCAATAGAAATAGAGTTCATTAAGAAATTAGGCTACTCATTTTCTTTTAATTTTAAATTCTTTTCCCAAAAGAATGCTTTTCTTATATACACTAGTACAGCTATATAATTTTGTGGAATTCATTTTTTTACTTAAATGACTTAATAAATGTTTATTATACACTAGAGGCCCAGTGCACAAAAATTTGTGCACTCGCGGGGCAGGGAGCGTCCCTGAGCCTGGCCTGTGCCCTCTCACAGTCTGGGACCCCTCGGGAGATAACGACCTGCTGGCTTAGGCCTGCTCCCAGGTGGCAGAGGGCAGGCCCAATCCCTAGGTGCAGCCCCTGGTCGGGCTCAGAACAGGGCCAATTGGGGAGTTGGGGCGCCACGCCCTGTCATGCACAGAGCAGGGCGATCTCGGGAGGTTGTGATACCACCCTCAGTCACGCTCAGGGTAGGGCTGATTGGGGGGTGGGGGCACCACCCCCTGTCACACTCAAGGCATGGGGAGGTTGGGGCGCCACCCCTCAAGGCATGGGGAGGTTGGGGCGCCACCCCCTGTAATGCACAGAGCAGGGCCAACCAGGGGGTTGGGGCTCTGTACCCTGTCATGCACAGAGCAGGGCCAATCAGGGGGTTGGGGTGCTGCCCCCTGTCACACACAGAGCAGGGCCGATCAGGGGGTTGGGGCACCACCCTC
>NW_006293776.1:759700-762444 GCF_000327345.1 Myotis davidii | reverse complement strand
CTCCCAACCGCTCCGTTCTTTCTTTCTTTCTTTCTTTTTTATTCTGGGCCAGCTTTAGCTTTGAGGCTTGGCTCCAGCTCTTAGGCCTCCACTGCTGAAAGTAGGTTTCTGGCCTTTGTTTACAATGTTGTGATCCTGCTGGCTGAAGCCTGGGACTAAATCTGGTTTCTGGGTTTTGTTTAGCTTCTGTATTTCTTACAATGTTCTTAAACTGCAGGCTCAGAGGCCTGCATTGGCAGGGGGGGGACGTTGGCTGGCAGTTAATTTGCATATCTCGCTGATTAGCCAATGGGAAGGGTAGTGGTCGTATGCCAATTACCATGTTTCTCTTTTATTAGATAGGATCTTTTGGGCAGTGGCTATGTACAAGGTAATTGTTTATAAGCTAATTGATGTAGGGGTGGGATGACTCAGAGACAAATAAAATATGCCTTCTTGTTTTTAAAACACCTTAATTTCAAATGAGGAATCATTTTGTAAAAACAAGTAACAGTGTAGAGTGAATGAAATAAGGAGATGAGGCTCTTGAGTAATAAGGCCACATTCCAAACTGGTTATAATGTAGTGCTACATAATCAGAAAGTACTATGGAAATGTAGTAGAAGGGACTACTTTTCAAATAAACAAAAACAAACATAAAAACACATTTCCATAAAAATACTCATTTTTTTCCAAATATAAAAGAAAATTAGGACAAATAATATTGTAAATTCATTAATATTTTTCCTTCCATATATACTTTTCCCCTCAAAATGGGATCACACTAAAAACAAACAATTTTGTAACCTACATTTTATCTTACTATATAATGGACTACTTTCTATGGTAATAAATTATCTTTAATACCTGCACATTCATCATTTGTTTATTCATCTAATACAGAGAATTCACTATATTGTAGGTACAGTTTCTCCAAAGACAAAATGTGTATATCAAAGATACGTATTGCTCTTGGTACCAAATCATGGTACAATTTGATGTCCTTGAAGAAGACAAGTGAAAAATAAATCATTTTTATTTCCTCTGTATTTCGTCATTGCTGTGATTGTTAACTAAGTATTTGGATAGCAGATGTGTCCAGTGAACTGCAAGACTAAGATATTGAGAATTACTTAAGTTTGCTCTGCTTAAAAAATAGAAGGAAATTTATTTATTATATACATAGATGAGATTATACAATAACTGCAATACAAACTTTAAAGGTAGAATAGGTAATTATATAGATATAGGTTCAAGTCCTAGCTCTATCACCTAAAACTGTGTAACCTTGGGCAAGTCAGTTTCTGAGAATTGATTAAACATGTTCTACTGATTACTGGCCTTAGAATTTCAAAGAACCTCATGGTTAGGTAAAGAATATTGTCTTTCTGTCTCCACAAGATGCTAATGAACTGACAGGAAAGCATAAATGAAATGCTGGTGAAACTTACAAAATTCTACACTGCTTCTTACTAGTGTTATTTTTCCAATACTTATGTTTATAATAATCTCTCTGTCATCCTTCCATTCATCTATCCATGCAACTATCTATTTGCTATCTCTCTATCATCTATTTCTCTATCATCTACCTCTCTATCTATCATCTATCTGCCTATCTACCTACCTATCTATCATCTATATAGCTATCATTAAAATTCTTGTAGTAGATAAAGAAATGTAGATTTTGAATACATTGTAAAGAGAAAAAGACAGAGAAGGAAAGATAATTTCTTTTCATAAATATAAGTGCTAATATGTATTAAAAGATGTGTAAATACATGTCTTTATACGTTCATATGTTAATCTACTCCAAATCATTCCTGATATTTTTCTGTACAAATCTTCTTAACATTATTGTAACTTTTTCTCTGCCTAACCAAATACTAATGTGCCAAAAAGCTCTTAAAAGTGGGAGAGGGTATACTCTCAGTTGTGTAGAATTGGTCCATATGTATAAAAACCTAAAGAGAAATAGAGAGCTCTCCACTTAAAATTAGTGTTCAAAACAGAGAGTAATTAGGTTTAGAAGAAACTCAGTTAAACTTGTTATGTGACTACACTATTAGAATTAAGAGGTAACTGAGATTTCCCAAGTGATAACAGATAATTTGCCATTTAGCCTGTAATGAGGATTGAAAAAAGGATGCTCAACAAGATATCAGCAGTAACTAGAAAGGCATTGCTTAGAGAGTTCACCCAGTGTGCATTTATTCCTTTACCCTTATAAAATAGGCACGGTGTCTAATGGAATGTACTCTCAGTAGTCATCCTTAGGGCCCCCAAAAGATTTCTATTGACCCTAACCATCTCTACTATTTCCTCCCTCCTGGTTTATGCTAGTTTTCTGCTATTTATTCTATCATGAGCCATCTGGTCAGACGTGGTGGAATAGTAGAGAAATAGAAACAATAACCTTCAACATTGTAGTATAGTAATTACATTTTACTTGAAATATCCAGAGAAATATGATGCAATCTGCAAATGCATATGCAAACCATGTGCAAATTATATGCTAATGCATGTGTGGCCCACCTAACTATTACATATAACTGAATGCAGCCCTTGGGAAAATCTTATTGGCGATCATTGGTCTAATGAAAATTGCTCCTGCGCACTAATTATAGTGACATGTGTGCTGTTGTATTGCCCCTTAGTGGTGAGGGGGATGACAGAGGTTAGGGGAAGTTAGATGACTGACTGACAGATTATTTCTGTAACCATAGAAGTAAATAGCAAACTATTTCTATTCTCTAAAATCCAATTTC
>NW_006293776.1:729703-759349 GCF_000327345.1 Myotis davidii | reverse complement strand
TCAATTGTGATGTAGCATATTAAATAGAAGTATAATAATACGTGTGATTGTATTTTGGAGTTCTAATACCACAATTTGACACTATGACTAAAGGATTAAGAGATTGTATTGTGGGGGATGAGGGAAAGAATTACCTTAATTATTCATTAACCTAATTAGCTTAATTAATTTAAGCAGTTTCCCTGCTTGAAAGAAGTATTTTCCTGAACTTGTTCAGAAATCAGCTCTACATTCATTAAAGCCAAATAGACATAAAATGTTTAGTGGTTAGTTTATGCTAAGTTCAAGAATCCCAGGATTTGGCAGTCATGTTGGTCAGGAAATAGCTCCTGGAAAGGATCCCTTGATTTCTAAGATTTATTGATTCTTGTTAGGCCTTTCTTTATGTCTTGTTCAAAGATATTTTCTTATTTCTAGAGCTATACAGAATTGGAGATTTTAGTATGTTCAAGAGCTTCTTGGAGCTGTGGCTAAAATCAAGGATATTAAGATTAGTGGAGGGAGAAATCTACAGGATTTCTAAATGTAGAATATGTAATTATTTTTTAGTTTTAAAAAGGAAACACTTTGTCTTCTTGCATTAAATATGCATTTAAATAACTGTATGGCTGCCATATCCTTGCAGAAATTTAGGTAGTTAAATATTCTTTTGTCCGAGATCATTTAGAAGCTTGTTGAATAAAGGAATGCAAGGAATGTCCAGCTCATCACACATAATATAAAAGATTTTAGAATTAAACATATGTTGGCTTTCAATCCATACATAGAGCTATTTTACATGGAGTGTGTACATACCATTAGCAATTAATGCTTTCATGTTTATCATCAACATCAAGCGGTCTTCATGCCATATAAACAGCATTAAGAACAATGCTCTCTGTTATCAGAATAATGACAGCAAATATGATTGTTTTGGCATTACTCTTTTACTGAATTTGCTCTATTTGACATCTTAAAAGTTAAATATAGGTTGTATCTTTGTGGACACCCAGTTGTGCCTTAAATCTAATGTCACATTTTCCCACACACAGATGATTTAATTACTAAACATGAAGTCATTGTCTAGTTCTTAATGACTTAATTGTTTGGAAGCAAATTGATTGATCCTTTTTATCTCAATAAGCTCCTTACCTCCTCCTTGAGCAGGAGAAAGTATATTATGAAATAAAATGGAAGGCTTAAACACGTTTGATCACAGTTTTCTCCTAGTATAAAATGTGTGAAATCAACAGATTCAACACTTTTAGCTTCAGGAAATGCTTGACTCTCTGAAAGGCATATAATTGAGTGTACCTGTGGTACAGGGCTATGTCTAATCAGTCGACTGTGTAGCTGGGTAGAGTCAAGTGCCATTCATCTGCCTCCCCTGAGATTTGTGGAAACAAGAAGGAGGAGCAGGCATAAGACAAAGATATATAACCATGTTGACCACTGAAGTTCACGGTTAACAACTTAATTATCTAAGTTCAGCTATCACTCAGAAACAAACCGATGCAATTTGCACACATTTTATAATTTACAATAGAAATAGCATAATGCTAGAGACAGTGCTGCTGGAAATAGAATCTACATTAAGTGTGTTTAATTTAATTTTTCTAATTATATTTCTAATAGCTTAAATATCTGCTCTGATAAAATGGTTAACCACCTGCATTTTAATGCCACCTGATGCATTTATTTTGGAACAGTAACAGTTGATATAATTTGAGCTCAAGTTCCTCTGAAAATTCTTTTATTAATAGGCCCTAAATTAATCTTTGTGCCTGATCTGCAAATGCTGTTATAAGACAACAATCATTGTGAAAATTGTCATTACATGGTAATATTCTCTTTTGCTTTTTATTTTTGAGTTTCAAACTTAGATCAGTGAATAGTTAAATTAAAAAAATAGGAATTTGCACTGGCATTTCCATTTCCTATGGAGCTTCAATGTTGGAATAGTGCCTGTTTTAAAAAAAAATCAATCCGTGAACTCTTTGCATAGCACTATATGAGGAAGTTTAGGTGAATATGCACTACACCTACTGTAACAAGTGAGCAAACATACGAATAATGTCCCTATTCCCATATAGTTTCTATATGTTCCATATAGTTGACCTGATGACATAATGTAACTTAAACTAATTCATTGCCCAAGCAATGCAAAGTGTAACCTTTTTAAAATCGGATGAATGATATAGATCCTCTCCTCCTTTCCCCAAAAGGAAAAAAAAAATGCATGAAGTCGATATCAGCATTTCATCATGATAGCCAAATTTAACTCTTCTATTTCCTTTTGTTTAGAAATGGACCTGGTCCTAGCAAATCTCAGATGCACAATTACATTTGAAAATATTGTCTTAAAATACTACAAGTAAAGACTTCCAGAGCTCGAATTTTATGATAACACTTTCTCACTGACTTTGTGCCTAGTCCATGCTGAATATGCCGTTATTCAAGGATGCGTTGGATAATGCGGCCACTGGGAATAACGTGGCAGTCCCGCAGAAGTTCCACTGTTAACTAGAAGTATGATTTTAATTAGCAGTGGTGATAATAATACTGATGGCTGTTCCTGTAATACCTGTTATCTTTTTTGTTGAATATGATACAGAAGAGTGTTGAGCTGGGAATCATGAGTTTAGGTATTGGTGCTAGCTCTAACACACACAGTTGTGTGACCTTGAATAAGTCATATACCCAATTCATGCCACAGCTTCTGCTTCTGTAAATTGTAGAGGTAAAAAATAAAATAAAATAAGATGTAGAGGTAGAACCCTGATGATCTTTAAACAGATAAACAGAAAATTCTGTATTGAATACTGTCACAGCAGCCTCTGGCCCACATGTAGCAGAGTGAATTGATTGAACCATTCTGATACCGAAATGCTTAATTTGAAACCATGTCTCATGTGTCAGACAGACTTGTGTATTCATCATTGCTAAAGCAATAGTTCTACTCTGGGAATGCATAGATACTTAAGCTCTTTTATTCACAACCATGCTCTCATAAAGACTCCACAAGGTTGCCAATTGTTGATTATTAAGGGCCCCTTTTGCAGCCTCCTGAAGTCCACTTTTCCTAGATAGTTTGAGTTCTTCCCTTTTGTTTGCAGAAAGAGTTGAGCTCACTATGATTTCTGAAATACATAATTTTGGGAAACCATGTTTTGGACTGACATTGGGGATGGAAAAGGCATGCATGACTCCTGTTAGGACAGGAATGACTATTGGAGAAGTTAACCTTGATTGACACAGAAGAATAAGATAATGAAGCATGAATTGACAAGTTATGGGATAGATCTAAAAAATTTGAAGGGCCTGTATAATAAAATGAGTGAAATAGGTTGACTCAATCAAGGAACGTTGAGAAATTATGTCATTACTGTACTATTTGTTTCTGTGATAAATGAAAAAACTCTATTTCCTTGACCGAGGTCTAAGATTTTTTTCAATTTATAATTTCTTCCAAATCTACTTTGGAAAAAAAGAGATTCATTTGTAAGGTATTATTATATTTGCCTCCTGGTCCAAATTGTATATGTCATTTTGAGCTATCCAAGATGAATATTGTGGTAATGATTGTCTTCTTTTCTTTCTCCAGTAGGAAAAGAAAAACAATTTCAGGTAATGGTCAGTTCTGAGACTGTCAGAAATAGCTAGTACATGTTGAAATATGCTTGCAAAAATTACTTAAAAATTTCTTCAGTGCCAATTTGGATTCCAATAATTCTTGCCATAAAGGAGAAGGGATACTGCTTTAATCTTCGCAATATTTTCAATATTTAGTAGCATGTTCTGGTTCAGGAGTTGTCAATGAAATAGTGTGTCTTGTCTATTCTGAGAAGAGGAATTATTTTCAATTTTCTCAAAGCCCTGCTAGCACTGAGTGTGGAGAACTGCAGTAGCAGGCAGAGAGAGGCATGTCAGAGGGGCTGAGCTGCTAAGGAACTACCTGAGTGGATCAGAGATAAGGGTGCTCTGCCTGTCACTCTCTGAGCAAGGAATAATGCCAGATGGCCTTGGGGCATATTTCAGGAGTCAGCTAATATTTCTACCTGTTCAGGTTTCAAGATCAACTAGTAAAAACAACTTGTTCACAGGTAGCTTGTCTACATGAGAAGGGACATTATTATTCACTATTTAATTGTGTGAAAATGCAAATGATTATTCAAATCCAGCTGATACTTAAACACTCTTTTAAGTACTATAAATATGACTGTTTCTGATGTTAAGAAAAACTTAACAAACTAATTGAACATGTTTAAATCACTATTTCTACAAAACCAGTACTTCATTCCTTATTCATGTATTTCAGATGATAAAATATGAATCTTCATTAACTCCTCCCTCCCTCCCATTGGTCCCCAGCCATTCTCCACAATGTCCACTGCTGCTGTCATCTCTACTTCTCAAGTATCTCCCAAATCTGGCTGCTTTTTTCTATTCCCACTCCTGTTTCAGTTCAGAATCTCAGCAACTTTCTCTAGGAATAGCCTCTTAAAGTGTTTCAGTGCTGTGGTTTCTGTCTGAAGTGCATCCTTCACTTTGCTTCTGGTTTCTTGTCTAAAGAACCTTGCTGCTTGGACATAGCTCTCTTTGGTTCAGATCTGGGGGAGGAAAAGGGGAGTAAAGCTCGGACACACACAGATTATCAGGAAGGAGTCCAGTTGGAGATGTAGTAAGGAGGTAAATGTTTCTTTTGGGGTTTTTGGAACCACAGCAACTCTTGCAATTACAACTAAGAGAATATTCAGATACATCAGTTACTTCTCGGAAAATGTACAATTCATTTAGAGTAAATTTTTTTCATGAAATCATTTTTAATAAAATAAAAAATTTAAATAAGCAACCTCTTTATATTTTCTTGATGCTGATGATCAGCATGTATAATAGAGTGTCTGAATCAAAATTTAAAGTTTGTCCATTGGAAGCTCTTAACGAGATATAAGGTCTCAGCTTCTGATCTGTGTTTTACTGACCTCTTCAGCCTCATTTAAAGTTATACCCCAGTTACAATGCATTTACAGCTGTTTTCGATCAAATCATGGTACTCTCTGTCCTCCAGCCTTCATAGGTGTTGTTTCCTCTCTCTGGAATATTTGTCCATAATCCAACTTTAACCAGTGGCTTCCCACCCCCAACCTACACATATGCATATGCTCTATACCTAATTTCTCACCATCCTTCAGGGTTCAGCTTAAATAATACTTATTATAGGAAGTCTTCTTTGACCCCTGATTTAATTAAATCCTCCATCTACTGACTCCCATGTGACAACTACACTTCTTCCATCATATATCTCTTAAATGATGTATTTATGTCTACCCAACAAGACCACCAGCTCTAAATACCAAGCTCTTGTTGCTCCTGCTCAACAATCTATCCTTAGCACCTAACCAAGACCTGAGGAACACAGGAAGCCCTCAGTAAATATTTGTGAAATAATACCCCCAAGTGAGATTTGTTATTTATCAGAATCACATATTCAAAATCTCACTAGTTGTGCTGTATGACAACAGGGTCTCACACAAATAGCCATTCACAAACATTTCTTCAAAGAAAGATTAAACAAATGAATGAATGCACGAATGAATGCGTGAGTGAAGTGGTAAGAAGAACACAAACTCTCTCTGCCTAAAATGTTTCATCATAAGTATAATAGTCCTGAATAATGTTTTTCATTAATAGGTATTAATTTTCCCTCACAGCAGCCAGATCCTAGGATAATGGAATATAAAATGACAGAAAACGGAGCAGGTTCCACTTTGAGGACAGGTCCTTGGAACCCTGAAACAAGAAAATGCAACAGCCCAACCAGCGTGGCTCAGCGATTGAGCATTGACCTATGAACCAGGAGGTCACAATTCAATTTCCAGTCAGGGCACATGCCTGGGTTGCAGGCTTTATCCCCAATGGGGGATGTAGAGGAGGCAGCTGATCAATGATTATCTCTCACCATTAATGTTTCTATCTCTCTCTCCCTCTCTCATTCTCTCTGAAATCAATAAAAATATTTTTAAAAAGAAAATACAAAAATCAATGAAGAACACAGGAAAATAAAGAGTGCAAGAGGAAGGAGGGAGGGAGCAGAAGACTAAAATCACCTGCCTCTGTTTATTATTTTGCTCCCTGTAATGGTGAGTGAGAGATTCTTTTTCTTCACTTCTCAGGGAAACATCTTTGAAAGCTTCTGTAGCAAAAACAAAGCCGACATATGCAAGTTCAAGAAAATGAAATCAGTGTTTAATTACTAAACATTCTACCTCTAAAATTAAAGAAAAAAAGCTTAAATAATTCAGTTTGATTTGGTCTCATTAGTCTGATTTCCTAGTATTTAGCCTTAATTATGTGATACATAAGCCCTAATTATGTGGTACATATACAGTGCGCTCTCTAAAGTTAAAGATCAGAACGGATACTGACTTAAATGATAAAATATGTTAAATTATTAATGATAATTAATCTTACAAAATAGGCATAATTAGTTTAAGCACCCTAGATATTATTCTTAATAGCATTACAAATAATATGACAGTTTGATCATTTTAAAAATAATTTCTCAGAAAGAAAGGCTATGCAAGCAATGCTTTTTACTCAGGGAAGGCAACTTGGTGCTGTAAAAATATAACTAGCTCTCCTTGCTGAAAAGGAGAATGTGCTTTATTCCATTAAGTGCTGTGCCCTAAAAATATATGAATATTGCTTTTACTGAACACTGTTTGCATGGATATAATTATATTTACATATAACAGTACCTATGGTATTAAGAAATTTTGAGTTTATTTCATTGCATTCTGAGTTTAAGGTGTCATAAATTGTACAGCACTGTTCATTTTACTTTTGGGTTTTGCCTTTTGATGGTTAATTTTTAAATATAAGTTGACTCTCGCCTGAAGTCAATTTAAAAATTAGTTATAAATGTTGATGCTATAAATCAAAGCCTTCCATTTTAACTCTTGATTTTTACTACTTAATAAATCTGCTACTGTCTTTAAAAATCTAACATGGGTTAACCTCTGAATAATTCTACAGGAATACAAAAGAAAAGCACTTTGCTTCTAAAACAAAATTTTAAAATGAATATTTATTTGTTGAATACAACCATGCATGGAATCAGATAATTGTCCATCTCTCTTAATTGGGGCTGCATGATTAAAAGTAAGATAATAAACTACAAGTCAAAAACCATACTACTTGCTCTCTATACTTTACTACAGTGTTCCCTTTTCCAGGCTTAAAAACTAGCCTTGGTGAATTATTTGCAGTATCCAACATGTGGAAACAAGCAAAGTGTCCTTTTACTAATGATTGGATAAGGCTGTGGCACATGTATACAGTGGAATACTACTCAGCTATAAAAATGAAATATTGCCATTTGTGACAACATGAATGGGTCTTGAGAGTATCAAGCTAAGAGAAATAAGTCCAACAGAAAAGGACAGAAACTATATGATTTCGCTCATATGTGGGATATATATATATATAAAGAAACAAATGAACAAATGCACTCACATATACTGATAACAGTATGGTGGTCAACAGAGCAGTATAAGGGATGAGGGAGGTTTAAGAGGGTAAAAAGGACAAATACATGCTGATAAGTGAATCACCAGAAACAAGTGCATCCAATAAAACATTGATGTAATTAAATTAGCTTATTATATGTAAACTGGTCTTTAACATTTTAAGATACCACAATAATTTCAAGTTGGTAAAGAATGCTAAGAATAATTTGTCTCCAAAGTCAGACAGGAAGTGTTCGAATGACATCATTTTACAACGTTCAAATCAAAGCTGCAAAAGCTTCCGCACAGCAAAAGAAACCATCAACAAAACTAGAAAACCCATTGCATGAGAGAACATACTTGCCAATGCTATCTCCAGTAAGTGTTAAAAAAATAGACTCTTTTGAAAGAAGACATACAGAAGGCCAAGAGACATATGAAAACATGCTCAAAGTCACTAATCATCCCAGAGATGCAAATCAAAACAACTATGAGGTGCCATCTCACACTTGTCAGAATGGCTATCATCAACAAATCAACAAACAGGTGCTGGTGAGGATGTGGAGATAAAGGAACCCTCTTGCACTGCTAGTGGGAATACAAACTGGTGCAGCCACTGTGGAAAACAGTATGGAGTTTCTTCAAAAAATTAAAAACATCACTTTCATTTGACCTAGTAATCCCATTTCTAGGAATATATCCCAAGAAACCAGGAATACCAATCAGAAAGGATATATGCACCCCTATGTTCATAGCAACACAATTTATAATTGTTAAGTTTTGGAAACAGCCTAAGTGCCCATCAGCAGATGAGTAGATTAAAAAACAGTGGTACATCTACACAATGGAATACTATGCTGCTGTAAAAAAGAAAAAAAGGAATTCTTACCATTTACAACAGGATGGAACTGGAGAGCATTATGCTAAGCAAAATAAGCCAGTTGGAGAAAGATAAATATCACATGATCTCACTCATTTGTGAAATGTAATGAGCAACATAAACTGAAGAACAAAAATATAACCAGTCATAGAAGCATCAAACAGACTGTCCAACCTATGAGGGAAGGCAGAGGGGAGGCGGTAAGAGATCAGCAAAAGGACTTGTAATGCATGCATATGAGCATAACCAATGGACACGGGGAGGGGGGAAGGGCATGTGCTAGGGGTTAGGGGGGCCTGGGAGAGATCAACGGGGAAAAAAGAGACTGTTTTACAGTATGTAATACTGTAAACATAAAGAATTTAAATTTTAAAAAATGCTGCATTCTTCCCAGACATTTAACATTTAATGTGTTCAAAGTACCATCTCCAACATTTGAGCAGATATCTTCCTGATACTCAGGCCCCCTAATTAGATGTAATGCAGTGTTGATCTGAGAGTAATTAAAATTTGGTTCTATTGAATAAACACTTATTAAAGACATAGGCAAAGTCTAGCTACTAAGTAGGAAAAATGGCTAGAGTGGGGACAGTAAAAAATAAAAAGGAAATTTCAACATTGTCATAATGGTTTACTGAGAAGACTCCAGGTATTGCAGCAGTGATTTTCATTCTTTTAAAACATTGAAATTAATAATAAACTTTTTCATATGAGATTTTGTGCTGGGGTCCAGCCCCAGCGGGTCCAGGGGTCCCCAAAGGTGTGGACGGAGTCGGCGAAGAAGGAATGAATGGCACAGAGGCAGTGTTCAGTTCATCAGCATAGTTGGGTTCTCTTGTCAGGATCTCCAGCCAGGTTCTGTAGCCATGTTCCCTCGCTAGGTTCTCCAGCCAGGTTCTGTCCAAGTTCTAGTCAGGTTCTCTTGACACGGAGGCAGCCATCGGGTGATCATCATAGCCAGGTTCCTCTAGCCAAGATCCGGTCAGGATCTCCAGCGAAGTTCTGGTTAGGATCTCCAGCCAGGTTCTGTCTTCTAAGTTCCGTGTAAGTTCTGTCTCCTAAGTTCTGTCTCTCGAATCTTCATCTGAGTTCTGTGTGTAGGTTCTAAGTTCTGTCTGCTGTTGTCTTGTTGCATCTGTATTTATACCAGTTGATTCTAATCCTATCAATCTCTATTCCAAAGGTTAGGGCGTTTCTTATCTCCATTCCAGGGAGTAAAGATTATGTAGCTTAAGCATGATTGTTTGTAGTTAAAGTGATTAATTACCCACCTGGCAGTTAAGAGGTTTTATTCCCTCCCTAACTTCAGGGGAAAATCCCTACCTGGGGAAACAACCTTTCTTGGAGAGGTGACCTTGGACCGGCTCCCGGCAATTTTGCATATAATTTCAGTATTGGAATACATAAAACTGGCATTTTAGAAGTCAATGAGAACAACAGGAGTCTTTCACTGAAAACAAAATATCATAAAATGGGATACTACAAATGACAATGCCACTAAACTGCAGCATTCGATTGATTTGACTATTTTGTGTTAGTTGCAACATTTCAAGAAAATCCACTCAGATACTTTGCTATATAGCAGTGATTTTAAACATTTTTTACCTCATGGAACAGGTAAACAAATTACTAAAAGTCTGTGGTACACCAAAATATTTTGGCGATCTGACAAATTATATAGGCATAATTTGGATTCATTCACACCAGACAGCTATTGTTGTGTTGGCTGTGGTCATTTTTTTATTTGACAATCTAAGGGAGAAAAAAGATTAGTTTACCATAAGCTACTTCTCAATTCATTCAAGATATTCAGGTATCTAACCAAAAAATTTGAAAACATTTGTTCGCAAAGATATATGCACTCCTATTTATTGCAGCCTTATTTACAGTGGCCAAGAAATGGAAACAACCAAAGTGTCCTTCAAAAGATGATTAGATAAAGAAGATGTGGTGCATACAATGCAATAGTTCTCAGCCATAAGAAAAAATGAAACGCTGTCATTTCAACAACATGGAAAGATCTTGAGAATATCATACTAAGTGACATAAATCAGACAGAAAAAGTCAAGAACCATAATTTTACTTATATGCGGGATATAAGACTGAAGGCAACATATGAACAAACAAGAAAAAAGCTCATAGAAACATACAACAGTATGGTGGTTACCAGAGAGAGAGAGTTGAGGAGGAGGGTGAGGGGTAAAGGGGGTCGAATATATAGTAACAGAAGAAGATTTAACTTTGGGTGGTGGGCAAACAATGCAATGTACAGATGATATATCAAAATAGTACACTTGAAACCTATATAAACTTATTAACCAGTGGTCACGCCAATAACTTTAATGTAAGGATATTCAGTGAGAATACGTAAATTGCCACGTCTCATTCAGTCCTTAGTTAGATTCTGCTCTGAGAAGCAGGAGAGATTGCACCAACACATTTATTTTACCTTGTATTGGGAGATGAATATCTTTTGACATTCATTGCCTCAGAGTAGAGAGGAAGGAAACCTGCTCTCTGACTGTGAAAGGCAGGTGTCTTCAGTGGAAAAGATGGCATGTAGTTAGAACCGACAGACTCATCACAGAGGACAGAATAGCATGCTTTTTCTCCATGTCTTGAGTACTCCCGTGTCAAAAGAGCAGAATGCATTGCTCAGGAGAAGTAATACATAATAAGATAGGGATTTTGGAAGTTAAGGGATATACTCATTTTACAAAAATAATTTTAATTTTAAATTGAGTGACTGTTTTAGGTGGTTTATAGTGAGGCATATTTGAAGGAGAGGCTAAAACATGCCTAATAAGGAAGCTGAGAGTCTGGTATATAGAAATAAAAGTGATAGGGTAAAATAAAAAAAAGTTATAAAATGTTCCTGAAAATGGTTAACTATTTTTTTTTTAATTTAACAGACTCAATAAGTGGTTATTTTTTCTTAGACACTGTTCTGAGCACTTATAGATATTAATTTATTTAATTTATAAAACTTATTTCTAAATATTTGAAGGAAATAAATAATTTTAAAATGACTGTGTTTGTGTGGTTAAAAGAGTTAATACAATGAATGTCTAATGGAAATATAATTTAAAACAATGATTGTTACTCGGTGACCTATAACATGCATGTTTAATGAGATAAACTATAATGAAAGAATGTAGTAAATGGCAAAGCCTTAAACAAATGCCTAAGGTATATTTCAAAATTATTCAGAATAGACCACAAATTTAGAAAATCATATTTGAATAAAGTTAGAGTCATGCAGTAGATGATCCAAATTGCAAGAGGGCTAGTTAATATATAGCACTTGCATCTAGGCAACAGTGGAAAAAATGTTTGCATGTTAACAGAGTTTGATTGCCATTATTTGGAAACTATTATGTGACTATTTTCCATACTTCTTAGCATTTTTTTGAGATGGAAAATCCATGGAATGCTCCATTTTCCCTTTTGCATTAAGAAGGCTTTCATAAAAAACTCATTGTGCCAGAGTGATAATTTTGCATAGTTTAACAGTTCCCATGAATCATGAAACTACTTTCAACCCACACATCATTTGACCCTTGTCAGCTTTTACACACAATCCCAAATGAAGAAACTTGGATAAAATAAAGAAGTGCCAACCATAAAAAATTTAATCTGGATTAAACACAAAGATGAAGGGATTATTTTGATTGTTACATAAATATGCTTTATGACATGCAAAGCCAAGTAATGTACCACATTAAGGTGCAGGGTACAGAAGTGATAGAGTTAATCAGAAAATGAAACTGTGGATCACACAATGAAATGAATCACCTCAATTTTATTATTATTTTTAAAATGATAACCATGTTTTTATTTAAGCTACTGTGTACATCAGTGTTTAATTTTATTAGTTATGTACTCCAGGAAAAAAAGATGGGCTGGATTTCTTCAAGAAAAATCTGTCTCTTTTGAAAATTTCATCTAGTGATTTAAAATAGTATTTATAAGCTTCCTATTATCAAATACTTATCTGTAGTCTGGCCATTCCCAGATTCCTAGATTCATACATTTAAAAAACTTCCCTAACCCTCTTGCTCAGTGTCCCATTTGTACCCCTCAAAATGAATTAATTATCTCCTCTGCATACTCACTTCCACGTATGCCCAGCCTTACGTTTCTTTCTCTTTTTCTTATTTGGCAGAGTGGGAAAGCCTGATATGTAGGAACTTTCCTTCACTCTAACTACGTCTCTAATGAAAAGGTGATTTCACCTCCTAGGTATCTTTAATGCACTTCTTTCCTTTCTTTCTGCCTCACGTCATCGTGTGATTCAGTATCTCTCTCCAGAGTATTGAACTAGTTTCTACTTTGATCACCCTGACACCATTCTCTTTTTTCTTTATCCAATCATCTTTTCAGACTGTAGTCAAAGTGATGATGCTGATATGCATCATCTGACTGTACACCATTTAAAATTTTTCAGTTCTTTATACTAGTTCCTAAATTATAAATCAAAACTCAACTTTTACTTCTGTATTAAATAGTGTGCTTCTCCCAGCTTTAACAAACTCTCTGAAATGTGCTTCATAGAAAGTGTTGCTAGGACCAGTGGGTCTATACAGCATAGTGGGTGGAGAGAGGTGATCATGAGTGACGTGGGAATGTAGGAAGAGTTGAGCTTGCGTGAGTTCATTCCTTCATTCATTAGCACATATTTAGTAAGCACGTAATAGATCCTGGGTGCTGTGCACAGAATGGCTGGCAAGGCAGAGTCTTTGCCTTTGAGTTGTTTTTAATCTCCCATGAGAGACATTTAAATTGCCATTTGAAACTACACATCTATTTTTAAATAGTTCAGGGGGTGGCACCTGAGCACAATCTTGAAAGAAAGTGCGGTGTTATTCAAGAAGAGAATGGAAGAAAGGTTTTTAAAGAAGAAGTTGTGTGCCAAAGGTACAGATGCAAATGAAATTATACTACATTCTGAAAACTGTAAAACACAAATTGGGCTGGACAGTCAGGACTGGTGTATGTCAATACTGACAGGAAAAGCAGATGCTGAATGATAAAGGTGCTGATTGTCATTGTGAAATCACTGAATTTTTTCATTCAAGTGTGTGGAAAGCTTTTAATGTTGGCTCTTTAAGATTGGGGTGCAGAGATACAAAAAATAAATATTATTTATGAAATCAAAATCAACACCAAAACCTAAAAATGGAGATACATCATTCAGTTTTCATACGTTTTCTGAGTTGAGGCAGAAGGAGTTATACAATATGGAAGTTCTTTATTTCTTTACTTTGTGTGCGGGTTTTTTCTATTGTTTTGTTTTTTTCCAGTAAATTTATTCTTTTTAAAAAAATTATCTTTATTGTTGAAAGTATTACAGATATCTCCCCTTTCCCCCCACTGACTCCCTCCACACTGCACCCACCTCTCTAAGGCCTTTACCAGACTATTGTCTGTGTCCATGGGCTATGCATACCTCTCTATATAAAACCCTAATATGCAAATAGTCCGGATTGCAGAACAACCAGCCGAACAAACAGTCGCTATGACCTGTGCTGACCACCAGGGTATGTGTGTGTAACATGGCAGGTCTTGGCAGCAGGCAGCAGAGCCCATAACATGGCAGGCATTGGCTAAAGCAGGATGGTAAAGCAGGTGAGCGAGGGCGCCAGACCAAGGAAGGGCACCAGTCACTGTCATTGGGGCGAGCCTCTGGTGGTTATTGAAAATTATTTGCTCCCACATGCCATGGTCCCACCTGGGGACCTTCTGCCAACACTGTCCCCGCTCGCACCCACTGCCAGTGCTGGAGCCACCACTTGCACCCACTGCCGGGCAAGGGCACAGAGGATGGGCCAAGACCCATCCCTGTGCCCAGTGTAGCCTCATGGCCCACAGTTCCTTTCAAGGTGCACAAATTCATGCACTGGGCCCCTAGTATGCATGTAAGTTCTTCAGTTAAACCTTCCCCACCCCCAACCACCACCTTCCCTCTGAGATGCATCAGTTTGTTCCATGTTCCTATGTCTCTGTATCTGTTTTGCCCATCAGTTTATTTTCCACATATAGCATGTGATACTTTCTTTCTCTGACTGGCTTAATTTGCTTAGCACAATCCTCTCCAGGTGCCTCCATGCTGTCTTAAGGGTAAGAAATCCTTCTTTTTTACAGCTGCATAGTATTCCATGGTGTAAATGTACCACAGCTGTTTTATCCACTCGAATAGTGATGGGCTTTTGGATTGTTTCCAGATCTCAGCTATTGTAAATTGTACTGCTATGAACATTAGGGGTGCATAGCAATTAGAAAGAATTTATGTTTTATACAACTGTGATTTTTTTAAATATATTTTTTATTGATTTTCTACAGAGAGGAAGGGAGAGAGGTAGAGAGCCAGAAACATCGATGAGAGAGAAACATCGATCAGCTGCCTCCTGCACATCTCCCACTGGGAATGTGCCCCCAACCAACGTACACGCCCTTGACCGGAATCGAACCTGGGACCCTTCAGTCCGCAGGCCGACGCTCTATCCACTGAGCCAAACCGGTTTTGGCAACTGTGATTTTTTTTAAGTTGGGAAGCTATATACTAAGTTGTAGGTACTGGTTCTGAACACCCATAGCTTTTCAATAATTACCACTACTTCAATCTTACACATTATCTATGGAAATAAGAGAGTCGATGAAGGCAAAGCAAGGACAAAAAGAAATAAGAAGAAGGCAAAAAAGCTATAAGTGACATTAGGATCTATTGTGATTTTGCTAAAATTGCATTCTTTATTATTCTAACCTAAAATCATAAGCATAATAAACATAATGAAGGCTTTATGATTAAGCCTTAGTGGAATACTTTTCAGGTTTCCCTGTTCTAGTTTTGCGTGTGTTTTTAAACTTAATTATTTTTTTATTTGGAATTTTAATCACTTAAATTTACCACTTGAGCAACTTTGGTTCAAAGAAAAGCGAATAGTGTATCAAGTATCCAAATGTTCTGTACTATTTTTCTTTTCTCTTTTATCACCCAAATGTTTACTGCTAACTAGGGAGTTAATTATTCAGCTTCTCCTTAGTCCATGTTGAAAACAAAGTGGTGGCCAGTTGGAGTTGTAGTTATTTAAGAGAAGCTAAGATCCCTAATGAATTCTAGAAGCTAGGAAAGTTGCTTTGTGAGGGATGTGGATATGCGTGAGAGAGGTACAGAATTAACCCAATGAGAACATTCGAATCATGCCTCAAGGCGCAGGATGCCTGTGAACCAATCATTACATAAAGACCTTATTGTTGCTCTGTGCTCTTGGCCTCTTAGTGAGGTTATTCTTTTGGCAAATGATCTATCTTAATATTGCACAAGGAAGCTTTGTGTGAACAGTGCATCATCAGAGTCCTCTTGTTCTATATAATGTAAGGGAAAGGATATGGGCAATATCAAACACTATGGTCCAGAAAAAAAATAGTATTTCTTGGTTCCATAAATGTAAAAGTAATAGTGAAAAGCAACAACTTAAAAAGAACAATTCAAATGATGAAAACTAGGCATCTTTGAGAGATCTTCAAATTATATGTTCATATCACCAATAAGATCTTAATAGTAGTTAATATGCATTGTCTTTTATTATGTGTAGTCGTTGTAGTCAGCAACTTTTATCTCATCTAGTTCTTACACCTACTGAAGAGATCAGTTTATTTTTTCACAGTCTCAGGATGAAAAGACTGAGGTTTTGATATGTTTAAAGTTTATCCAAATTTATACTCCCTGATCCAGAATTTCAAATGAAGTCAAACGATTTTAGATATGGTACTGGCAGTCCCCGTCCAAATATTTTCTTTCGATAATGATGTAAATTTTGGTTCCTCAAGAAGTGTTTATAGTGATAAAATATTCAGTTTGTTGTTACAATAAATTATAACTATAGCATTAATATATGTGCTTTATGCTGAAGAAAATGTTGAAATATTTCAAGATATTTGAAATATTTTGAAATAAAAAGAAGTCTAAAAGGAACACTTTACCAGACAAAAGATATAATTGAATATGGTTTCTAAATTATAATAGGAACAGTGGCAGTCATGGGTGCAAAAACCTAGATTAAACGGTAACGGCAAACACTGATTTTTAAAATCATTTTCAAAAGTTTATAGTTTTTCCTCTACGTTATTTTGGCCACTTAGCAGTACTAAGCCCAGTTATAACATTGTATTTCAAATTTATTTATACCAAATATGAATGACTTTTTCAAATTATTTTAATATGAATCTATCGAATACTTTAAAATTTGATATGTGCTCATCTGGACTGTTTTTATTCTATTTAATCATCATTTTAACTTATAAATAAACTGACTCTATAAGTGTATGTCTAATTTTACAAGAGACTGCTAGACTCTATTCTACAATATTTGCATCATTTTATATTTTCAACAGAAATGTAATATATGAGATTTTTAATTGTTCTATTCTACAACCTCATCACACTTGATATTTTCAGTCTTCCTAATTTTAGATCTCTCATATATTTGTAGTGGAATATCATTATGTTTTTAATGTGAATGTAGTTAAATGTATCAAAAAATTTTCTTACCTTGAATTTTATTTCTAAATAGCAAAGTAGTGATTATAATATACCTTTATAATATTTCATATGTATGTCTATATATGTCAATATACACATATTATATACATAATGAAAATGGGTCTTTGGGTCAGGCAGAGTTGAGATCACTGCTTGGTGAGCAAGCGATCATGTAATTTGTGGGGCTACCATCAGCTTGCCATTCCAACATCAGCCTTTATAATTTCTCTACTCTACATGTTCTACTTTCAACATGGGACCTTAGTTTATTGTGTTTTTCAAATATGCCATGCACTTTTATGCCTATCAGTATTTCATTCCCCTGTCTCCATTTTCTGGAAAGTTTTTTCTTCTTCTTGTAAAACTCTACTCAAATGACAACATCCTTAGACAATTAATTACTCTCATCCCTGGTACTATAGCATTGTGCCATTTTCTCCAACATAAGACTCCCGTTTGTATCTTCCCAATTAAACTGTGAGATCCTTAAAGAACAAGAATAATGTATTTTTTATTCTTCAAGGGCAGGGATTATATTTTATTCATTTTTATATCCATTTGGCTTTCTAAATGAATGATTTTTGATCATTCACGTATTCAATAAAATTTTATTTCTCAATGAACTAAATAACAAATCTAAAGACCTTAATGCATGACATGTGTTTAGATTTTTGCATTTTCAAATGTGTTTTCTGCTCCTATACATTAAAGGTATATGGCTCCACTCTGAGGAGTTTGGATTCTTTGAGGAGGACACCCTGGTGTGTGTGCTCTTGTAGAGGGAGCTAGTATGAGGTTTAACCATAATCCCTAGACTTGCTGGAAGAATGATTAAAATCCACAGTCAACTGGCATCCATTCCCATCTTTAGTGATTCTCAGGCCCATGCATGACATGTAATTAGTCCTTGCAGTGGCCCTTTCATCACAACCAGCCAAGGCACCGTGAACCAGGTACCATTTCTCTCTAAAGGTCTCCTCCTATAACCCAAAGACTTCCATGTTATCCTCATGGGGCTGGAGGCACTGACTGTGCATAGCACTTGTTTAGGTAATAAAATAAATGATTCTTCCATTTTTAAAACAAAAGTCTAACCACAGTGCTAACCTCCATTTGCTCCCTTGGCGGCCTTACCTATCACCTTTCCCCTAGCACCTGTAACTGCTATCATATTTGTGCACACATTTTTACGTGGCTCCAGACATCGCCCCAAAGTTTTTCAGATTCCTTATCAATTCTTCCCTTTCACATACTAAATTAAAATTCAAAAATAGTCAAAAAATTAAGAAAGAGACTGTCACTTCCTCAGCCTGTATGATATCCCGATATTGATTCCCATGATTAGAATGACCAGTTCCTCAGCCTGGCATTCTTTTTTTTAAATTAACTTTTATTGGGGTGACATTAGTCATCATGGACATATAGGTTTCATGTGTGGATACTAATTTACAAAATCTATATAAAATCATGTGCCCACCACCCAAAGTTAAATCTTCTCCTGTCACCGCATATTAGGACCCCTTTCTCACCCTCCGACCTCCCTCTGGCAACCACCACACTGCTGTTTGTGTTCGTAAGTTTCACTTTTTATCTTCCACAGATGAGTGAAATTATGTAGTTCTTAGCTTTTTCTGTCTGACTTCTTTCACTTCGCATAATGTTCTCAAGGTCCATCCATGTTGTTGTAAATAACGCTATTCCATCCTTTCTTATGGCCATGTAGTATTCCATTGTGTATACATACCACACTTTATCCAGTCCCCTATCGCAGGGCACTTTGGCTATTTCCAAGTCTTGGCCACCATGAATAATGCTGCAGTGGACATAGGGGCGCATATATCTTTGCATATAAATTATTTTGAGTTTTTCGGGTGCATACCCAGGAGTGGGGTTGTTGGGTCATATGGTAGCTCTATATTTAATTTTTTTGAGGAATCGCCAGACTGCTTTCCATAGTGGTTGTACCAGTCTACATTCCCACCAGCAGTGAATGAGGGTTCCCTTTATTCAACAACCTCTCCAACACTTGTTATTGCTTGTCTTGTTGTTAATGGCCCCTCTACCTGGTGTAAGGTGGTATCTCATTCTAGTTTTAATTTGCATTTCCCTGATTGCCAGTGAGGTTGAACACCTTTTCATATATCTATTGGCTGTTTGTATGTTTTCTTGCGAGAGGTGTATTTCTAGTCCTCTGCGCACTTTTTGATTGGATTGTTTATTTGATTGGTGTTGAGTTTTATGAGTTCTTTATATATTTTGGAAATTAAACCTTTGTCAGATCTACTCTTTGCAAATATCATCTCCTATTTGTTTGGCTGCCTGTTTGTTGTCTTGCCCCTTTCTTTTGCTGTGCAGAAGCTCTTCAATTCAAAATGGATCAAAGACTTAGACATAAGACCCAAAACTATAAGTCTACATAGAAAAAAATATAGGTACCAAACTTAAGGACCTGGGTGGTATAAAACAGTTTATGGACTGGACCCCAAAGGCAAGGGAGGTAAAGGCAAACGTAAATGAATGGAACTATAGCCTGGCATTCTTAATGTCCAACTTAGTTATATCTCACAACTGTTGGACCACTTTTTCCCATAACACAGTTGGCTAAAAGTCTTTGACTTTAGCTTGAGAAACATCTAATGTATGTACTAGTAATGCCAAGCTCTTTAATAAATAGGAGTGAATTAAATTAAGGTGTGTTTTTTTTTTTACAAATATTCTTTTTTGTTAACAAATTGTGGAAGGCTTAGATTTCATTTTAATGTAGCACCTTTTTAAAGGTATTACATGAGAGTTTACAATTATTCTTGCACATAGAAGTGTACTGATTTTAAATTTATTTAATATATAAATGTGCTTACAGAATTTAAACAGCTAAAAAAATCAGCTAGAAAAGAAGCAAAGCTGATATTTTAGCTGTTTAAGTAAAGAAAAAGCCAATGCAATACAATTAACTTATGGTAACTCAGATTTGTCCACTGATTATCTCAGTATATTACAGAAGTACTATTAGTTTAGTTGTAGTAAGTATATATAATTGTTGACTATACAGGGTACTATCTTATATAATAAAGAGGTAATTTGCAAGTTGACCATCACGCCCTCCCACAAGATGGCCACCCCCATGTGGTCTCAAGATGGCTGCCACAAGATGGCAGGCAGGGGAGGGCAGTAGGGGGGACCAGGCCTACAGGGGAGGGCAGTTAGGGGTGACCAGGCTGGCAGGGGAGGGCAGTTAGGGCCAACCAGACCAGCTGAGGAAGGCAGTTGGGGATGACCAGGACTGCAGAGGCAGTTGGAGGTGACTGGGCCGGCAGGGGAGGGCAGTTGGGGGCAACCAGGTCAGCAGTGGAGGGCAGTTGTGGGCGACCAGGCCTGTAGGGGAGGGCAGTTGGGGGCAATCGGGCTGGCAGGGGAGGGCAGTTGGGGGCTATCTGGCAGCAGGGGAGCAGTTAGGTGTCGATCAGGCTGGCAGGGGTATAGTTAGGGGGTGATCAGGCTTGTAGGCAGAAGCAGTTAGGGGCAATTAGGCAGGCAGGCAAGCGGCTGGGAGCCTGCTGTCCCAGATTATGAGAGTGATGTCCAACTGCCAGTTTAGGCCCAATCCCTGTAAGGGATCACAGGAATTGGGCCTAAACTGGTAGTCGGACATCCTCCGAGGGGTCCCAGATTGGAGAGAGTGCAGGCTGGGCTGAGGGAACCCCCCCCCGGGCACAAATTTTGTGCACAGGGCCTCTCGTATTAAAATAAGATAGCAGTATTTTTGAAAATTAAATTTATTGGGGTAACATTGGTTAATGAGATTATATAGGTTTCAAGTGTACAATTCTATGATACATCATCTGTATATTGCAGCAATTTTCAACAGGTGTGCCACAAGAATTTTTAAAATATACACTACCTGACTATTTAGTCAGGGACACTAACTTCTTTTACCTTAAATTGTCAAATAAATAAAAAAAAGCTATAGCCAACACGACAATAGCTGTTCAGTGGGAATGACCTGTCTTGAACCATAAATATATAGGTCATATAAAAGAATTGGTCATGGTACATAATAAGATTACATCTGATTGGTTAATTCTTGGTAACAGAAATTTTTATACATAAGTATAGGCACTTGATTTTTAAAAAGTCACCCTGGAGCAAAAATGGTAGGTAATTACTACTACTACTACTACTACTACTACTACTACTACTACTATTTAAAACCAAACCAAGTTATATACCTTTTTACATCGGATCAGCAAAAAATATATATTTTTGGTGTGACCCAGAAATTTAGTAATTAGTTTATGCATGCCATGAGAAAAAAATGGTTGAAAATTGGTGGTATATTGCACTGTGTGCCTGCAACCCAAATTCAAATTTTCTCCTATCACCATATATTTGACTCTCTTTACCCTTTACTACCCCCCTCCAAGAATGCAATTTTATAAAAACAATACGCTAAATCCTGAATATGGTCTTTCAAGACTCTTCTTTACCTAAAAATCTATCTGTTTTTTTAGCTATGTAACTTCCAGTAGAAATATAATCTATGGCCTGCCTTTGTGAACATCTCTGTAAATTTTCTTTAATAGAATTCTCTGTTCCTAGTATTAAAATAGGAGGTTATACTTTTGGATTAAAAATTCACTCTAAAGATTTAGTACATTTGTATTTAAGTGTGTAATAAACTACTATGTCTGAATATTTAATGTTGAAATAACTGATAACGTATAAATGTGCTTAGAAGTCATAGACTATAAATAATTTTCCAAGTCTGAAAATCCTTTAAAAATTTTTTGTTCTTAGAGGCCAAGATCACATAAGAAGATACATCCCTTTTGTCTCTTGCACACCCACCTCTCTTCCCTTTAAATACTGACTTTTTTCTTAAATATAAAATCTTATATTTAAAAATTAATATTATGTCTGAAAAATAGCATTCATCGTATTTAGAACTGCAAAAGATAGTAGAAATTGTATAGCACTAACATAATTTTGGCGTTTTATAGCTAAAAAAAACTGAGTTCTAAAAATTATGAAAAATTTCTAAAGTGCTCACTAAAGTAGTACTAGAATCTGGATTTCCTTAGTATACTGGACTCTTCTCAAAATTGCAAGAAGTCCAAAATACTGTGCTATCATTCTGGTTGGAGTATTTCTGAGGGAAAATGAAATTTGATTTAGCTTTCATTATTCCCTCTTCTCTATTCTTCTCTTTTTCTAAACTTCATAATCAATCTTTCTTCTACATGTCTCCCCTAAACAAATTATCTATTTTCAGTAAAGCCACATTTGATGTTAGGACTTCCTCAACAGCCAGTCACAAATGTCCTTTGTAGTAGCTGATAATTTAATTTCCCCCTTTATCAGTCAAGTCCAGCAGCTAATATTTGACAGGCAAGAGTTACCATCCAGAATAGCTTTTGACATAGATCATTTAGTAGCCAGAATCTCAAATCAGTGACTTTGGAACTGAATCATACTGTGTGTGTATTTTTCTTGGTTTCATAGAGTTTTTAAATTGAATTTGAATGCCTTTATGGAGGATAGAATCACCAGTGTGTCACAGTTTTCATATGTCCTATTACTTTTGTTTGTGACATCTGATGTTCAGTTTACATTATAAATATGGAACTAAGACCAACATAAATATTGCTTTGTGTTTGTTTCAATTATTGGATATGATAACACATGGATATTTTCTTGTCATAGAGAACATCTGGAGAGGATGAAGAATCGAATCGATAGTGCCATTGACTTCAAAGACAAAATCTTTTTACTTAATAGTTAAAAAAAAAACCCTTAAAACTGTTTAAAAATGTTTTTATAATATTCTGACACATTTAAAATTCCTAATCCATTAAGTAGAAAGTTGCATAACATCCACTAGTGTGATTAAATGGGTCATTTAAAAAGGGTAATTCTACTTAAAGCTGCTGTCATTTAAATGTATTTTTTAAAATTGAATTTATTAGAGCAACATCCATTAATTAAATTATATAGGTTGTAGGTGTACAATTACATAATATATCATCTCTACATTATATTTTGGGTTTCATCAGCCCAAGCCAAGTCTCCTTCCATCACAATTTATGCCTCCGTTAGCCTCTTCTACCTCCCCCACCCCATTTCCCTCTGGTAATCTTCATGGCTGTCTGTCTGAGTGGTTTTGTTGTTATTGTTGGCTTTATTTATTTTTTCCTTTATCTCTTTACCTTTTTCAAGAAGCTCCCCCAAACTCCTTCCCCGCTGACAGCTGTCAATCTGTTCCCTGTATCTATGAGCCTGTTTCTATTTTGTCTGTTAGTTTATTTTGTTCATATTATTTGAAATTTTTAAAAAGTTAATTATAAAATTTCAAATAAAGAGAAAACTTCAAAAAACATGAAAATAGTTCATTAGTATTTTAGTATATATCTTAGTGTATTATGGAATTAATATTTCAATTTTATGGAATTTAAAGAGAAATACAGTAGTAATATTTTAGTTGATATTTCACAATATCAAGAAAAATATTGCATTGCCTTTTACTATAAATGGAATGGCAATCAGCAAATGGTAAAGCTAATAATTATCATTGGTAAGAGCTTTAAAATATGTATAAATTGTAGTTTCATTCAGTAAATTGGAGGATGATCATACCTAACCACAATGATTTGAATACCTTGGCTTATAAATAATGTTTAAAGTAAGTTTTTCTATGAGAAATGTCATGGAAATGAAATATGGCTTGCATAAAACAATAAGAAATAGGTTGAGAATTCTGCTTTCACTGTTTCCTCTGCAAATGTATTAAAAGTTAATAACAAAGAAATTAAAATTGTTTTTTTCAACAAATATTAACAACTAATGATTCATCTGAATCTGAATAAGCATGTCAAAATACCAGATAATAAAAAGGATTGGAATCTTGTTTGCAAACAATCAAAATTATGAAAATTACCATGGCATGATCTAAATATTTTTCATTGACTAAGAAAATGTGAACTTCGTTTTGTGTATATATAACAATATATAATAATTGTTCATATGGTTTTATGAAGAAAGACTTTTCCATTTTAAAGCTATTAGATGTTTTAAGCAATAATTTGACAATAAATGATGGTTATCACTTTTTTATCATAATAAGCTTCTCAATATTTCTCATAAATATCTATTCCATTTTATTGGATTTTTTTTTTTAGCATTTGATATTTTGCTTGTCTTTTCCAAGTGTAAAATATACAAATATACCATTTTATTTTCTCAATGGAATAAGGCTTTAAATTTTTTATTTATTTTTTTAAAAAAGAACTTCTATTGTGTACAAGATCTAAACCAATAATTTGATCAATGTTAATACAGCCATGGTTTTTGTGGTGTGTATTTTAAAATTTGTATTCTACATCACAACACTAAAAAAAGAAATCTATCCTTCCACTGGACTAGTGTTAGTTTGATGATTATACTAATATTAACTGCTTCACTTGAGTAAGCAAAGAAGGAGTAAAATACCAGTCAGACCAGCTGTTAATTCAGAGTGTTGTACTATGCTTATTAAAAATACCCAAAAGATGTACCTTTGTGGTTCAGTCTTTTGAATTAGAATCAGAATATTAATCATGCCTCAGGCCTAAATTAAACATTGGAAGGCCCCTTAAGAATTTTCACCAAATTTTCTTGGATTTTTCTTTATTGGGTCTTCCTGGACTCTGTTTAGCTCTGTAATTGCTTTGCTCCTTTGTTGATAGGTTAAAGCACAATGTGATTTTCTCCATGTCATAAGATTTAGGAGGATGGCTCAATGGTCTCCTCCAGTTGCAATGAGCAGCTGAGACACTGATTTATAACAAAAATAATATTTACAATGTCAAATAAATTGTGGAATAAGAATAATCCTGTATCTCAAAGTTCATAGTTATAAAAGAATCTGAATCATTATCTTTGTATTATCAAGGGGTTATCGTAAGACACCCTGCCAAATGTGGATGACCGCTTATATGTGAGTATGCAGATGAAAGAAAACATATTTTAAAAAACCTATCCGGCATGTTCAACATATACTATAATTTATTTTAGAAAATGGTCATTTTTACTAATGACCGTATGCCTGACTATTTACATGTGAACACAGTCTGAAGAGTAGAAAGGTGTCATTAGCAGTAGCATTTATGCACCTAGCTGTCTAAGTCAGTGTCTGGAGTACATTAGTTATGCTGGACTGCTATTTGAATTCCACACAGTTGAGATGAAAAAAAGTTATGATCTCATATGTATTTTTTAATGTTTGGCATATCTATATGATCTCATTCTCAAGGTAAAGGTACAAAATGGACAAATACATCAATTCGAGGGAGACTATATTGTTTTTAAATAAATAACGATAATAATAAAGTGCCAGTGCACTTCATATATTATAAAACTTCTCTTTTCATTTCTCAATTGAATTTATTATTAACTGCACATGTTTAAATAAGAGCTCTGTTAATATGAATCTTCCACAATTATTTGTGGAAAAAGAAAATATGTCTGTTAAAATTGATATTTCAATTTATGAATATTTATTTGAAACAACATGTTCAGGTTTTTAAAGGTTTGCCTAACAATATTATGGCTGACTGATACAAATATGGACTTTATCTTCTATATTATATAATATAGAATAATAAATGTAGCTCCATGAAATAAACAAGGAAAAAAAAAACCTTATCAACTTACTAGAGGCCTGGTACATGAAATTCATGCACGGGGAGTAGAGGGGGGAGGTGGTCACTCAGCCCAGCCTGCACCCTCTCGCAATCTGGGACCCCTCAGGGCATGTCATGGGTAAACCGGCAGTCTGACATCCCTCTCGCAATCCAGGACACTGCATGTACCAGTGACCATACTTTTCATACAGGTGAAAGGCATCTCGCTGTTGTATGGGCAGCTACATTTTTTTGCCCTGATTATAAAAAGTAGTACATAACATGATCCTTCTGAGGCAGTAGTACCATTTCCTCCATCCAATGAGTGGAAAGACTGAAGCAGAGAGAAGTTAAGTAATGGGCTTTGTCACACAGTTGTAAGTGTCAGAATCAGGGCTGACCACAAAATGTGCAAGCCAGAGTCCATGCATGTCATTGCTGCACCATCCTGTTTTTTCAGTGTTAGAATAGCCTTGCCAGGTTTTAATTTTTAAATCTAAGAGACTGTTCCTAATATATAGGGTAGGGTTTCTAGGCTTGGCCGGCGATCAGGGCCATCTGTGGGGCGACCAGAGGGTGGGGCGATTGGGCCTCCCCCCACTGGCACCGCCTTGGCTGGCAGCCTGGCACTGCCCACTGGCTCTGCCAGTCACCTCTCTCTTGGGGGACAGATACTTAACGCTCCTGCATTGTCTGCCCCCTGGTGGTCAGTGCACATCATAGCAACCGGTCATTCTGCCAGTCATTCTGTCGTTTGGTTGATTTGCATTTAAGGCTTTATTATATAGGATGGTATGGTTAAGACCCACACAGTTCCATCCCATGTGGTCATGGGTCAAGTGTTTATTAGAAATATGATTGGTCAACCCTGGCCAGGTGGTTTAGTTGGTTGAAGCATCATCCCATACACTAAAAGGTTGGGAGTTCAAATCCTGGTCAGGGCATATACCTAGGTTGTGGGTTTAATACCCAGTTGGGGTGGGCACAGGAGGCAACCAATCGATATTTCTAACAGTGATGTTAGTTTACTAGTGACAATTTCTTTTGAAAATGGATTTTTTTAGAGTTTATGTTCACAGCAAAATTAAGCAAAAAGTATAGAGTTCCCATACTTCCCTAGACCTTGATCAGGACTGCATTGAATCAATAAACCAATTTGAGAAGAACTGACAATATTGACAATATTGTCTTCCTATCCATGAACATGAACTACCTATTTATTTAGTATTTCATTTCTTTCATCAGAGTTTTATAGCTGTCTTCACATAGACCTTGTACATATGTTGTTAGATTTATACCTAAGCATTTAAATTTTGGGGGTGCTAATTTATATAGTATTGTGTTTTTAATTTAAAATTTCACTTACTCATTTCTGAAACATAGGAAAGTGATTGATTTTTGTATATATGTATTTTTTAATCTTGTATAATCACTTATTAGTTCCAGGAGATTTTGTCAACTCTTTCAATTTTCTATATATAAAAAATCATATTATCTGTGAAAAAATATGATTTTATATTTTTTCCTTCCCAATATGTATAACTTTTAATTCCTTTCTTATTCTAGTGTATTAGATACCACTTCACTACAGTGTTTTAAAAAGAGAGTTTGAATTTCCAAATTCTCTTTATTGATGAAAGAAGACCTCTCCCCTGAATCTTGGGAAATCAGCATTTATCTGCATATAAATCTGTAACATTTTCATGTGGGAAAGATACTTCATAAGTGATTGTTGGGTATTCTTTATAAAATCACCTAACACTGCACTACCGTGATCATAATCAAATTGAATCCAAACACAACCCAGATAGAGAGAAACAAACCTGACCTGGAATGAGGTAACTTACACACTGAAAAGGTTGTAAGATCTTGAAACAATAATCAGCATGAGTCTGGGATATTTGTAATTGAGTTAATTTTAAGCATGTGAAAGATAAGAGAGATGTGTATTAGATTAGAGTGGGAAAGTCATTGATATAGGTATACTCTCTTGTGGTTTGGAATTTATTATGTTGATTAGACTTGAACACCTGGCATTGGCCTTAATAATCTTTTATGTTGCTTAATTGAAACCTGGATTTAACAATGGTCTAAAATCAATGATGTTGCAATTCTGGAACATTCTTGGCATGCTGGAGGTTCAGAAAGAAGGGAATATTGGTGTGATTCTATACTGTATGCATCCTCTTAAGCATTTCTCAGATGAGGCCAAGAGATCCTCCTAGCACCCTTACAAAGAAAAGTGGTGGCTGTCCTCTGTAGGCAGGGGATAACAGAGAAGGGGTCCACAACAGAATAGAGTTCTGTGGTGTCTGTGGAAATAATAGGGTCACTGAATGGAAGAGGACATATCAAAGCTCTCAACTACTCATATAAACCACAGAGATAAAATAGTAAGAAGGGGTCTATGAAACTGTCTAATTAATAGTGTCATTAGGGGCAAAATAAATAGTCCACTAAGTTATTGTTTGACAAATATAAAGAGAAAAATTGTGGGTCTTGCAAACAAAAACCTGACATGACATGTGAGAATTCATGGCCTCTTCTCCAGTTCCCTGCCCCAACTTTGTCTTGTATTAATTAACTGATGGAAAATTAATTATGAAGTAGTCCATCTATTTTTATTTATAGTAATAATTTCTACCAACTGGTTCTTGATCTTCTCTCTAGCCTCACAGGAGAAATCTAACCTCTATTCTAATGGATAATTCTCCTAATAATTGAAGGCAATTGTATGTTTCTTTCCATCCTCAAATTTTAAGTTCCCTTACTATTCTGGTTGTCACATAGTTGCATTCCAGATTGTTAATGGCAATGTCTTACATGCTTCAGCTGTGTGAGTTGAAGCCCACAGTTGGTCAGAGGTATTACCACCATGCTTCTGGGTATAGTGTTTCTAATAATGTTGCCTAAAATAAAAATAGCTCCATTTACAACTTTTCTGCAAGGCTGAATTTAATAGAATATAATCTTAAAAGTTGTGGAAAGATGGAATAAACAGCTGTTTAACAACACATGCTTATGACAAATTATTTACAGAATACCCTCCTCAAGCCATATTATCCCTCCACAACTTAAAGCACATCAGAAATTACTTCTTGAAGTAGGTTTCAGGCATTTTGTCCTGGATTTGATAGCTTCAGTGTAACATTGCCTTATATTCAGGATTCATTTCAAGTTGTGGTACAGCCAAAGGAAACATGGTGAGAATTTAGACCAGAGTATACTTCGTACTATAAGTAATATATTTTACCCACCAAAGATGCTGTATTTCATATGACATGCTCAGTTTTCATGATACTCAAAATTCTGCATTTTCAAACTAATATGTGTTAGCCCCAATAAAAGCAATATTGATTTGAAAATGGACCTAAATGCTCATGAGAGCTGCCATAATTCCAGTCATTGTCATTCCCCCACCACCTTGGCAGTAATGAACCCATGAACAGTAGGATTTGATTACACCTCCTAGGAGTTAGCAATCTAGTATATTCCCAGGTTGATGATTATTTTTTCCCTTTTTATGCTGCTGTTAAACTTTTTTTAAAAAAATCTTTATTGTTCAAAGTATTATAGTATTACATCTCTCCTTTTTCCCTCACTGACTTCTCCCCAGCCACTCCTAGCCCCCAGCACATGCTCTCACCCCCCTAGTGTCTGCATCCATTGGTTATGATAATATGCATGCATACAAGTCTTTTAGTTGATCTCTTACCCCACGTCCCTTCCCTGTCTTCCTTCTGAAGTTTGATGGTCTGTTCCATGCTTCTGTCTCTGGATCTACTTTGTTCTTCAGTTTATGTTGTTCATTATATTCCAAATGAGTGAGATCATGTGATATTTATCTTTCACTGACTGGTTTAATTCACTTAGCATAATGCTCTCCAGGTCCATCCAGGCTGTTGCAAATGATAAGAGTTCTTTCTTTTTTTACAGCAGCATGGTAGTCCATTGTGTAGATGTCTCACTGTTTTTTAATCTACTCATCTGCTGATGGGTACTTAGTCTGTTTCCAAATCTTAGCTATTGTAAATTGTGCTGCTATGAACATAGGGGTGCATAACACTTTCTGATTGGTGTTTG
>NW_006293776.1:719845-729070 GCF_000327345.1 Myotis davidii | reverse complement strand
CAAAACTGCTGCAGCTATTCAGGCTCTTTTTTATTCCACATGAATTTTTGGAAAGTTTGTTCTAGGTCTGTGAAATATGCCAATGGTATTTTAATGGGGAATGGATTGGATCTATAGATTGTTTTGGGTAGTATGGATATTTTAATGATGTTGATTCTACCAATCCATGAACACGGTATATTCTTCAATTTGTTGATGTCTTTATCTCTTTTTTCATTCATGTAGTTTTCTGAGTAAAGGTCTTTTATCTCCTTAGTTAAGTTTATTCTTGTTCCTACGTATCTTAATTTTTTTGGTGCAATGGTAAATGGGATTGTTTGGTTGTGTTTTTTTTCTCTTGCTGTGAGTTCATTATTGTTGTATAAAAAAGCCATACATTTCTGGGTGTTAATTTTGTGTTCTGCTACATCGATGAGTTCATTTATTAAATTTAGTATTTTTTGATGGAGTCTTTAGGGTTTTCTATGTACAATATCATGTCATCTGGGAATAATGACAGTTTTATTTCTTCTTTTCCAATTTGGATGCCTTTTATTTCTTCTTCTTGTCTGATCACTTCCAGTACTATGTCAAACAGGAGTGGTAAAAGTGGGCATCCCTGTCTTGTTGCTGTTCTTAGGTGAAATGGTTTTAGTTTTTGTCCATTGAGTATGGTGTTGGCTATAGGTTTGCTATATAAGGCTTTTATTATGTTGAGGTATGATCCCTCTATTCCCACTTTGCTGAGAGTTTTTATTAAGAAAGAGTGATGGATTTTGTCAAATGATTTTTCTGCATCAATTAACATTATGTGATTTTTATCTCTCATTTTGTTTACATGATGTATCAGTGTTATTGATTTGTGGATATTGTAACTCCTTGCATCCACAGAATAAATCCTACTTGGTCATGGTGTATGATCTTTCTAACGTACTGCTTGATCCGATTTTCTAGGATTTTGTCGAGGATTTTAGCATCTATGTTCATCAGAGATATTGGCCTTTACTCTTTCTTTGTAGTGTCTTTATCTGATGTTGGGATTAGGGTAATGCTTGCTTCATAGAAAGAGTTTGGAGGTGTTCCTTCCTCTTGAGTTTTTCGGAATAGTTGAGGAGGACAGGCTTTAGTTCTTTTGTGAATGTTTGGTAAAACTCTGCCATGAAGCTATCTGGCCCAGGGCTTTTGTTTCCTGGAAGTTTTCTGATTACTGCTTCGATTTCTTCCATAGTTATCAGCCTATTCAGATTTTTAAATACCTCCTGATTGAGTTTTGGAAGGTCCTAATTTTCTAGGAATATGTCCGTTTCTTCTAGGTTGACCAGTTTGTTGGAATAGAGTTGTTCATAGTATTTTTTTTTTTTACAATCCTTTGTTTTTTGGTGGGGTTTATTGTTATTTTGGCTCTTTCATTTCTGATTTTGTTTATTTGGGTCCTCTCTCTTTGCCTTTTGGTGAGCCTGGTAGGTTTTGGATTGTTGTGTTTTCATTGACATTTTTTTTCAGGACTTTTTATTTCTTCTTTGATCTCTTTGGTAAGCCAATCATTGTTTAATAACATGATTTTTACCCTCTAAGTCTTTGAATTTTTTTCATTGTTTTTATTGCAGTTTATTTCTAATATGATGCCATTGTGGTCTGAGAAGATGCTTGATATGATTCCAATCTTCTTGAGTTTGACAAGATTTTGCCTGTGTCCCAATATGTGATCTATCTTTGAAAATGTCCATGTACATTTGAGAAGAATGTATATTCTGTAGCTCTGGGGTGAAATGTTCTGAATATGTTAAGTCCATCTGATCTAGTGAGTCGTTTAGGATTGCTGTTTCTTTGTTGATTTTTTTGTCTAGAGGATTTGTGCAGTGATGTTCATGTCATGTTAAAATCCCCTATCATGACTGTATTGCTAGCGAACTCTCCCTTGATATCTTCCAGAAGATTTTTTTATATATTTGGCTGCTCTTGCATTGGGTGCATATATGTTTACCAGAGTTATATCCTCTTCTTGAATTGTTCCCTTTAGTATTATGAAGTGGCCTTCTTTATCTCTTGTTATGGCCTTCCCTTTGAGGTCTAATTTGTCAGATATAAGTATTGTTATTCCAGTGTTTTTTTTTTTTTTTACTTTCTATTTGCCTGAAAAATGTTTTTCCATCCCTTCGCTTCCAGTCTGTGTGAGTCCATTGTTCTGAGGGGGGTCTCTTGGAGACGGCATCTATATATATGCCATGTTTCCTTATCCATTCAGCCGCTCTGTCTTTGGATTGGAGCACTAGTCCATTTTTATTCACTTTCTCTTTAAATAAATATATCAGCATTTTTGCAGCTAATACCACATGCTAAAAGTTGTGAAACCAAAGGAAAGTAACTCACGTGTTTCTAATTAACATTTCAGAAGAGAGTTTTAATGAAATAATTTATAATGCCCCCAGAATTTTCAAGCCTAAACTACTCCTAACATTAAGAGTTTACATTCTTTTTTTAAAAATATATATTTTATTGATTTTTTACAGAGAGGAAGGGAGAGGGATAGAGAGTCAGAAACATCAATGAGAGAGACACATCGATCAACTGCCTCCTGCACACCCCCCACTGGGGATGTGCCCACAACCCAGGCACATGCCCTTGACCGGAATCGAACCTGGGACCCTTCAGTCCCCAGGCCGACGCTCTATCCAGTGAGCCAAACCAGCTAGGGCAAGAGTTTACATTCTTTAAAAAAACAAACAAATGCCAAGCCATTTTAAAGATAAACATACTTACCAAAGGAAAGACAAGATAGTTACGCCTTTTAGAGATATTTTGCAAGTATCAAGTTCAGTGCATATTAGGACTTGATAACTTTACACACAATTCAGTGAACCAAATGCAGCTAGGGTTCTTTAGTAACTGGTGTCCTTGGACTAGACCATTAGAGGTCTATGAAATCCCTGAAATTGTATAGTTTTTGGAACAAAGTTACATGAAAAATTTTTTGCAGATTTGTCAGATTTTCAAAGTGGTCCCCAAAATAGACTTCTTAAAAGATTAAGTAGCTTTGATAGATAAATATGATGTGCGATATATTCACAAACTGATAGATAGTCCTTGCTTTTACAGTTTGGGGTTTGAAGGAGATATTGGAGCTTTCAAGTGGGATATTCATGAGTGGCGGGAGAGAAACTCTAGATGTCAGGTACATTTCAGATTGTGCTCTGTTTGATCTGGCTAGAACACTGCAGGAATTAGTTCCTTCAAAATGTGTCTGGAAAGGCTAACACAGTAGGTGTGTTTATAACTCTTCAAAAGAACCAGATCAGGAGACCTGGAGATTAATGGTCTTTGTTGTACAAGGCCAGGTATAAGCTCAGGTAGCCTCCTAGGCAGTTCTCTACATTGCCATGGCAATGGATTTCAGCCTGACCTAGAGAGGCAACTTCTGTTGATGGAAGATAGATCCTGTATATCCGTGGGGAACAGTTCTTTAAGAAATGAAATTGTATGTTTTATTGTAGAATAGTGGTTTATTTTTTATGTGGTTATATTGCATTTATAAAGAAAACAAGATTAAAGCAAAACAAAAGTGTTAGACCAATTAGAGTAAATATCACTGGAGAGAAAATTTGCAAATGATCTAGTCATTTAGAATTATCAAGGATCATATTATTTGTGTCTGATTTTAATTTACACAGTTGTTAAGACGAGTCCTCTCTCATGAAAATATTTAAGATTATATTTGGGGGGGAAAGATAAATTGTGTGGGATATTATCTAAAAATATTTTTGTCAGTGCCCTGAAAAATAATTTGCAACAATATGAACTTTACTTTGTGGTTAAAGTGTAATATTGTCAGCTGTTGGACTTTAGGGGGAGTTTGGGGGGTTTTTTTGCTAAAAAATACTTTTTATATTCTATATCCTTGCTTTCAAACTATTGTTTTATATCCATGTCTTTCATACTTTATTGTGAGCAGTAATTCCAGAAGAACCATGTCAAAATCCCTATTAGGATTTAGTAGTTCTGGAGGGGTCCTGAGATTCTGCATTTTTAATAAGCTCGCAGGAGAGGCCAATGTTGCTGGTCTCTGGATCACACATTGAATAGCCAAGATCTGTATAATATGCCTGTTATGATTCTTTAAATGTACTATGCAATTAAAACATTTACAATTTCATATAAAAGGTACATTGTATATAAAGAGTAAAATCATTAAACAGAATCAAAATAAAGTAAATTTATGAAACAACTCTATACTGAAATAAATCGCAGTTTCCATCTGAAGTAACATTAAAAGTAAACATGTTTGCCTCACCAGTGTTGCTCAGTGGTTGAGCATCAGCCAGGAGGTCATGGCTTGATTCCCAGTCAAGGCACATGACCAGGTTGAGGGCTCAGTCCCCAGTGTGGAGCATGCAGGAGGCAGCCTATCAATGATTCTCTTTCACCATTGATGTTTCTATCCCTCTCTCCCTCTTTTATCCTTTCTGAAAACAATAAAAATATATTTTTAAGAAAGTAAAAGTGTTACAGGTTAGAAATTTTACTAAAAGAAAGAATGTTTTAGGTTAGAGATTTTTAAACATTTATTTTATCAGATGATTGCAGAGCTGTGTAAAGTATCTATGCTCATAGCATAATTGTCATGAATGCTCCAGTTCCTCTTTAGTAGGTGTTTCAGATAGTTTATGAGATTAGAAAGCCAGAAAATCTTACTGGCAAATTCTTTATCATTAATTTGAATGTTAAGATAGCTTCTGGCAATAGCGACTTTGGAGAGTGATTTAAAATTGTGTGTGTGTGCGCACACACACACACACACACACACACACTGCATTTAAAATTCAATATTCTTATGTAAAACTGAGTAGGATGAACCTTGTTCAAATCTGCAATCAGCACCTATTTGACCTGCTGAGAACTGGTTGGGTTTGGACCACCATGAGGCATATTTCCTAATGGACAGTAAATTTCCTTTAAAATGAAGGTGTGTGTGCTTTTTGACTTTGGCAGAAAGGACAAAACAGGTGCATAATGAACTATAAATTTTAGTGTATTTACGAGTATTTATAGCTCACCGTAAGGCTTTACTCTCTGCGTTTTTCAGATTTCCTCTGAACTTGGCTCTGCCAGCAGGTTCAGTATGTTTGACCTTCTGACTAGAAGAGCTACATCAGGGCCACATTAGCCCGCAAATGTTTTATTTTTGTGGAGAGACTTATAGCATGAGAGAAGGTTAGAATGCTTCCTAATAAAACATACTGTTGGCAACACTTTCGGCAGAAGTTTGCATTTATTTTTAATTCCAGTTTCATATTTTCTTTTAAGATATAATTAGTGGTGAATGTTATAGTAACAATACTGTGTTTTTTTTTAATGTAACTGTCATAATCTTTCCAATGTGCATTATCATTTGTCTATAATGGGAGCTTTTGAAGGTGAAAATCCTTTTGAATGTGAAGGGACAGTTAATTATGCGAGCCTTCTGCCTATTCTAGGGATTATTAACAAATTACCTAGATTTAAACCTCTAGACCTGGAAAATTTGGACCAGTGGGGGGATGATTGCCCGAGTTAACTGTGTTGAGCTTGCTATCAAAAAGAGAAAATGGTATTGATTGACAATGACGTCTTTGCCACTTCAATTGTGGCTTGGTACTTCAAGTGAGATGTAGCTCTGCTATTCTGGCTTATTTTCCTTCATGCCTGCACAGCATGGCTGCAGTGGGATAAGGAAGGGAAGCTGTGTGTGTGGCCTCCTCAGCAGGAGCAAGTCCTGCGGGCCCACCGGTGGGCGGAGGCCTGCTGAGAAAGGTGTCAGAGAAAGGTCCACTCTGGGGACCAAGGCTGTCACTCAAAGAGCCTCTACGAGGTGGCAGTGCTGGGGCAGGAGGGTGGGGGAGGCAGTGCACATTGGAACAAAATACTCTTGTTTTCATTCAATAGAATAAATAAGTGTTTACAAATTCAGTATTTAAGGCCTTGTTGTTGTTTTTTCTCTTTTTTGCCACTTTTCCTTAATCACCTCATTAATTTCCAGTTTGGAAATATTAAAATATTCAGCAGTCTGGAACTTTATGGCTCATTTATTCCACTTTACTTTATTTACTTTTTCAAAGTAAAATGGATAAAATCAATTAACAGATTTAAGCCCATTTACTATCATTTGAAAAGCTGCTAAACAATACATTTTGCTTTCTTCACAAAAGTGCTAGAAAGTAATCTCTTTCTCAAATACTTTCAAGAAAATGGTATATTGTTATTCTTCGGAGGTTTAAGTTGAGTCTTGTCCAGACCCGGAATATGGGCTAAACAGGCTGCACAGGAACTCTAGCATACGCTATCAAAAATACCATATTATGGACTTGTTTATTTATATGAAAAGCTTAAATAATTAATACATCAGATATTCTGATTCTCTTCCACCTGGGTGTAATGGTAACTCTGTTTCTAAAAATAATATATTCCAATGACATGTTGGGTTTTCAATTAAATAATGTAGAGAAATGGCAAAATCACTCTATAATACCAATTTAGAAACAACTATGATTGATAATAGTGTGTACACACATGCACACACACACACATCTCTAAGATATTATCAAGTATGTTAGAACGAGTAAAGTTATGCCTCATGGGAAGAATGGAGAGAATATAAATTAAGGCTGGAGAGGGCAGAAGAATATGTTAATTATGCCCTGGAAAGGGGGAATAAAAGAAACTGCTAAATGAAGACTTCAGATCTGCCTGAGGCTGGATACATTTCTGACTATAGTCATCTGCCAATTGAAGCACAAGTTGTCCTCCTTATCAAGAAAAAAAGAGGAGTGGCAGCATCTGAAAAACAGGCCTTCGGGAGCACAACTTCACCAGTACCTAATACTGAGGACGCACACAGGAGTATCAGGGACACTGAGCGGCACATGATAAGAAAGATGTTTAGACCAATGCTTGAGACAGTCAGAGCTCCATGAACATTAGATGTAATTGAGATACACGCACACACATGCACAAACACACACATGCCATGAATGTTAGAAAGAATTGCGGGCTCTCTCTCTCTCTCTCTCTCTCTCTCTATATATATATATATATATATAAACATATATATACACATACATATAATATCAACCATGTATATAGAGAATAAAAAGAAGCAGGAAGAAATGTGCACAGCTTTCATAGGGCTAGAAATATTTATCTTTTTTATGTTAGTTTTTAATTTAGTTAGGTGCTTGTCGTGGAAAAGTAAATGGGTGTTTTTTATGCATAACTATATTACAGCTCTACTCCTTATAGTATATGACCTTAACATGGGTAATTTGTTAAAATGCATATCTATCTGTTTATATCTTCACTGAGCAATCTAATAGCATAAACATAGCTGATATAACAAACATCCAATGAAAGATATTTTAAAGTTTCTCTTAAAAGTCTGTGTTAATAACCTGATAATGCTTTGTTGTGGCTTTCTGAAAATGTGTGAAGTGTTCTGACAGTGTGTCAACAGAGTGTCAAACATGGTGAGAGAGAAGCTAAGAATTGGAATCAGAGTGTCACCAAGTGTTAAAGCTAGAAGGGACCTTAGGCCCCCTTCGTGTTGGAAGTGACGGGGCTGAAGCCCAGGAGGATTAAGTGATTTGTTCAAGGTCACATACAGAGCAAGGAAGGACCCGGAAGTAGAACCTGGGTCCCCTGGCTCCCAGTTCTATTCTCTTTTAGGTTTGCAGTTTTGCTTCTAACTATATTAATTGTTTTGTTTTGTACAGAACCAAACACAGATTGTAGAAATGAGGGAGTCGGTATTTCTCTGGAATCTGAGTTATTTTAAAGGTCATTCCATCTCTCATTAGTCAGTGCTATCTACCCAATCATTTATTTAAGCCTTCATTCTACACCTAACTCCTGGAGTTATTAATTCTCCTGACAATGGGAAGTAAGAGTTTTACTTTTGAATAAATACAGTCATCTTTCACTTTAAATCTACTTTTCATTTCTTTTTTTTAATTCTTTCATTCTTGCTTTTGTAATAAACATGCCCTTTCTCTTTGCCCCAGCAGATCCTGACCACCAAGTGAATGGAAATTATTATTGTAGACATACAAGCACACACACACACACACACACACACACACACACACATACGTAGACAAACAGACATGTCACATATGGAGCATTTGATAGCTTACAGATCACTTTCATACATAAATTCTTACCACAATTGCAAATTAATAAGTGGGCTGTTTTCCAAAGCCCATTTTATAAATGAGAAAACAGTTAAAGGGCCATGATTTGCCAAAGTAAAGGCTCAAAACTAGGTCTTTGTTTTAGAAATATGTTTTCTTTCAATGCATGTAAAAATGATAGACTGTAGACTTTTAATGGATAATTAAGGTGAATGAGACTATTCAGAATAACTCTGTTCTTTTAGAATTCATATAAAGAAGGATTATGTCATCTTTTCTACATACTTCTCAGGAAAGAGTTAACGTCTTGCCGACCCAGTGCTTGGCTGAAAGGCACATGACCTTTCTGATGGAGTAGATAAGGACAGTGACTATAGCACCTATGCATTTTAACTGTTTGATAGGCTGGAAAGAAGCTTTAGGCCCAGTCCTCACCTGTAAGCATCTGGTGCCTAACAGATGAGCAATGTGAAAAGCTGGGCTGAGCTGTTTGCTTTTAAATGGGAAGGAATACCAGCTACAACACGTTTGGCCTTTGTCTTTCTTACCTTGGGATTGAGATTCACCCAGAAGTTAATCTTTTGTCTGGACTTTTCAGTGTCTTTCCGGAAGTCAATCTTTTCAATCGTTGTGTGAAAAGATTGAATCACACCATCTAAGTACTCCTGTTCAATCAGAACAAATGGAAGTTATATCGTTATGCTAATAGTTAGGAGTGAAGCAGTCATGTGCCTCGTCACTCGAACTGGATGCGTGTCAGTCTCTGTCTTCCCCCAGTCTTCATGGGCCAGACATTTCAGCTGCTGCAGTGAGTTTCAAACCTAGAATGCTTGCTTATGGGGCAGTCCCTAGTATACCAGATAGCCTTGTACTTAGACATTTCATTTGTGGAAACATCACAAGATAAATATCAAGTATCTTGAGCAATTTAGCTGTAAAATGCTTCTATTTCAAAAAATTAAAACTGCTGACTGGTTACAGAGTTTCTGTTTGAAATGATGCAAAAGTTTTAGAAATAGGGTGATGATTATGCAACATTGTGAATATAATTAATGACATTGAATCGGATATTTAAAATAATTAAAGT
>NW_006293776.1:706791-718981 GCF_000327345.1 Myotis davidii | reverse complement strand
TTGAATAATTTTTAAAACCACCAGCATAGGGTTAACAGGAAGTTTGTCATAAATATTTCTGGAGCATAAAACCTAATAAGTCCAAATAAGAATGTTCAAAATGTCAATGCCATTTTATGTGTACATGGTTTTATTGTCAAGTAGACTAAGCTATGGCACTCAAATGTTTAATCAATCACTAATCTTCATGGAGCTATAAAGCTATGTTGTCGATGTGGTTAACATGTATACTATACTCAGTTGACTTTAAATAAAGAAAATTGCCATCTATAATGTGGGTGATCCTTATCCTATAAGCTAGAAGGCTTGAAGGCAAAAACTGAGATTTTTCAAAGAAGAAATTTTGCCTTGAGTTTGCAGCATTAACTGCTGCCTAAGTTTCCTGCCTGCTGGCCTGCCCACTCCATCCTCCTCCTGAGAACTCTGATATACCATCCATCTTACCATTTAAACCTAATTTAGGCCTATAGTTTAATCATATCACACTAGTTTAGACTTAAAGCAATTTGGTAGGCTTTAGAAGTAATGACAGTAGAAAATTAAAACTGAAAATACGTGCTCTTAAAAAAAAAAGAAAAGAAATGAACCCAGAAAAATTGAATGAAAAGCTAAATAACAGTTCAGAACAATAAAAGTTATTCATGGCTATAAACTAACTAGAGGCCTGGTGCACAAAATTCATGCATTGTGGGGTGGGGGATCCACCAGCCCTGCTGCTCCCTCTCACAGTCCGGGACCCCTCGGAAAATGTCCCTGGGGGATCACCTGCCCACTCCATCCTCCTCCTGAGAATTCTGATATACCATCCATCTTACCATTTAAACCTAATTTAGGCCTATAGTTTAATCATATCACACTAGTTTAGACTTAAAGCAATTTGGTAATGACAGTAGAAAATTAAAACTGAAAATATGTGCTCTTAAAAAAAAGAAAAGAAATGAACCCAGAAAAATTGAATGAAAAGCTAAATAACAGTTCAGAACAGTAAAAGATGTTCATGGCTATAAACTAACTAGAGGCCCAGTGCACAAAATTCATGCATTGTGGGGTGGGGGGATCCACCAGCCCGGCTGCGCCCTCTCACAGTCTGGGACCCCTCAGAAAATTTCCCCCGGGGATCAGACCTAAACCAGCAGTCAGACATCCCTCTCACAGTCTGGGGCTCTCACAGTCCAGGACCCCTTGCTCCTGACTGCTTGCCTGCAGTGGAGGCTGGAGAGGGCCCTGCCACTGCCGCTGTACTCACCAGCCATGAACCTGGCTTCTGGCTGAGCGGCACTCCCCCTGTGGGAGTGCACTGACCACCAGGGCGAAGCTCCTGAATTGAGCATCTGCCCCCTGGAGGTCAGTGTGCATCATAGCGAGTGGTTGTTCTATCATTCAGTTGATTTGCATATAGGGTAATAAAAAGTCTAATTATATCCAAAAACATTTAAGAAAGCAGCCTAGTACTTAATGATTTTTTAAAAATTGTTTTATCTTAATAGAGACTTGAAAAAATATATATTATTAGTGGTACGTATATCATAAGAGAAGAGGGATATCTTTATAGTTATTTGAGACACTTCACAATTAATTTTCAACTTCTCAGCAAGTGATGTTGGAAACACTATTGTTTTTCTTCAGATTGTCACTTTTGCCCAGGAAGCAGGGCACTGTCCATTAGAAGTGGTCCCTTTGTGGTTTTCCCTCACATTGATGGAGGTGTAACTTTGTGATGAGGCTGCATCTCAAAATATCAACCAAAGACTTACTCTTTTTTTCTTTGTTCAAAACAGAATTCTCTCTCTTTTTTTAACTTTAAAAAATTATTTTTTTCAGTTACTGTTGACATTCAATATTATCTTAGTTTCAGGTGTACAGCATAGTGGTTAGACATTTATGATTTAGGAAGTTATCTTCTCAATAAGTCTTGTACCCATCATACATAGATATTATAATATTATTGATTATATTCCCTATGCTGTATTTTACATCTCTGTGACTATTTTGTAACTGCCAATTTGTACATCCTAATCCCTTCATCTTTTTCTCCCAACCCCTTCTATCTGACAACCATCAGTTTGCTCTCAGACCATAAAACCATTTGTTCCTTCTTGAGGTCTGGAGTGAAGACAGGAACTGATTACCCTCAGTTTTCACTTTTTTTCATCTTACTCCATCTTAAATGACATCTGCCTATTCAAAGCAGAATGCAAAATTCTATTTTCACTGGATACAACTTTGGAAAAACATTGCTACCTTAACAGAACTTGAAGAGATGCAAAGAAACACATTTCATGTATTTGGTAATAATATGATAGACAAATGAAATGATTCAAGTTGGGTGGGTTTGATCAAAGTTGGCTTTCCGGATAAAGACAAAATCTACCAAGAATCAGGTAACTATTGCATTTTTCAAAGAGTTAGAATCATGAAATGGCCTGTTTTTGTTTGGAAGAGCTTCGAGGTGGCATGGGAAAAACAAGACACAATTGATGGCAGGGTATAAAGGTTACAGATATAGGCTGCTGACTTAGAGCCTGACTGCGATCATTTTAGTTTCAGTACTTTTAGAACTTAACATCTTACACATTCTTCTCCAGTTTTCTGGTTTAAGCCATATTTTACTTTATTCCTTCTCAGTTGCTACTCCCACGCCAAATCCTATCTATTCATTATTTTCTCTAGTCATGTTACTGTAAATTTTTTCTGTATTGTTTTATTCCATTCAAACAACCATAACTAATTTTCACACTATTGCAATAGCCTTTTAACTAGACACCCTGACTTGTAATCTCCCACTCCTTCAGCCTTGTGTGCATTACCAGTGATCAGCTTAATCTTCTGATAGAAAAACCACCAGGTTTCTTCTTGACTTAAAAACAAATAAGCAATTAATACGCCTATGAATTATAGGCAAGATAGTTGATATCTTTTCATCTGTCACACAGGTTCTTCTAACAAGGACCTTATCTGACTTCTCCTTTTATTTTTCTATTTTCCATTGTAGCCAAATTAATCTCCTCTCTTCCAATCACAACTCCATGTATGTCTCACCTATACCTTTGTGTCCAATGTAAATTCTATCTAAATATTTTGCCTCCGTCAGATATAGAGCCAGAGACTTCCTTATTCAAGAGACATGGTAGAACTCCAACACCTGAAGAGGTCTTTTCTGAGATGTAGCTTAATGTAGTAAAAAGAATCATATAAATACATTTTGGATACCAGTTCTGCCACATACCAGGTATTAGAGTGTGGATAAATGACTTCACCACTCTGCCTCTGTTTCTCATCCACGAAATGGGAATTAAAATGGTTATCTTTGTTAAGAAGGTAGTAATGCTGTCTCTTTTCTTAGTTGATTTTGCCCCCACCACCTGGACTAATGTCTGGCAAAGAGTAAGAAATGTATACTATTTGTTGAAGAAATGAATGGTTAGCATCTAGTAAGGGTGTCAAAAATGGTGGACACCATCATCATCATCATCATCATCATCATCATCCATCTTTTGAATGTTGCCTGAAATTATTTATTTTTAGATTAAGTGGGGATTATATAATTTCTCTTTTATAGGTCCTTAGGAACTACTTGATATTTCCTCTGTCCAAAAATGTAATATAGTTAATACTATATAGGAATGCATGAAGTTGATAATTTGAGAAAATGAGAGTCGAAGAATATGTAATGGCATTTTCCCTTCCTGAAGACAACATATTAATATCTTATTGTGAGTAGTCCAACCAGAGATTATCATCTGCCTCTAGGCTCTTCATGCCACATATATTTGCTTTTTTTGTTAGCAATCCTTTTTAATTATTTTCTTTTTCTCTTCAAAGCCCATAAAATAATATGTCACATTTTAATAGTGCCTCAGAGAAAATAATTTCTGAAGAATACATAAAAGTTAGGAAAAAGTCAAATTTACAGGCATGTATGTGAGAAGGGATGAGGTTATTAGTGAAATTTCAGTGATGCTATGAAAACATCGATTCCAAACAACCAACCCTCCTCCCAACTCAATCCACCTTCACAGGATCATTTTTCAGCCATCCAATTGATCAAATAGTCTTACCTCCCACAAAAATGCGTCTTTGGGAGGGATGAGATTTCATCCTTCTTCGTCAGGCATACCACAGCTGGAAAGAATTCATTGTATTCAATCTTGCCCATGCAAGATTCGATAATAAAGAAATCACAGAGATTATGGCCAACACTGTTTCACGGAGTTTGACAATTTCAGTATCAAGATTTGCAACCCTCCAGAAACTTACTAAACATTTATATTCTCTTAAATCTAGTCTGTTCATCAACACAGAGCTACAAAATTGCTGTCATTATCTGCTGTGTGTAGACTGAACTACTGAAGTTCAGTGAAGTGAACCAAATGTTTAAAGTCCTGCTTCATAATTTGAGGGCCTTTATTTACTTATGAAAAATCAGACACTTGAACAAGTATTAGCTTTAAATAACTTTTTTTGTATGTTTTCTTAGCACTGTCTGTAAAATCGTTGGTGTTGCTATGAATTAAAGACCTTCAAAGACCTCTACTAATTTGCCCTCCAAATGCAAATGTGTAGAGGGTAAAGGAAAGAGGAAAAAGATAAAGAATTTGATTGGTAATCATAGTAACACTGTCCTGCCTATGTATTTGTTTGATAATTTTTAGCTGGATGAATTTTGAATAGTTCAGGGAAAAAAGAGTTATGTTATATTAGCAAGAATTTTACATGTAAATCTCTGATAAGATAGTCTTGAATATTTTATGCTATCTTTATTATTCTTTTTTATAGAAAAGGAAAATTAAGAGAATATTTAGTTCTCAAATCACAAAATCATGGTAATGAAAGCGCCTATACTTTCTCTGTGCCCTCTCTATTTTTGAAATGTTACATAAATATAGTTTTCGAATATTGTGATTGAAATTCCTGGAGGGGATTTTTGTGAAACTAACAGCACAATGTAGTTGACACTCGTTCTGTGTTACCCTAGGGCTACAGCTTTGATCATAGTCTGAGCCAGTTCATTCCTGTCAGCACAATAAATTTTATACTCATGTCATAGGTAAATTTTACAATCCCTTTGCCTTTTTAAGTATAAATGAAATGAAAATGAATTCAGTTACATTATAATGTTTCAACCAAGATCTAAAGAAAGTAATAGTATCAAACAGATATGATATATGAACCCAAATTAGTGCCTTTTCAATTCTGATTGCCTGATTAAATTTATTATAATATTAATATTAATGTAAACACATGCCCATTTATACAATTACAATAATTTTAAACATTAAATTCATTAGGATACATCAAAAATAGGAACCAATGAGCTAGACATTTATCAATTGTTCTGTAATCATAAGGAAGCAGAGCCTATTTTGTTACTAAATCATATAAGCAGTACAGTTCCTTATATAACATCTTTCAGCTTTAAAACATTTTTAAGTCCTTATTCCCCTTTGCACAGGTATTAGACATCAGTGACAGTCGCTTTGAATTTTTTAAAAAAGTACATTCTGATCGTAGGTTCCCAAGAAGGTTACATATAAATTAGTCATAAAGCCAATGGAACAGACAGGAAATGATTAGGCTGTATGATTATTTCTAAATTTATTGTGTTTTAACACTACTAGTATTTAATTTTAAAAAAGGAGCCACTTTTATTTTACATGATTATTTAAGACCTCAAGCTGAATGTTCCTCTAACTCTGCAATGCTACAGTTCTAAAGCAACGTTGAAGACAACAAAGTCTTATTTGATAGTCGAGCCTTTCAGTGCACAGCTCTTCTTCCTGTCTTTGATGTAGGAATGGTTTATTTAATCAATTATTAATCAAAGTTATGGCATTCTTCTTATATATTTAGGTAAAACTAAAAGATGACTTCCCCGAGCCTTATTGCTTAAATAAAAGTTTAAACAGACTGAAAATACTTGATTTGGACCTGGCAGACTCTGCAGTGATTGAATTTTCGAAAGCCACTGGTCTCAACTGGGTGCTCAGATGAAAAGGGGCGTGTGTGTGCCTGTGTGTGTGACTGTGTGCGTGTGTTTCAATTTAATTTTCTAGAAATAGATGATGAGCTGGGCCCAAGTATGCAGACCACTTCTGATGACCTTCCTTCTGATAACAAAAGCCGGTACAGATAATTTGATTAGCGTTTTCTTTGCACAGGTGTGAAAGTTGACAGGAAACAGCTGAAAGACACGGCCTTGTGGTACAAGCCGGGCAGCTGGACACTTTGTGCATGGAGAATCTGGAGCAATTGGGAACATTTGGCAGCTTAACATAGGAAAAAAAAATGACGGCTAGCAAAATCTCAACTGCTGCTAATTAGCAGCAATGAACTGTGGGTAGGACAGCGCGTTTTAATGTGAGAAGATTTTTACGGTAACCACCACACTAAGGAGGAGGAGGGATGGAAAGAAATGCTCCCCAGCTGACCCTCGTGGCAATCCAAGCTGCATATTGCAATAATCCTGTAAATTACTATGCTTTCTTATACAGTAACTTGGAGTTAATTAGTAATTTAACATTCTTCTGCACTATTAAATGTCTTTCTTGCATTATATTATGTTGTTTCATGGGCTTACCTTAACACTAATGGGGTTTTGTTATATTTTCTCAAAACAGTAACAGTAAAATAAAACTGAGCTAGAAAATTAATTAGTTATCTTTTACCTTTGATTTACCTGTTATTAACAATTAAGTGGCGAAACACATTTTTTAAAGTGGTTTCGGGGGTTACATTGAAATGAATATACTTCCAGAATATATTAGAGTGGTAAAGTGAATAAAAATGAGTAGTGTACCTGCTTCAAGAGCCTATGCAAAACGCAATGCAAAAATCTTTCCTATTTCCACTCTAATAGGGAGGGGTAATCATTTGTGGCCAGAGGAGGACAAGGGGAGGGCAGAGGAGAGGACAAATGCTTATTTAGCTACAGTCTCTAATTTTTAAGAGAATCTTTGCAAAAAAAACCAGGAAATCCATACCTTCATGGATTTATGTCATGAAATGTTTACGTGTTAAGTGATATAGTGAATTTTACCAAATAGCCATATAAAAAATGCACACAGCTTATAGCTTTGTGGTTTGTAAATGCCAGAGGATTTTGTAGGATTCAGTAACTGGAGGAAAGTTGTACTCAAAAACTTAAATAATAAAAATTAATGCATTCAATGTTAACATTTAAGTAGAAAACTTTGAGGTGTAGAATTGTGGTAAACAAAATAATTCTGATTTCTTGCACAGAGAAAAAAAGTTAAAATTATTACTATGTTAATTTAAAGAAGAATTTCTCCACCAGCTACCCTTTTCTTCCCCTGCAATCCCAATTTCCCTATTGAATGAAGCAGATAAGTAAAGCAGCATTGCACACACACTTTAAGAACTGTTCTTATGCACTTGAAATTGGAATTCTTCTGCATTCTGTATATTAAAGATAAAGGGAATGTTTGTATTTGGCATCTCAGTGATCAATGGTGGGACAATTTAGCAAAAGCTGGGCTTCAGAAGAAGAAAAGCTACAGACATGTACGTGAAAAGGAATGGATTCAGCACAAAACACTTCCAAAAGATTTTGTCTCTTGGGGCTCCCTCTAAAAGAGTGTCTGCTACCATTTAAAACCCCATCCTCTGCAGCTGGATTTGAACATTCCATAAAAAATTCATCCATGCTTTAAGAGATTTCTGCTTTTCTGTCTTCTATTGTTAGACAAATTGAAGTGTGCACTCGGAAGGAGAGTGGCAGTGAACTGCGAATTTATTTACTCATTCGATTCTAATATTGAGAGAATCTACTTGCTCCGTTCAAAGGGTAGAGCAACAATGCAAGTGACATCAGGTCACCCAGCACTTCATAGCTACCTGCGAGATAGAATTGTTCTCCTTGCAGATAGGAAGTGACTGAAACCTCTTTTTCTCATCAATGTCTATTATGATTGATGGCTCTATGGTCACATTGAATATGCCCTTTTTAAATAATTCACAATGTCATCACCATAGTACTAGTTTATAACTAGCCTGTTATTTTTACCTTTGTTCATTCACTCTCAGAAGGTTAGATAAATTAAGTACTGTGTGGATTTGGGTAGCATTATAACCAATCAAAATAGAGTGTTTATAGTCCAACAGCAACAAAGAATCAGTTTTATTTTTATATAATACTCTGAATGTCTCCCTCTCAATAAATCCAGAAAGGAAATTCTGATAAAGCAGAAGTACTTTTGGCTCACTTTAACCTGAAACTGCACTTTGGTATTAAGTCACCATAAGACTTCCAATATAAAAAGCAGTCATGCTGTGTCAAGACAGATGAAATTTTACCTTAATTCTACACTTATTTCAAAATAAAAATATATTTATTTAATGACTCCATAATAATAAAATTTACAATCCACTTCCAATATTTAATGCATGAATTGTTAAACTAGCATTTGTACAAAAGATAAATTGTGTGCTTAATAGAAGTGTATCTTTATCAAAATTAACCTTTTTTTCAGGATTCTAATTTTGGATTCTTTTTATTTGTTGATTTTTAAATTGAACTCTGTTTCTCAAAGTATTAATACAAGGAGAAATAAAAGAATATATAACTTGTCTGGACTTAAGATACGTGATCAAAGTCTCAACATGTTATCATAAGTAAAAGAAGCCAAACTGGTAGCTAAGAATTGCCATGTGATCAGAAGGCTATGATCAAAAGTACAGAGATCTATTTATTCATTCACCCAATAAATATTTATTGGCCGCCACGAAATGGAGAAGCTTGGCTTTAGATTGTATGAAGCTTACATTCTATCAGGGAAAACAGACCACAACAAAAAAGTGTTTTAAATAAAAAAGGCAACCTCAGAGAGCAATAAGTGCTTCGATGAAAATAAAGTCAGCAATGTGCAAATGAGAGACTGCAGAAAGCAAGATATTAAGGACTTGATTTAAACTGGGTAATCAAAGAAACTCTTCCTGATTGGTGATGTGCTGAGAAAATAAAATAACAGGCACCTATCATGCAAAGATATGCAGTCAGATTATTCTAGATCAGCTAATTCAAGTTACTGCAATAGAAAAAGCAAGCCTGGTATTACAAAATGACATGTTCATTAGCTTATATCTGGAAAATATTTTTCAAACCAATAGTATTTATATGCATTTTGTCCTTTAATGGGAATGTAGTTCTCAGGAACTAATCACATCTTTTTGTTTTTCAGATGAAGAAGGCAAGAAAGAATTAAAAGATAACTTCATGCCCTAGCCTGTTTGGTTCAGTGGATAGAGCATCAGCCAGTGGACGGAAGGGTCCTGGGTTCAATTCTGGTCAAGGGCACATGGCTGGTATTTGGGCTCAATCTCCAATGGGGGGTGTGCATGAGGCAGCCAATCAATGATTATCTCTCATCATTGAGCTCTCTCTCTCTCTCTCTCTCTCTCTCTCTATTTCCCTTCCTCTCTGATATCAATAAAAATATATTTTAAAAAGATAACTTCTTGGTCTAATGATGTCCCAGCGAACAATGAGACAAATATCTTACTCAGATATTTAGGTTATATGTGGATTAATTGAACTAAGTTGGTCTATGACAGATTTCCAAATAAAACTTCTGATTCAAAAAATTTTCCTTGTTACTGTAATACAAATTTCCCCAAACTTTACAAACTTTGATAACAGATGAGGTAGCATTAAAATTAGTTTTCAAATTGTGTAACTTATTTGTCCACATTCCTAACTTTGGATGTAACTCCCTGTACAAAACTTCTCTCCAAAATATGTCCAAGGGTTGCCAGTGTTTCACATACTCTGCTACAATTCAGCTCTGTCAACTCTTGCTTAATCTGTTGAATAGTGTCTTATCTAATGCCACTCCTAGCAGGTCAGTTTCCTGTTATTAGTTGCCACCACTTTATTGGGCATTGCAGTTATCACCCATTCAACCCCAGCACAGTCATCTCCACAAGTTCCTGATGTTATCTGAGCCTCTGAATTGAGCAGCACATTTATTCCTACTGCTCCTCTGGTAATGGCAAATCACTATTGATGGCTATACTGTTCTCCCACAATGCCAAGAGCTGTCCTCTATATCTATTAATAATCCTGTTGGTGTGTTCATAAGTGGTACTGATTGAACTACAATGGTACAGAGATACAGCTCAATTTTCTTACAACACTCTACCATATATCTGGTCATATCTCAATGAGACAGTGTTGTACTACAGAACTATTACTCCTATTTAAACATTTAGATAAACAAAGTCTAACATCATATTTAGCTCCTTACCAATGGACTCAAAACCCAAAGTAAGGTTTTAAAGAATCTCAGAAATGCAATGGCAATAAAAGAATAATACTTTTCAAATAGAAAATGAAAGCCTGGGCATCATTGATATTACAATTTTTTTTCTTCTTCTTTTAAATAGCAAGACAAAGAACAAAGGTCAGTACTGGGTAACTCATTTTATAAGATCTTTATCCCACATAAGTAGTTCTCTAGTGACTTATAGATGGGCAACCTATTAGTCAGATATTTAGCTATGAGGAGGAATTGCTTCTGCCACAAGTTCAGGCTTTCTACTACAGAACACTGTGCTTACATGAATAACTTTTCTGTCCCAAAGATGTAGGGAGTAGCACTCACTCTATCTTTCCCCCTTTTGTCTTTAATGGATAATACATGAGTGGTTTGCATTCTATTGACGATGGAAACCTTTGAAGCCAAAACATTATCTCATTGTCATAAACATAAACTAACAAAACAAAAAGTATGAACAATTAAAAAGAAGACTACCATATCCCTGCTGGTGGCTGATGGCCTTGTCTGATCAAAACAGAGAAAAAGACTGATCTAAGAATTGACTGGGATTATACAAGAGTTTTCTGGATGTAGCTGGAATGTGAGAATTCCACAATGATTGTACGTGGGTTTTAAAGGATTGATCTTCAACAAAAAAAAAAAAAGAAGAAGAAAGAAAGAAATTACCCTTATCCATATGAAGCACATTATGAGCAAGATTGGTTTTCCAAAATCCATGTTAGATGGGATTGTAATGTCTGAAAGAAAGTCTTTACTTTATGAAAATTATAATTATTTTGATTTTTGTCCACAATCAGCTTGAAATGTTGCAAAACTCTGCAGGTGCTCACTGTTATAACAAAACCATGGGAACAGATGGTGCAAGGTACCAGGCCAGCTCAAGGGATTAAATGTGAGGCTTTTGAAATTTAAAATTAAAGCTGGGTGATCTTGGGAAAATGTGGCTGCCAAACATGGTTGCTTACAAAAAATAAAAATAAAATAAAAGTTGTCCAAATTCTCTTGACAAGCTTATTTACAGTCAAATGACTGGGGAATATTAAGTAGTTATAAAGTATTCTTGGCAGGGTCTGGCCTACCTGACCAAATTAAAACGTGAAATGCTACATCCATTATGGTGCTAAGGCTTTGCATGCAGTGACCTCCCTCTTAGGTTTAGTTCCTAATAGGAGCCAATTTCTTTGGGCAAGGTGGTCCATTTTAGGTGCTAAAATAAAATAAAGATAACCTCAACAATCTCTCTCTCTGTTTGATCTTCATCTGAGGACATGCTTATTGATTGTAGAGAGAGGGGAAGAGAGAGAAAGAGATAGAGTGAGAGAAAGAGAGGGAGATGGATGTGAGAGAGAGCATCGAATGGTTGCCTTCCATATGTATCCCAACCAGGGATCAAACCCCCAACCTAGGAATATACACTGACCAGGAATCGAACCAGCAACCTTTCCACTTAATGAACTACACTCCAACCAACTGAGCCACACTGGCCACAGCAACATTATCTCTTTTAAATGGACAGAATGAAGTATCTTGGTTGAGTCACTGATGATAAATTTAGGGAGTTACATCAAGTACCCATTGGTAGAAGAAATGAGAAAAGTAAAAGTTACAAAAGTTAAAATATTCAACTAGATTGACTTACCTTGAAAAATAAACCCATGTTAAAATACATTAACAAAGCATAATTAAAATATCAAAATTGTTATACTTAATTTGGCATTTTTAGTACATTCCTTATAATAAAACGTCTTATAATATATATTAGTACATTTGAGCAACTACTATGTAACTTGAAATTTATGTGTTAATTCTAATTTTCCTATTTTTTTGCAAGGTGATCCTATTATCTTTATCTCAGATGTAGAAACATTCAATATTTACTTGCTGATAAGTTTTTA
>NW_006293776.1:660887-706733 GCF_000327345.1 Myotis davidii | reverse complement strand
TGAGTTTGGCTTTCAATATCTTTTATTTTATTTTTACTTGGCCAAATATGTTTACAACAATCATTTCCTTTTATTCCAACAACTATTCCTTAAGTTGATATGATTACACCCCTTTGATCAATGGTAGATGAAGAAAACAACACCTTTGAGACGGACCTGGAATTGCAGCACATTACATAACTGTGAAATGGCAAAGTCAGGCATTATGTGTGGGTTTCTTGCGCTAGGAGTTTAGTATTATTGCCATTGGCTTATTTGGTCACTTTAGCCTGCAGTAGAATGAGGTATTTGAGGATGTGGGTACATGTAGTTCTTTTCCTCTGGAAAGTCGATCTAGTGGCTTATTACCATGTTTCTTCTTTTCTGGGTTATGGTGTTGTTCATGACCATGAGATATATTTGTCTTATATACTCTAGGAGATTTTGGAGCTTCTGATAAGTTGAATAAGTCAGACATATATGCAAGATATCGGACCAGGCATTTGAAACATAAGGGTAAATTAAACACAGATCCTGCCATTCAGATGGTTATAATCTAGTTAAGTTGCATGATATTTCAGACAATATGCTGAGGTTTTTTCATATTTCATCTCATCTCATCTTTTCACAAGATGTTGACTTAATACTTACTCCCATTTTAAATACAAAGTAATTGAGGCTCTGGAAGATTAATTAATTTGCCTAAAGTCACAAAGTTGAAAAGCAGGGATGCTGGACTTCATCTATAAGTCTGACTACCTAATGCTACTACAGTAGAAAAGAAGAAAGAATACACAGTTAAAATATAAGGAATCAAGATAAAGTGATATAATTAGAATCTAAATAAATATAAAAAACAATTCTGACTGGGGAACATTCTCATTATAGGTGGTAACGTCTGGGTTAAATTCTTTTTGAAAAAAAACATTTTGCCTTCTGGCCTAGAGAATGATTCAAGTTCAAGTACGGGGAAGAGTGTCAATCAAGCCAAGGAGTTGTGAAAGTTCATGTTGCATTCAGAGAAAAGTGAGATATGAGTTCGGAAATCCTCACAATGAAAAAGATAATCAAAAGTATATTCACATATAGGGTAAATTTGAGGAGGAAGGAATTCAAGGTCATCTATCTTAGACTTTACAAGGCTATCAACAATGCTTAGGTGGAAATCATAGCGGAGCCACTGCAGACATAAACCATTTATCTTTGCTTACAACTCTCTCAAATACCTAATAAAATACAGTATTTCTAAAGTTAAGCCTTAGATTATACAGAATGACATGGATATATTCAGAAAAAAATATGTTTACCTTGTTTATGATAATGTCTTAATCCTTCTTAAGGTGCTATACAATTTTTCTTAAGGACTATCTTCTTTGACTCTAATTTACAGTGAAAGCCCATGCTTGTTCATGAAAACCCTAATTTTATTTCAAGTTTAAAAGTCTTTTACATTATAGTTGCATTTTGATTGGACAGAGAATTGACTATAAACAAAATCAATTATGTTTTCTAGATCTTCAATGAAGGTTTATTCAGAGTGAAAGTACGGATTTTATTCATCCACTATTAATGGATGAGTTTTTCTAGTGTCCTGAATATCAGTGACCATTTTGTAACTCCTAATGGTATTAAAATAGAAACAGCTATGGTGTAGACTCTGCATTATCAACACACCTAGAAGTAAACAGCTGGCCAGCTTTATGCCTTTGTGTGTCTATAGAAATATTTAAAATATCCCCTAAAAGGTGTGGCCATATTTGCAGCTGCAATATCAAGTATAGCCTGGTTAAACTTGTGATTATCATACACTTAAATATGAGAATATCATCAGAAGAAGCCATTATAAAAAATATAGAATCAGATTAATGTAATTGCTATTTGATCTGTTACTTTCAGCTACCTTCTTATGGAAATATATTTGTCACTGAATATATCACCCATAAAATCTTCTGGTTATACATCAGCATTTTAGCAACTGCAATTTTTTAGGAAGAATGCCTACCAATTTTTTTTTATTAATTGCAATACTAAAAAGCATCCATTTCAAAGCACTAATAAGAAAGTAGACTTAACATGAAGTGAGGCAAAAGTTGTGCACACATTGTGTTTTAAGAATTTCACCCAGGCCTTGGTGAGGTGACTTATTGTACACCAAAAGGTTGTGGGTTTGATTCCCAGTAAAGACAATACCTAGGTTAAGGGTTTGATCCCTGGTAGAGGCATGTATGGGAGGCAACACATTGACGTTTCTTTCTCTCTAAAATCAATTTATAAAACCATATGCTCTGGTGAGGATTAAAAAAAAGTGTGGGGCATACAGGTTTTCTGTATATTTATAAAAGATTAAAACTACGGCATTTTAAAGAACATTGAAGGACAAGGAGAAAGGTACCAGCTTTTCACCCAGCCATGAATTTGATGACCGCAGCTGTGCAAGGCTGAAGAGACCACAATTCTTTGGAAACCAAAATGTCTTGTAAATCAACTATTACTGAACTGTTTGCGTATACCTTTGTTTATAGATTAGATAACCTATTAATCATAACTTTATTATTCACATGTAAAATATGCCTGGAGGACAATGTTATCACTTATTAAGGCAATTTATTTACTTTCCCTAAGAGTTTGTGTTTTTTAATTGAATATGTTACAGTGGAAAGATTCTGGAAGGCACAGTAAATTCATCATGCAGTTCAACCTCATGACTTCGTACAAAGAGAGTGCTCAGGCGCAGGTAAGCCATTAGCTGTTCTGATGGTGCCAGGTGCCAAAGGCCTGGGAGGTCGTGACAGTGGCAGAAAAAGCAGGTTGAAAGGGCTTTGTGTCATTCAGAGCCAATTTGATGGTAATAATTGATTGGCTCTCTTTTCTTCCTTCTTTCACTCACCTGACACATCTTGTCTTACTAAAGATGCTAAGACTTCAGCTAGATATTATAGTTATAAGAGACGGAGGAGAACAAATGTCTGCCGGGATCTGGCCAAACCATTCTGCTTCTCACACCAGTCATTTGATTGGGATGTTTTATTTGGTAGGTGCAGACTAGCAAGCAGAAATGATTTAAATTAACTAGAAAAGACTAAAGTAGGTTCAGGGAGAAATCTAAGTGTTTGTTTTTTTTTTTAAAAGAAAAGGAAAATATTGTGAAGGCCATTGTCTATCTCCTTGTGCTGTGTCATTGGAGCACATATGGCTCTTTGTACCTGCCTGCCCGAGAGCAAAGCCGTGTTTATTCTGGCCGATACTTAGAGAGAAAAGTGAGCTGCAGAGTAAAAGCATCAGGGTCCATGCTGAGAGATTAATTATAAATGTACAGTTCTAAGAATATTTTTGTTCAAAACTTTACTGTCTAGGAAGATATTCTACTTACATCAAAAAAGAAACTTGTCATCTGAGATCCACTCATTTTGCAAATAAAAGGACAATGCCTTCTCTAAAATATATATTGAGGCAAAAAACCCATTAATACGATAATCAGGGAAAATATTACCTAGCTTGGGAATATTTCAGCACATCAGAATTATAGTTTCTAGCATTTTGATACATAGTAATGATTTTGGTGCGAAATAATATATTACTCTAAGAAAGAAAAATATATATTACTTTGGTTGCATCCAAACTTGAAAGTGTTTCTCATTTTAAATTATCCATCTTTTTTCAATTTAGAAAGAATTTGGTTCAGTTGAGTCCTATTTTTGCAATATCTCAGGATTTTAAAATATCACCCTGTTTTGAAATGTAAATTAGCACACATTGGTAGGAGAGAAGTGGATTATGAGTTATATATGGGCCAAAGCTCTAATATCCAAGCCATATGGTCCTAATCCAAATTGGAGTATTTCTTTTTTAGTGGAAATAATTGGATTTACTCCGAGTCATTGAGACATTATCAGTTTAGAGTTTTTATGGAACTGAGAAGGTATCTCAATCTAGATGAGGAAATGGAGAGTTAAGCCATTTCCCTCCTGTCAAACAACTAATAGAAGGCCTGGCTACCACAATCTATCACAAAAGAGAAAATATAACTCCCTCTTCTATGAGTCCTCCAAACTTTGTGGAATACATGCCTCAATTCCCAAAGTGATGCATAGACTCAATAGTTAGGGGAGAACGAAAGCTGTGCATCAAACAGGAGCTATTTCCACCTGCAAATAAACCCAGAACAAGTAAATATTGACCATTTCTTCTCATGGACCAGATTCTTTTCACCATCCTAACAAATAATTCAGATTGCCTTTCCCTTAAGCACTTACATATTCGCTGCGAGATAAATTAGGGTTTAAAGGAGCTAAAGGACATTGGCCAACACGTAGGTTTTTATGTATATGATACAGGATTTTTAGTCATTATGCTATGCTAAGTTTCAATTTCTACTGTAGTAGAGTGGTCTTAAAATGACTTAGATTATATAATAACAATGGACAGCTGACAATATTTAAGAGGGTCTAAACAGCATATATTTAGGTCACAGGGCGAAAACACACACATTTATTTTATCTGGCCAATAATTGCCCACCTGGTAGATCATCTGTAGACATTCTGAGGTCAGGACAGCCTGTCACCCAGTGGACTGCGGTGACCATTATCCAATCCTCTCAGGACATAAAATCTTAGAAAGAAATCCTAATAATAAAGTTAAATATGTGAAAAACAAAATAAAATTCAACAGTGCCTTTCAAAAATCAAAGAGAGGAAACTTCCTCTTTAAAATAGAACAATCAAATGCCCTTCTCTTCTTAGAAATAACTTTGAAACAACCAGGAAAACAAAAAACCCAGAAACATATATTCTTCCTTGACAAAAGCCAGGAGGTGACTATAACCTCAAACTACAATTCATGAAGAAGTGCTGCTGATTAAATAGAAGGAACATCAAAGACAGATAGATGCAGACACTGACAGAAGAAGTCTGTGGCTCACATCTGTGGCAAAGCAGAATTCGCCAAAAGAGAGATGCACACTAAAGAGCAAATCAAACAAAATGCAGTTTGGGACAATGGAATGGGGAGCAGCAGGCAGCACCCACATTGGCATGAAAGAAAGCACAGATATCAGGGTAGACCATAGTTTCAGAAGCCTTGTGACAGTGAGGCAGAGTAAGAGAGAGAAGTTTACAACTGCCAATATATGTGTCTAGAAAAAAGTAAAAGTACAAAGTTTGTGTCAGAAAAGAAAAAAATCTTGCTATCTCAGAACATGTCATTGGCCCTCCTCAATGTACTAGTACACCTGCTAACAGCCTACTCAAGAAGATTTATTCAAAGATGAATAATAAAAAAGAAAGGAGCATAGATGCTGTAATGATCACCAGAGGACTCGTGCAATATCTATAAAAAGTGCAAGGGAAAATATGAGAAAGAACAAGAGTCAAGGGTAGATGGAAGACACACTCCAGAAAAACATTGCCACAGAGCGGACAAAAATTAGCACTAAAACCATTGCTCTGAGTTGAATAAATAAATAAAGCCCTCCAGGAAGTAGTTATCTTTGTAAACTAAGATCCTGAAGTAGATGCATACATCTTAGGATTTAAAACTAAAGCTAACCATGAGCTGGTAGTAATAAGAAGAGTAGAGAAAGATTTTTAAAAATGTGTGATGTAATGAAGCCCATAGTGAAGGCAGTTGAATAAAAATTTGTATTTCTGAAAAAATAAAATGAAAACAGTAAAGGCACAATAAACTAAAAACAGAAAAGGCCATCTCAGTTTCCACAGCTCCCTGTGGGGCCAGATAACGCTTCTGTCATTTTTTTAAACATATGTTTTTATTGAGAGTGAGAGTGATATAGAAACATTAATATGAGAGAAAATCACTGATCGGCTGCCTCCTGCATGCCCCCTACTGGGGGTTGAGCTCGCAACCCAAGCATGTGCCCTTGACCGGGAATCTAACTGTGACCTCCTGGTTCATTGGTTGATGCTCAACCTCTGAGCCACACCAGCCTGGCAGGCCTCTGTCATTTTTGTGACTATACTGTCATTTCTGCCTCTGCCCAATTCTATTTCCTTCCCTTCCTTACGGATCATACCAACACCACCAAAACAAAACAAACAAAACAAAACAAAACCAAAAAAAAACCACCACCACCACCACCAACAACAACAAAACAAGTAAAACAAACAAACCCACCTTGCACTTTCTGTTTCAGTGTCTGTTTTTAGGACAACTCAGACACATAGTATCACACTTTTCTTTCAGAAACAACTATTATTTATCAATGTTTCAGAATAATTTGAAAAGGAGGAGAAAAGGTTTATTTAAAGGCATCTTTCCTGAGCTGCTACAAATAGTGTTGAATGAATCTCAAAGGTTGAAGATGGCTTTATAAATATGTGACTATAACCTTAGGATAAATTTCTACTGGTAGAAACTTAGTTAAAGGGTGTGTCCATTTTAAATTTTAAATACAGTGCTCTTTAAAGCGATTGCAACCTCTCAGGGCTCACCTATTGAGCTTTTCCACACTGTACATGTAGAATGACTCTGGCCCTGGTCGATGAAGCTCAGTTGGTTGGAGCATCCTCCCATACACTGTAAGGCCGTGGGTTAGTTTCTTGGTCAGGTCACATGCCCAAGTTGTGGGTTCAATCCCCGGTTATGTGAGGTGTATGCAAGAGGCAACAGATAATATCATCTTTTTCTCTCTCTCCTCTCATTCTCCTTTCCTATCTCTATAAAATTCAATAAAATATGTCCTCGGGTGAGAAAAGAAAAAAGAGTGGTTCTAGTACTGTTATTTTATATTTATCCCATTAAAAGTGATTTTTAGACTAATTTTTATATGGTTATTTGTGGTATTTTTTATTAAGTAGGTACAAAATATTTTATTGTTGATGCTTTCCATATTGATATTCTGGACTTATATAAATAAGATTAAAATTCTTGTATGTTATTGAAGTTAGAATGTTTTTCTTTGACTATATTTATTATATATTTTCCCACAGAGAATATTTAAAGTGTTGATGTACTTATAGTTATTAGTCTTTTATGCTTTCTAGATTTTGTCTCATAGCATAGGTGGAAATAATTTTACCACTTTGAGATCAATTTTTACATCTACTATAACTTCTTGTAGTCCTTTTATAGGTTTTTGTTTGTGTCTTTGATAAAATGTGATCCATACTGAGGTACTTCTTTAGGTAGTGATCTGACTGTACTACTAAATTCTACTTGCTAATACTTTATTTAGAATGTTTATACCAATGTGTATCTTCTATGACTGTTTTTTACAGTCTGGTGTGAAACTTATGTCAGTTACATCACCATTATATTACTTATGAGAATCTGAAATGTTTTCTGCACATCCTGTAAAAGCTGGCTCATTTTGGTTTTGACTTTCAAAATTTTGGTATAATTTTTCTGTAGAACTAATGTGTAGTACTCATTTGAGAGAAGCTCTTTGACAAAATCTCTTTTTCTATGATTATTTGTCTGGTTATACATTTTTTTCTGAGTTTGCATTTAAATATTGCTTATTTATGCTCATTTCCTCTATCATTTTCTTTGACTGTCATCTATTATTTCCTGTATATGTACTATTTTCAGTTTATTTTTAATTAGGTTAGCTAAATGTTTATATTTTATTGGTTCCTTTGAAAGGAAAATGATTAAATTCATTATTAAATTATTTTTCTATGTGATAATATTAATCTCTGCTTTCTTATAATTATTCAGGTTTATTTTGGTTTCTTTCTTCTCATTTCTTTAGTTAAGCCTTACTTTACTTTTAATTTGTACTTGCATATTAATATAAATATTAAAAGCAAGATTTTTTCTTTGAGCATTGCTTTGACCACAGAGTTCTGATGTATAAGATTGTTGCAGTTATTTTCTAAACATTTTAATATTGCTGGTTTCCTTCGTTCGAGCTTCAGGTCATCTAAGCTACACCATCTCCAACCTACTTGTTTTCTTTCTCCAACATCCTAGACAACCGCAACATTAATGTGGTGAGCTATATGTATGCTAAAGCAAAAATACCCATCTTCAGAGAAAGAGAGAAGACAGAGAGGGCAATCTCTGTTTCTGATTTTATAGTTCTTGGATTTAATTCCTCAAAAGGTCTAGCTATCTTGCCAGACCTTGGAAAGAATTTTATTCCTTCCAGTTAAATAATTTTAATTCTTGAGAGAAAAAAAAAGTGCCATAGTGAAAAATGCACTGGTGACTTGGGAGTCAAAATACAGAATTTGTTCACTTTTATTTATTTATTTATTTCTTGAATCATACTGAACAAGTTTCTTTTTGTCTCTAGATCTTAGTTTTTCATTAATAACCCCTTTAAGGACTGTACGCTACACTGGATAGAACGTTGACTTAATGGTCAGCGACCAGGTTGTTTCTCCTTGCTGTAAATTATTGGTTTCCCCCTCAGATAGTCACTTACCCTCCAAATGCCTTAATATTCTCCTACTGGGGATGACCACAGTGGTCAAAGGGCTTTCATGATTTAAAAACTAATAATGGATACACAGTCAGAACTTTAGCGTGTGATTGTGGAAAACCACTTAGCCTTGTTAGATTCCATTCATTGGATAATTTGCTTACATATTTTAAACTATTTGGCTATTTTAAAAATTTATTGTTCATTTGTAGGTGACATTTAATAGTATATTAGTTTCAGGGGTACAGCAAAGTAATTAGACATTTATATGAAGTGATCACCCTGATAAGTCTAGTACCTATCTGAACACTTATCTTTTCCAAAGCAGGAAAGTCCTTTAAATAAGACCTAACAGGAACCCATTTCTAAAACTAACATTTATCATTATAGGATAGTGTCATAACTTATAATTGCTATTAAATAATGCCAGAAATTATGTCAGCCTATAGTATACATTAGGAAATTGGCAATGACAAATATTACTCTGTAAAACCATATAGTTCAAATGGTAATGTAGTTCTTTCAATTCTTTGAGCAGTAAACTCCACAAGGCATAAATTGAATTATTCTCTGCAATGAAGCTCCAGAATATTAATAAATTATGATTTATTGAAGTGTGTTTCCTAGGAAATGAAGTATGTTTGTCATTACCTTACCTCAAATATTTCATTTTTCTGACTTTCTATAGAATTGTTAGGATAATGAACAATGAAAAAATATATATGTATATATTTTCTACCCTTTGAAATGATATTAAATACACAGATATATAAATATGTCTATACGTAGATATATAAATACATATCTACATGTAGACATATATTTGTCACTAATATAAACATGAAAAATTGGTTTCTATTTCTGGAACCATGCAAAAATTTCATCCATGTCCTTTTAAGCCCCATTCAAATAACTGTGTGTATTTAAAAATATTACAACCTCATTATCTTACTTGAATCTATTGAAACTATTAATTTATCCATCAAAGCTTCATTATTCACTAAACACAGAGTGGTTAACATGTAAGTATTTTAACAGTAGTTTCCAGGTTGCATGTAATAAGGATTGTATTGTGTTTAATCCTATGAAAAGATACTGTAATTAACTGGCAAACTGCTAAGGCCTTGGCAAGTATTTTAAACCTTAACTACTTCTTCCTTTTGCTTTCTGCTTCAGATCATCAGTTAGGAAAGTCTGATACACACACTTAAAAAAAAAAAAGTAAAAGAGCATTTGGTTGAAGAACCATAATGTTAATACCGAAGTTTCTTAATTTTAAAGATATTTGAAATCTAAATTGTCTGTTTCTTTATAAAGTTCTAAATTAATGGTTAAGAAAAAAGCTTAATTTGTGAGAAAGAAACCTTGGTTGCAAAAAAAACCCAACTTATTCTTTTAAGCTCCAGAGAAATGTAGTGCATTTATCAGCTTTGAGTGGATATCATTGTGTTTATAACAGAGTGGAGGCACCATGCAATTTTGCTCCTGAAATTGGTTTATATAGATGACTGGTTGCTGTGAAGTGTGTGTCAGAGTTCCATGCAGCTGTTATGAAGTAGTACAATTGTCATCGCTTCTTACATGGTTGTTGAGAAGAGCTTGAGAGACCAGCTCAGTCAGCTGTTGAATAGATAACCCAGCACAGTTAGCGTGGCATACATTGTAAAGAATTACATGCCTGCTACAATGAGCTTTGGGCCTTTGGTCTAGATAATAATCCTGGCGGGTGCACCACGTGTAGTGGCTGTCTGATCACTCAGATATAACTGACGAAACATAAAGAAAAATGTCAGTCGACTGAAAGAAAAATGCCGCTGCAAGTTTGCTTAAGGTTCATGTAAACGGCCATGTGTGTTTTTTTAACCCCCAGTCCGCCAAGAACTTGGCTGCCATGTCCAATGTGTCACGCTGAAACACAAGGTCTGGAGAGGAGAACCTACTGAAGGCCGCATTCAGTACGTTGTTGTGCACGAGAGCCCTGTTTCTCACTTTCGGTTGCAGAGATGAGCATTTCTGTTTCATAGAAAAAGTCCTTTTGAAAAATAACTTAGATGTACAATGTATAGATAAAACAATACCAGGAAAGATAATTATTGACAACTTCTGAGTAATGCTGGCATTTTATATTCTAAACGCAATCAGAATGGCAGTGTAGAAATTTTGGGTGATTGTTAATTATAATGAAACAAAAAAAATGGGAAGAAATACCACTTCTTGCCATTTAAGTATAGACACAAACATTGGGATAGTTAGCATGTTAAATTGATCTTCTTGTGGCCCAGAGGGGATGGAAACAACTAAAGTTATAGGATTTCCAACCTAAAGCTTTTATTTTTATCTCATTCCCTAACTTGTGCTTTTGGACTTGGCTGTCAAGTCCATATGGCATGTCAAAAACGAGACTGAACTAGGACTGCTTTGATTCCTATGCGCATAGGGAGGATTTAGGGATATAACATCTGTTTAAATTGGTAAATATTTTTCCCATATCTGTTAATTTATATTTTCAAAACTCTTCATCTCCTTAACTTGAATAAAAAATAGCTAATTGCTCAGCAAATAATGCAAATCCCATATAATAAAAGGCTAATATGCAAATCAATGAACGTTGAAATGACCAGTTGCTATGATGTGCACTGACCACCGGGGGCAGACACTCAATGCAGGATCTGACCCTTGATGATCAGTGTGCTCCCACAGGAGGAGCACTCTTCAGCCAGAAGCCAGGCTCACAGCTGGCAAACCCAGCGGTGGTGGTGGGAGCCTCTCCCACCTCCGCAGCAGCACTAAGGATGTCCGAATGCCAGGGAAGAGGCCTAAGCCGTCAGTCGGACATCCCCCGAGGGCTTCCAGACTGTGAGAGGGAGCAGGCCGGGCTGAAGGAACCCCCCACCCCCGCCCCTGCTGAGTGCACAAGTTTCGTGCACCAGGCCTCTAGTAAAAAATAAACAACATAAAATCCTGGTTTTCTTTAAGTGACTCACATAATAGGAAACTGAGTTTTTACAACTCAAGCTAATCTCAGGTTCTTATTATTTGTAATTGGATTTTACAAATATGTATTTAGAGTTTACCTTCCAAAACCACTTAAGTAGGAATATTTAAATGTTAGTAGTATATTCTGAAAATAAGAAAATTCACTTAGTCAATTCTCACAATCTCACATTCCTTTTTTAAAAAAAAAATATATTTTTTTTTATTGATTTCAGAGTGGAAGGGAGAAGGAAAGAGAGATAGAAACATTAATGATGAGAGAGAATCATTGATCGGCTGCCTCCTGCACACCCCCTACTGGGGATCAAGACCACAACCAGGGCATGTGCCTAGACTGGAATCAAACTCAGGACCCTTCAGTTCGATGCTCTATCCACTAAGCAAAACCAGCTAGGGCTCACATTCTTAAAGTCAGAAAGAACTTTGTCTTTTAGCTCAGCCTCTTACAGGAAGCATGAATCGCATTTAAATTTGTATGGCTGATTTTTTATAATAGTGATCGTTTCGACTATCTGAGAAAGCGTTGTAAAAGTATACCATATACCATTCAAAATATGTTTGTTTTAACTCCTATTTTTGTTACCTATGTTTCTGGGGTTTTTTTTCTGATTATCACATTCCTTAAATTAGTGTTTCTGAAAATACTGTCTAGCTACCAACTTCATCAGTCTCCTGGTGCAAAATTGTGAAGATTTGGGCTGACTAAGCTGCAACATTTATTGAGGTCCTCCATATGCACATTCAAATCAGAGGATTTCTCTTATATGATATTAAAGCATATTATAAACTTGTAAATATATTGTTAAATACATCAGGACATAGTTTTCTGTGATGAGTATTGTTGCAAAATTATATTTTGTCATTGCCTATCCCCAAATTATCAACTCACGTCTACTTAATTGCAGCCAATTGCTGTCTTTATGGCCTTCTCCCATAAGTTCTCCTCTCGAAAATAAACTCTTAAAATGCCCTTTTTGTTTATTCCTGAAAGTCTGTGAAGCACAAGAGTAACTGAACAATAAATGAAAGATGTGATTCTCAGTCCCCTCTTCTGTGGTGTGGATTTAAAATTTCTAAAAAATAGAAATATTTGAATATTTTGTATTTAAAAAGCGCAAATGAGGAAGCTTTGGCATGGCTGCAAATTATTTCTATTCTTCTCATCAAAGCTGAATCAATTCCCCAAGCCACTGAATTGAAGCTGGCCTTTAATATAGCTTTGACCAATGGAATGAGGTTGAAGTGGTTTTATGTGAGTTTTGAACCAAAGCCTCTAAAAGTCCCCAAGTTTCTACGCTGTGTTCTTGGAACACGGCCTGACCCTGCTAGAGCGGCTATATGGAGAAGATTCTAGACATTGTACTTCATAGGTCAAGTTACCATTAGACTCATGAGTGAGGCCATCTTAGAATATTAATTTCTGGTCAAACCTTCAAGTGACTGCTTTCACACAAGTGACACTAACCAAGGGCAGAAAAATCACCCAACTTTCCCTGCCCAAAATGTAGTCACAAATAAATAAATGGTTATTATTAAAATATATTTTTACTGTTTTCATAGAGGAAGGCAACTGATCAATGATGAGAGATTATCTCTGATCTACTGCCTCTTGCATGCCCTGTACTGGGTATTGAGCCTGCAACCTGGATATGTGCCCTGACGGGAATCCAACAATGACCTCCTGGTTCATAGGTCTATGCTCAACCACAGAGCTAGGACAGCTAGGCAAAATAGTTATTATTTTGATCTACTAAGTTTTGGTGTGGTTTCTTACATAGCAAGATAACTAAAACAGATGAGATTATTCTGATAATTTTTTCTTTGAAAAATATTTTTGTATTAATGGCACCATGATAATCATAACAATAGTCTCTATCTCAAAATATTAACTTGTATTTTAGCAATTTTTATTCTAAATTCAAGAATGTAAGCACAGTGCATACATACTTGTGGTTGAAGAAAAAGAATCCTAAATATCTGTCTGCGTTGTCAAATAAGACATCTGAACAATAAAATATTTTCCATTTATAGTGTTGAAAGAATACTTGTTTTGGTATGTCTAAATGAAAATAAATTCGCTTTTATTCTATCTGAAGAATTAACAATTTAAAATACATTTGTCATGTTTAGGTATCTAGAGAAAGGAAATTCCCTTTTTCTTGATATAATAAAATTGTTCATTGCCTCTACTTGATAGTTCCTATAGAAGTGATAATTCTTGAATATATTAGACCCAGACTGTACCAACCAGTAAAGGAAAAGGTGACAATTTTTAATATTTATTCTTATTTATAAAAATCTATTTCAATGAATTGGTTGACCCTACAGCTAGTCAACAAACTGTTAAAACATGCCACTTGGTGCTAAATATAGGTTTTGACAGTGATTTTTATAGAGTTATTTCATGTATTCAAGCCTGGTTGAATTTTTGAGCAGTTGGACTAGGTTATGGTCTAAAAATATAATAAATTTCTGTCTTCCCTTTGAGACATATATATTGGACATTTATGATTTTGAGTTGTTTCTTTCTTCAGCCATCACTCCTTTGAAGGTTGAACAAATAAATGGGGAAGTTTCTCTTTGAGAATCTAAGCTGGAATCATTGCCAGAATTTTCTTTCAATGGAAAATACTCAGCAACATCTTGCTCAAGGTTCATACATTCTTATGTGAGAGGCCAACTTCATATTTTGGAGCCCATAACTTAATGGATATTACTTGATGTAAACACACTTCTCACAAAATAAGCAAGCAAAAGGCAAATTTAGGAAACAGGCAGACAATCATAACAAAACAGATTTTCTTTAAAGTCTATGGCCATTTTTATATTAATTTTAACAACTAAAACAGATTTCTGAAAAAGCAGCAATCACAGAGAATTAGACATTTTTCAAAAGTTTTCTTTTATTTGGAATTTTTAGACTTATTCATTTAAAAATATTTATCTAATATTAATCATATTTGCAACAGCCAATATTTATTTAAGATCATAATTTCAAAATTTATATCCTATCTTGGTTTATTTATATAATTGAAGAATTAACAAGTTATTATTTTTTTAATACTTAGGCAATTCTGAAATACAAAACTTGTCATATACTTTGGCTAACATACAAAATAAATCAATGTCTGAGGGAGAAAACTAGAATTTTTGGTTGCCAGACCTAGTATTACACAACTGTATAAAGTCATCTATGTTTCAGAGAGTATGCGTTAAAAATTTAAAATTAGAATAAATCACAGGTTAGATATAGAAGATTATTACCTACCAGATCAATTTCTAAAACACCAGTTAATTTCAAAGCACTCATTCCAATTGGTGTGTGATTCTCAGCCTCCTCACTCTCAAAGAAGGCACTTGCTGTGATCCCAGCAGGAAGCTCAAGTTCAGTAGTACATTTAGGATCGAGCTCTTAAGCCTAGGAGAGGTTAGCGATTGTTCAAATATGAAACATTTATTTGGAAAAGAGTTTTTTATATGCATGTCATGTCTGTAATTTGGCCTCTCACAGAATATTATCATATATAACTCTGAGATTTGCTGAGCTTAAAGTTTCACACCAGATTTTTTTCAGACCCAGGTTTGCTGGGATTAAAATGTTTGCTGTTGGCAGTAAAATAAAATAATGTGAGTGACAATTATGTTGAGACAGCTAAACAATTATTTATTTTTACTAAAATTTTACCCTTTTACTAAGGATATCATGATAGAAAACCTCATGACCATCTGACGTATTTTTTAATAGCTCATAGTTTTGATGAATTTGTAATATCATTTGGTCAATATGAAAGTGCTGATACATTCACTAATTTACTAGTTCAACATGTTTATTGAGCAACTACTATGTGCCAGACTGCCATCTAAGTTAAAGAGACAGTAGTGAGCAAAACAGACAATATCCCTGTTATCAATGTGCTTGGGTTCAAGTGTGGAATGCAGTTATTAAAAATATATAATGCCCAGCTGGTGTTGCTCAGTGGTTGAGTGTCAACCTATGAACCAGGTGGTCATAGTTAGATTTCTGGTCAGGGCACATGTCCAGGATGCAGGTTCAATCCCCCAGGGCATGCAGGAGATGGACTATCAATGATTAGCTTTCATCACTGATGTTTCTATCTTTCTTTCCCCCAACATTCCTCTCTGAAATCAATTTATCTATACATCTATCCTATATAATAAAAGGGTAATATGCAAATTGACCTTCATGGCAGAATGACCAGAATGAACACTCAACCAGTCACTATGAGGTACACTGACCACCTCTCCGTCCCTTTCCCCATCCAGCAGGCTCCAATTGCTCATTGGTGAATGGGGAATCAGGGGTGGGTGGCGAGGGACATGGATGGTGCCAGGCCAAGGTCCCCACCCCACCAGTCACCCACACACACAGAGGGCAACCTGCAGCAGGGGCGGGGCTGGCAAGTCAGTGGAACGGCCCACCTCTTGGTACCTCCCCCTGGCAGGCAGGCTTCAATCACCCGATGGCAAACAGGGAACTGGGGGTGGGTGGCAGTGCGGGTGCAAGGCCAGCTCTGGGCAGCCGGGGAAGATGGTGCTGATAGCAGGCCAGGCCTAGGGACTATAACCACACACAAATTTTGTTAGCCAGGTCACTAGTGCAGTGGTCGGCAAACTCATTAGTCAACAGAGCCAAATATCAACAGTACAACGATTGAAATTTCTTTTGAGAGCCAAATTTTTTAAACTTAGATTGTATAGGTAGGTACATTGTTATTAACTTAATTAGGGTACTCCTAAGGCTTAGGAAGAACCACACTCAAGGAGCCAAAGAGCCGCATGTGGCTCGCGAGCCGCAGTTTGCCGACCATGGCTCTAGTGTATCTATAATAAATAAGTATGGGTGTATGCACATACACACATGTAAAGTCAGGCACTAATTAGAAAAATAGGGATAGCTACAAAAAATTAGTGAAAAGGGGGATTATTTTAATGAACCTATTCAAAGATCTCTCTAAGGGTTTAAAAATTTCCCACAGGCCTGGATTAAATAAGGAAATGGGCCAGGCAACTATCAGGGGAAGTAACATTCCAGCCAGAGGCCTTGAAAGAACTTGGCAGAAGTTTCCAGGAACAAGGAAGAGGGCAGACAGGTAAAGCCAACACAATTACATGGACCTTAGATTTTGCTGGTTCCTTTAAAGCAAATTTCCATTTGTATTTTAATCCAATATGTCAGAAATGTTGTTCTTCAGCTTCACTTCAATCAGATCTATTTTATGTAGTTTTCTCTTCTCAGTCACTTCCACATTCCCCACATGCTTCTGTAGTTACAGACTTCAAAACTCAACACTGCACGAACGGAGACCTACCCTCTGGGGATAAGGACAGTTAAACTATTTCATCTACCAGGAGATGTCTATGCATGCGCCCTATTGGCTTCACTTCTTTTTCAAGTGTGCTTTGGACATAATTACCCACCACTGCCTGAGACCTCATTCTGCCAATCTGAACTTTTTAATCTCAATTTATTCATTTTGTCCTTCCCCTTTAGACACATTATTGTGGAAATTCCCTTGTTGGTCTCTCTTTGGCCACTTTCTATTTATTGCTTCTATTGGTAAATAACAGTTGGAATTCCAGTCCTGTCCTGAAAGGTTCTGGGTTCTTGTGCTGCAAACTGCTGTCATTGTAAGGCTCTTTCTTTTGTCACATAAATTGTTGATGAACAAACGATTACCTCTGCTGGAACCTGGAGTGGCACTTGTTTTTCCTTAGGGTTAAGGCTATTCCAATGAAATCTCTTCATTGACTTCAGATTTCTATCCATTCCCTACACAATGAACATCTTGCCCCAGATTTAATTATGGATTCATATACACATTCAAGTTGGAGAAGTGATGAAATGCATAACCACCGGATACCTTCTGAGAATGCCTCCGTGGGAGGTTTTGTCATTGTGCGAGTTTACAAACCTAGATGGTATTATAGCCCCCTGCACACTAGGCTACATGTTGTAGCCTATTTGCTCTGTAGGGAAGGAAAAATAAATTTCCCTCTACTTTTCTGGGTTCTTGATTGAGTCATCACTGTAATAAAAGGCAGATTAACAAGAGAAAAACACAAGTTTAATAACATATGCACCTCCTGTATACACGAGAGAGATGCAGATAACTCAGTAAAGTCCCAAAATGGCTGAAGGTACCACCTTAAATAGCATCTTTAGCAGAAGACAGCAGTTGTTGACGGTGGGGAGAGTCAGTGAAAGAGGTTATCAGAAGCAACACAGTAAAGAGGGTAAAGTTATTATGAAGATTTAAGTCTTTGCCTTCTGCGTTGATAAGAGTTTCTAGAGATAAATTCAATCTCCTGTTCCTTACAAATGGAATGTCTTTTACCAAGTATAACTTCTACTTGGTTTTCCAAGCTTCTCCCCTGTAGTTTTTCAAAATAAACCACCCTCAAATAATTCTTATGCCTAATAGACCAATTTTGGGATGACAAATTCTGTTCCTCTATAACTCCTCGGCTACAAAGCTGTACAGAATGTGACTGAACTGCTTCTAGGTGTTCCTAATGACAAAATATGGCATGTACACTAACTCCTCCACAAACAAAATTTCTATGTATAGCCATTTGCAACTAGTGTAAGCTAGAGATTAGTCCCTAATGATGTCCCCAATTCTGCTCCGTTACAGTGTGGATTGTTCTAGCTTTCTCCCCTTGCTTATCTGCATACTTCCACTCCAACAATGAGAAATATGGCTTCTACTACATGCTATCCATTTATTTAATTCTTTAACTCTGGCCTCTATGTGTAGATGTATCGGAATTATTAACTGTACCCCTGTGGAAATCAATTTTATAAACTGTTGTATAGTGTTAATTCCCCTCCCCACCCCATTATATGTATTAGAACTATTTTCCCCTACATAATGTCTGTGGAGAATATTCAGCACCCATGGTCCTCACTCACAAATTGATATCAATAGAACAAATAACACTACAGATTTCCTAACGAAATACCACCTCACTGAGAACTGCTGTCCTACTAGAAAGCCAATGCCTCACAGTAAATAAAATTCCCTTTAAGAAAGCATAGGCAAATTTTGCACATTTTGGATGCTTCCTCTGGTATTGCTAAAAATGTGTACAGAAAGTTCTCCATATTCTGGCAATGCTCTATACCTCTCCTTTGGTGCATCTCCTGTGGTATGAGAACACCTGGACTGTAGTATTTTAAAAGAAATGGAGTCTAGTGGTTGAGTCTTTAGTAGACAGGAAAGAAAATCTGACAAGGTATGAAAAATATTTTTAAAAATATTTTAAAATGCTTTTTTTAGACTTCTTTTATATTGTGGAATAAACATATCAAACTACTAAGTGAGTATGATTTTGGTGGCTCATTCAAAGATGAGGTGCCTTATACTAAGAACTTAAGGGAACTTACCTCATATGGAAAAAATCTGTGCTTTTGGAGCCTTGTATGGTTTTCAGGTAACTTTATTCTACTTCACAGTTAAAACCCCTGTACTAACAAGAACCAACGACTGTGGCCCCTGAAAGTGATTGCTCAATATTTCTTTAGATATATTGTATTCAGATTGGTTAATAGGAGCTTTGTTGACCACTGTTTCAAAATCAGTCTTGGGAAGGGCGTGCACAATTGTTGCAAAGTTTTAGAAAACTAACATTATAGTTTCTGTCACAGTTGCAAATGCTCCCCCCTCACCCACCCTTTTTAACCTTTGTAGGGCATCTCTAGTGCAGAAAAGAAAAAAGAAAAAAGAAAATATATATAGTTGTTGTTGTTTTGCAGTGACCCCAAACTCCCAAACTGGAATCATTGTTTTTAAAAGAAGATATTTAAGTACATTTCATTTCAGCCATATAAATTAATTAAAGCTATATTCAATAACCTGGAAACAATTCTTATGACATATTAACTTAATAGAACAAATTGCAGAGTAAAAAAATGTGTTAAAAGTTTAATTTTTGTTAAAATATATTAAATGTATATATCTGTTTACTAGTATATAGGTGTTACAATTATAATGGTGTGTGTGAATACATCTCATGATCTCTTATTATTGGACTAGTGACCCAGTGCACAGATTTATGCACATTGAAAGGAAATTAATTAGAAGGTGGCCGGTGGATCAGGATTGGGCAAGATGGACCAGACACACCCTGGAACCAACCTCCTGTGGTCCCTCCCCGACCGGCCACACCTGGGGTGGTGCTTGACGGGTGAACGGAATCCTTCTGGCAGGTGGGGGTCCTTCAGCCTGGCCTGTGGGCATTGGGCCGAAACTGGCTCTCCAACATCCCTCGAGGGGTCCTGGGGTGTGAGAGGGCACTCTGCAAAGTTGCTGTCATACAGGGTGTGGAATGCAAATGCAAGTGTGCAGTAAACCAGATTCGGGGCTAACAGTGTCCCAGGAACAACATAACCAACCCATGGCTGAAGATGGAATCACATGGCCCCATGAGGAATCAGGCTCCCTCTCTCTGGTTTCAGGTGCATCACCCAAGAACCGCAGCTGCCAAGTCACTGCAGCTCGGCAGCTCCTGAATCATCTGCCACCTGGTGGTCAGTGCATGTCATAGTGACTGGTTGGATGAAGGGAGGGACACTGAGCATATTAGCCTTTTATATATATAGATACTTCAGGGAATAGTGGTTATATAGTAACATAAAATCATGACCATCATCATTTACTTTTTTAAAAAAACTTCTATATTAATTAACTATTTTACTAGCCTTAAATGTCTTTATACTTAAAAATAAAAATAAATTAATAAATTAAGGAAAAAGTAAGAAAATTTCTATCTTGGCAAGCTTTTTGTTAAAATATCTCATATAATGATTAATTGAAACTAAAGAAGAATTATAACGTGGAATATTACAGAACAGCTTCTGATTTATTGAATTGACTCTTGGTTAAAAGTGGCAACTTATAAAAGCATACTAATTATTTATTCATCTTCCCATTTCTCTGCTTTACGTCTGTTTCTTTTTGTTGTATATTATAACCTTTAGCCACATTTTCCAGTGTTGTTATTTGGGAACTTGTCCTTTAAATTAAAGCATTTCTGAGAAATAAATAGGTTGTACACTAAGATTTCATTAGCATGCCACTTTGAATTACTATACATTTTGCAAAGTTTGGATGAAATCCCAAGCTGGACCCACATTAACCCATTTGGTCCTGACTATTTTAGTGTAATTTTTTAGATAGAAATACACAGCATTATTGACTGGCACTCCTGAGCCTTGAAAATGTCCATTTTGAGCCCTGATTTACTCTAAACTAATGCCTTTCAATTCTCAACGCATCTAATCTCTGTCCTAGCTGAAGCTTCCCTAACTCTACTGTCAATGGCTAACACTTGAAAAAGAAACTTCTTTTTAATTGTTTTATTTTTATTGTTGACAGTATTACAGATGTTCCCCAATGTTCCCCCCTTACTTCTCCTCCCAGCCCCTGTCTCACCCCAGGTCTTCACCACACTACTGTCTGTGCCCATTGGTTACCCATGTATGCATATGCGTTCTTTGGCTAACATATGTATCATAAAAAGACAGGCCTGCAGTTGAAGCAAGACAATAATACAAAAGGAGGGACAAGAAGTTAAGAATGGAGACTGAATCTGGGAGAGAGTATGGATGAGCCCGGCCAGAGGCGTGTGGGCTGTACAGGGCTTTGCTATGGAACATTGATGACTTTGTTGAGAGCCAAGTTGGAAAACGACCCATATAATAAGTGCTTAAAAAAATCTTTAACTCATCTGACTTAAGAGTATTCATGCATGATTACTTAATACATTTTTTACTAAAATGATCCGATGGAATTAGCAACCATTTTTTGAGAGTCTCCTCTGTGTTAAAGATTTTATACCCATTAGCTCATTTAATTTTGAAAGCAATCTTATAAAGTGGGCATTATTATTATTAGCATTTCTATTTTACTAGGAGAATTTAGCTAACTAATTTGTCCACTGTTAACACATTTAACCTGTGAAAGAGCTGGGATTTGAACCCAGAAAAATCTGGCTTCCAAGTGTCTCTGCTCTTGAGCAGTATGTTAGGTGTGGAGAAGGTGTTGCTTCCTCCATAACTTATTACTTAAACTATCATTAAGTTTTAGGATTGATGACTGTCTTTTTACCATTTGAACTGCCTTTTTTTTTTCCTCAATGCTGCAGAGACCAACTAAGAGGTTAGGAGGCAGCAGTCTAATTAAACCTATTCATATTAATGTAGGGAGTATTAATCACTAACCTTTCCCAAAGGTATTTTCATTTTTAAAGAGGATGCTTATTAAAACAAATTAATCTATCATTGGTGAAACATTCATTTATGTAAAACCAGCAAGTGAAATAATTTAAGGTTGTGAGTTGGACATATTTTTGAGCAGAGGGGCCACCCATTAAACAAATTGACCTATAGCTCCCCTAAATTGACCTATAGTTCCCTTAAATTACTCCTGCCTTTGCAGCTATAGCTGTTTTAATTGTGCATGTTCCACCCCAAATTATTGTGTTGTGGATGTTGCTTTTTCACTGCTACTCTCAATTTTGGTAATAGTGAGGAATCTGTATAAGAAACAGAGAAAGTGGAAGACATGGAGAATGTAAAGGAAAAAAAAGTGGAAGGAGAGATTAAAAAAAAAGCCATATAAGCAGATTGCATGTAAAACCTGACTGAGGAGGACTGTGGAGAAATGATACCTATATACAAAATACGCATTTATCAATTTGGCAGCATTTATTGATATCAACAATCATTAATACTTGTACAAGAAGAAATTATCTTATCTGTGAGCCAGGATACCTTTTAAAGTCATTGAACATGTTTATTCTCTTTGAAGTTCACATCAAAAAAGTGAAATAAAATCCACAGTCTGTAATTTAAATTAGCAACTGCAGATCACTAGGATAAATTAGGTTGTTAAGCCAATTAACATCAGTACAAATAAACCAATACTTTATCCTGAAATATTTTAGACTTCAGCCTAATTTCAAGTGGGAGCTTCTGTGTGTGTACCTCCTTTTGCATATTTCAGTATGATCACCGAAATCTTCATTATCTACTTGTAAAAAAGCTCAGACTGGAAAGAATAAAATCACAGTGTCAATAAACATTTTAGAGAGGTGTCTTTTAGTAAAATTATAGTTAAATGGTCTTATGATAGTAAAATCCATTCTTTCCTTGTCTGCAAAAGTTCCAGACAAAAACTCCCTAATCAATGGAGAGCTTTTAGCAGCATCAACTATATGAAATTAGCCAAACATGGAAGACAAGATGTAGGACCTAGATGAATGAAGAACAGATACATATTTGTACCTATTTCTACTAATAGATAATCTTTTCTGCATCTTTGTAGCGCAGGCCTCTGTACTGAAAATGTCCTTCAGAGTGTGAAATTGCACCATGGTGTTGTGGAACAAGTCAAGAATATTTTATGGATTTGGTCATCTATTCTGACTGTTTGCTTGCTCTGATAGACTCTGTTCAGTGGAGAAAAATCATAGCCATTAATTTATAGGAAAGTGCATTAAACCCAGAAGGTTTAAAATGTACCGGTCACTCTATTTTTTCATGTCAAGCAAAAATCTAAATTTGAAACTAATCTGATAGAAATTTAATTTTAAGAGGTAAGATTTTGTTTTTTACACAAACCTCGCAAACAGAAATTTAATTTTAAGAAGCAATAATATTGTTTCTCACACCAACATTGGACCAGAAATTTGCTGTTAGGAGACCAGTTACAATGATACTTCTTTTTCATTAGCAATTAGAAAGCCTGAAAATAATAATTGTTTTGAATTTAGGGAAACATGAAATGCTTTTATTTCTTGGCAGTGTTTTTATGATGCATTTTATACACTTATCCCCGGCATGTAAGAAACCCACAATCCCCCTTCTAAATTGTTCTTTTGTTTCTAAAACTCCAAGCACTCGCATCATTGATTTGTGTCCCCTGAAATGTGTAATTGCAAAAACATTCAGAAAAGTAAAATGCTTATGTATGTTTTTACCCATCCATTCCCACTGAGGTGTTAAAATAATTTATTCCATTATATTAACGATTGCTTGATGCATCAAAAGATAATTTGCCATGTAATTTTGTTAAACCTGAAACTGTAACATATTTTCTTGATAATACCATTAATATATCAAGAGTAAATAAAATGTTTAGTGGTAGGCACATTAATTATCGCCTTCATCTATCGGTGTTTAAAACTTAGAAATAATTAAAGGTGCTTTAATAAGCTATGGTTCTGAGAAAGCAGGATCATTTATGAATCGCTAGAGGTGCGTGGAGCTGCGTATCCCTCGAGAGACGGAATTTATGCCTAACACCCCGCTGATTGTTCTGGAGGTAAGAACCAATAGCTGCATGTACAGAGGTTTAATTTAAAGTGTGTTTCTCACTAGGCTGCTCACAACACTTAATTAAACTCTGCTGTTTTGGCAATGACAAATGCTGTGGTGCAAAAGGAGCCCGAGTCTCGGTGACTGAGAAGCTTTTGTAATTTCTTTCATGTGCACTGGCAGCCGGATGCAGGTCAGAACAGAAAGTGAGAATAAAAGAAGAGGTAGGTAAGGTGTTTGGACAAAGTTGCCACTTTCAAGCATCTCTTTTAGGTACTCCGAAGGACTGCGTTATTTAAAGGATTTAATCGTGGGGTGTTTGTGGAAAATAGAGCATAGGGCCAGAGAAAACAATCAGAAATCCATCTCTGAGGTGTTGTGGTTTGGGGGGAAAAAACTTCTTTTTCATTAGCAATTAGGAAGCCTGAAAATAATAATTGTTTTGAATTTAGATAAACATGGAATGCTTTTATTTCTCGGTAGTGTTTTTATGATGCATTGTATATACTTAGAACTACATGTATAAGTTCATTTCTGAGTATATTTTCAAATTCAGGAACTCTATGGATCAGAGGGGGGAAAGCATCACATTTTTATATTTCTACGAAATTAATTGCAAAGCGAAACATAGACAACCAACTTTTAAAAATTCACCCTGTTCAAATGCTTAGTTTGCAAAGCAGCCTAGAAGTCCCTTCATATAAAACTCTCATCTCTTATGCTCAGGTTCATTTATATAGAGCAGTGCTTTTAATAAAGCATAGACCTATGATTTCATTTTTATATCATTCTCGTCCCCAAAACTATATAAAATGTAAAAAGAATGAAATGATTGCTAATAGTTATTGAATGTTTACTAAGTGTCAGAAACCATTTAAACATTTTACATGTGCAAACTTATTTAGTCCCTATGACAATAAATGTTTAGAACTATCATTATCTTCTCTGTACACATCAGAAGACTGTGGTGCACAGAAATTTAAAAAAAAATTATACAAGATCACAATCCATGATCATCTAATGGGAGAGCAAGGATTCAAACCAAAGTGGTCTCTTTTCTCAACTTATATCCTTAAAGAGTATACTACACTGACAAATCAAAATATGAATTATGAGCAGAGAAATCAAATCACAGATAAATTAGCATATACACAATAGTCATTTCCTTGCTTATCATTGAAAGGTCCCCCTATCCTCTGAGAAACCTCCAACTCCTATCCAGGTACAGAAAGTGAGGCCCAGAGAAGTTAAAAAAATACATAATATTGCGGAACTAACCAGTGGTAGAGCTCAAAATTAAGCAAAATTTATTATGGCAAGTCCTTTGGCTTTCCAGCATGCCATGTTTCGGTCTTAACTGCTGGCAAACCTATCTCAGAAGTAAATACTTGCACAGTTTGTTAGAAATAATTAAAAGCGAGATATATGAGGTTTATTATTGTATTTTTTATTCATTAAAATATGGCCAATTGTTAAACAATTATATCAAATTTTTCATAGGATTTAATTTTGTGAATAATAACTTTTATCAACATGGTGTTCAAAGTGGCTGAAAAATATTTCACTGAATTATTCGTTGTGTCATAATTTTAAATAGACTCATCATATGTCATAGAATTCTAGAAAGAACTTATGAGCATGAAGAATTTAACTTTTCATTCCCTGACAGATGAGCATTCATTCTTCACTTGAAAACATCCAGGGTGTAAAAGTCTCAACTTTGCAAGATAACATTTTCATCTTTGCAAAACTCCAACAAAACATTTTCTGACTTATTTAGCCTCTTAGAATTTGCCACATTCATTAGAGAGTGGCCAGGGCTCAATGTTGAGAAGCATAATGAAATTTGCTACAAATTTGAAACAAATAAAATTTGTTCGAAATTAAATAGCATGAAACTATTGTGGAATGTGGAGAAAGTAATTAGCTTAGCTCTTTTCAGCTTCTGGTTTGGGACAGTTCTAGGACATGCTATCTTTAAAACTATATGTTAGAAATTTCTGTAATTAAGTAATATCAAATATTAGCTTATTCATGCACATTGAAAAAAAATGTTGAACTCCAGAATAAGAAACTCAATGAGAATGTCTTCAGTTTTTGTTATATTTTTAAAAATTGATTTCAGAGAAGAAGGGAGAGGGAGAGACAGAAGCATCCATGATGAGAGAGAATCATGGATCAGCTGCCTCCTGCTCACCCCCTACTAGGGATGGAGCCCCCAACCCGGGCATGTGCCCTTGACTGGAATCGAACCCGGGACCCTTCAGTCCGCTGGCCTACGCTCTATCCATTGAGCAAAACCGGCTAGAGCTGTCTTCAGTTTTTAACAATGCAGGGGAGAGTATCACACTCACAAGGGAATAAGTTATAGTTTTCTTCCTATTGGAGTGCACTGCATATTCAACTTGACTGTTTCTAAGGCACTATACCAAAAGTACGATGCTTGAGAGGCTGTGCTGAGACACGTGAAATAATACTCCAGGAGGAAAGCAACATGTAAAGCTTTCAAATGAGCCCCAGCTGGGGTGGCTCTGTGATTGATCAGTGACCCATGAACCAAGAGGACATCGGTTCCATTGCCAGTCAGGGCATATGCCCAGATTGCGGGCTTGAACCCCAGTAGAGAGCATGCAGGAGGCAGCAGATTGATGTTTCTCATCAATGTTTCTATCTCTCTGTTCCTTTCCCACCCTCTCTCTAAAAATAAATAAGTAAATAAACAAACAAACAAACATTTTTTTTAAAAAAAATAAAGCTTTCAATTGAAAGATGGTTTTAATTCCATTCACTGTCAGTGGATATTTGTGTGTGTGTGTGTGTGTGTGTGTGTTTGTGTGTGTTTTAATTTCAAGGACTAAAAAGGGGTAAAACTGACATTAATTTTGTTTTTCACTTCTTCACATTTAGGTAACTTCACTTTAAAATAATTTATACCTTCATATATAATGCCCTGGTAGAACCATATTGACCAAGTGATTTTAGCATCCACAATAGACTTCTCAAAACTTCATGTCATATCTAGATGATTTCAATATTTAAAAGTCATTAATATGTGGATTAAAATGTATTTTCTCCATTGTTGACTATGTTTATTATTTAAATAAATACCTTTTTTTTTGCTTAAGTGCCAACTTCTAACAGATGCATTCTTTGACTAACCTATCAAAATTATGATTTTACCTTCTTAGCATTTGTCAACTTTTAATATATATACTCACTCTTCGAAATTATAAACCTAGTATAGGAACAAAATCAATAAAAATCAATATTATTCCTGATTGGATACTCAGTAGCAATACAATTCTTGTCACTGAGCTATTCACTAAATTTTTAATAAAAGAATTAATAAATGAACGATAAAGTTGTCTACTCTGTTAAGGTCTTTGCCTGGCTTTTTACTCAGGAGGTTAGTTCTGCTAACCAAAAGTTCACTGCTCTACCCAGAAGAGAGAAAAACCATTCAAAAGCTCTCACATTCTAAGGTCTGGACTACAAGCCATTCGTTTCCTGCAACTCAAGAGGTATTTATCTGCACAGGACCACATAGTCAAGGAGAGAGAGGATTGCGTAGATGAGAGCAGCGGGTATCACTATTCTTGTGTGCAGTTTGCTTTCTAACTAGCCTTGTGATACTGAGCATATCATTCTAACCTCTGAGATTTGTATTATTATATGTAATGTGTGGGGATAATAAAATGACAGGATTATGGTGAAGAGTCAATTGAGATAATATACTTGAAAAAGCAATGACAAGCTAAGTAATTATACAAATTCAAGTTACATTAATAATTATGAAAGTGTATTGAAAGTATAATATTCAATAGTTTTCATACAGCAAGCAATACGTTCTTTGAATTTTGTTTTATTTTTTCTATATTCAGTAACAGTCATTTATTTTATTCAAACATTCCAAGTAATTGTTTTATCTTGCTCAATGTATTTGAGCAAATACAAAAAAATGCTCTATTGAGGTGTAGTGATAGCTTATTATTCTAAGCATCTGATAAATAGACTTTTTTCTTTGATCATCCTACATTTTCACTCCCTTACACCTTCCTAAAAGCTGAGAAATCAAAGCAACTCCTTCTCCTGTATTTTCACTATGTCCTTTGCAATGTTTCCAACGAACTCCAGCGGTAAAGGGGCTTAGTAAAGTTCACCTCTCGGGATACTCAACTCTTTGCTCACGTCCCATCACCTAACATGCAGTGGTTACAGAATGTACTTGAGTGGTTCAGGCTGAACTTCAGGTCCCCAACATTGAGGGAAGCAATTCCAAGCAGATAGTGAGCCATTCAGCCGGGGCCTATTTACCCTCGTCATTTATTTTAAAGCCCTAACACTAAAACCGGGCCCTTTTAAATGGTAGATAAAAGGCAGTGAAATTGATGAATGCCTTTTGGCAAGTACAGTTGAGTTTCCATGGGGTTTTATACATTATTGACACTGTCAGTGATTTCGGTGATTGTGGCTACAGCTGGGATGTTATTATTACCATGTTGCAGTACTTCTATCGGGAGGCTATTCCGTGGTCACAGCTGGAAGTGTTAGTGGCATTTGATGTTCATGACCTGCAGTAATTGTACCATTTTATAAGAGGAGTTCACGAAATCCACAGTCAAGAATTAAGCTGTGTCCGACCAAGTGACTTATGCTAGTAGGCTAGAGAATCAACAGGAGTGGCCTCAGTCAGAATTCAATAGTTGCCACGAGAGACTGAGCAGGTCGTTGTGAGGGTAATGCTACCTCACAATGGTGCCAATCTACACAGAAGTCTGGGGGTTGCTGTGTTGGCACCGATACATTTCCTTCCAGGCTGTCTTTGGGGTGGGGATTTTTTTTATGCCTTTAAGGCCAAGTGATTTCTATTCTGCAAATGTATTGTGTGATGAATAACCCTTTTACGTTCTCTAATTTTTTTCAGATTATAAAAGTAATACATGTTTATTATGGATAATTTGAACAATACAATAAAGAATAAATTTGAAATCACATTTAATGCTGCTACTCAGAGGCAGCCAGTTTTAATATTTCTTTAGGCAGCTTTCCAAATATATGTGCATTGATAAGTTTGGTTTTTTTTTTACAAAAATTGAATTAATGCTGTATGTACAATGTTTTTAGGTAAAATTCTGCCTTTTCACAATAACGTTAGGACTTTAGTAATAGATTCATATAAAAACAAGAAGCAATGAACTTATTTTAAACTTCTGCGATTAAAAAATAAGTGGATTTGTTAAAAAAAAGCAAAAAACACAATCCGGTTTTTGATAAAAAACAGTCTGTAAAATATGCATTCTTTGGTATATAGCCTAGGGTGAACCTTACAATGGCAAAGACCACACACCTAGGTAAACCAAGCTTACCCTGCAAAGTACAGTGGACAAAGTACAGAGAGACAGCTACTATTCTTTGCCCTGAAATACTTTCCTTGTTCATCATTCCTAGTTACTTCAATTCAATCCTGAGGAACAGACTTTTGGAGCACGGCAACGATGTGCTGCAGAAACCCTCTGTTGAAAAGCACCCATTTTTATGAGGCCGGGCAAGTATATTACCAGTTACTGACAGAGGCTAGTTTGCCAATGACTTACGAGGTTTTGGAAAGCAGACAACAGAAAGCTAGGAAGTAGTAGCTCAGGCCTTAAAGAGTCTTCGTAGTAAGTAAGGATGGATATTACTTACGTAAAATTTAAAATTTATTTTAAATAGCAAGTGTGAGAGGGAGGGAAGATCTAATTATACTGCTCAAATTACTGAGAGAAGGGAACTATTATCCAGAACAGGAATGTCGGTATTCATCCTGCGCCATATGAAGTTTGTTGCGCTAGTTGTATACGCAGTAGTAGTGTATGATGCCCAACACTTATGTGGCAGCCTCAACTCTGCTATGGCTTTGGAAACATATTTGTATACAAATATACATTATAGCCTTCTGTACCTTTTAAAGTGTATAATGCAATGGTTACCATGCCCCCCAAATATTCAAAACTCACCACTAGTTCCAACACATTTCTATCAACCCAAAAAGGAACTTCATGCCCTGATCGGTTTGGATATATTTTTTTTTTTTTTTAAAGGAACTTCATACCTATTAGCAGTGAGTTCAAATACCTCCCTACCTCCATTCTCTGGCAACCACTAATCTATTTTTCCATTTATGTAGATTTACCATTTATAGACATTTCTGATAAATGAAATTATGGTATATATGGCCTTTTAAATTTGAATTTATTTCACATAATGTTTTCAAGGTTCATGCAAATTGTAGCATGTAACTACTTCATTCCCTTTTTGCTGCACATTGAATCATCATATGGATATATTGTATTTTGTTATTCATTAATCAATAAACGAACATTTGGGTTATGTCCAGTTTTGGCTATTATTAGTCATGCTGCTTTGAATAGCTCTGTACAGGTTTTTGTGAAGATGCATATATCAAATATCTTAGGTATATATACCATGGAGTGAAATTGCTGAGTTATATGATAATTCTATGTTTAACTTCTTGAGGAACTGATACACTGTTTTTGAAAGTGACCATACCATTTTACATTACTAATAGCAATGAAGGAGGGGTTGGGTTTCTCCACATCATGGCTGCACTTACTAGTGTTTGTCATTTTGATTTTATTTTAGCTATCCTAGTGGGTGTGGTTTCGTATATAATTTTCCTAATGACTAATAATGTTGAGCATTTCTCAATGTGCTTATTGACCATATGAATATTTTTCTTGGAGAAATATCCACACATATCCTTTGCTGATATTTTAATTAGGTTATCTGTTATTTTATTATTAAATTGTAAGAGTTCTTCATATATTCCAAATACATGTCTCAAATATGTGACTCAATTATTTTGTTCCATTTTGTGGTGTGGGCTTTCACATTTTTTTTTACAGAATAAGATACATTTTTTGTTTTTTAAAGTTTATTGTTGAGAGTATCACAGATGTCCCTTCCCCTCCACCCCATCCCCCTTGCCACTGCCCTTCTCCACCAGATTGATGCCCTACCCTGTAGAGTGACAGTTAGGCTGGGAAAGACCAGTTACCCTAGGCCCGTGGTCAGCAAACCGCGGCACATGTAGCACTTTGGCCCCTTCAGTGTGGCTCTTCCACAAAATACCACGTGCGGGCACACATGTACAGTGCGACTGAAACTTTGTGGCCCATGGGCAGGAGTCAGTATTTTGTGGAAGAGCCACACTCAAGGGGCCAAAGAGCCACATGTGGCTCGCGATTGCCGACCACTGCCTTAGAACTTTGTCACCCTATTCTTTGTGTCCATGGGCAATGCATATATGCATATAAGTTCTTTGGCTAATCCCCCTTCCCCAATTTTTAATAGGGTCCTTTGGTGCCCAGAAGCTATACTTTTGACAAGTTCCATTTATTTCTTTTGTTATTTATCCTTTTAGTATCACATCTAAGACATAATTGCCTAATCAACGATCACTAAGATTTTTGCCTATTTTTTATTTGAAAAGTTTGATAGTTTACTAGTAGCTCTTACATTTAGGTCTTTCAGCAGTTATGAGTTAACTTTTACATGTGCTCTGAGATCTTTGTCTGACTTCATTCTTTCTTCTATGGATGTCAAGTTCTCAGCCTCATTTGTTGAAAAGATTATTCTTTCTCTATTGAATTGCCTTGTTACCCTGTTGAAAATAAACTGATGCGTATCATAGGTTTCTTTCCACACTCTCAATGCAGTCCCATTGATCTATATATTGATCCTTGTGCTGGTACAACACTGTATTGATTACTATAGATATGTATTCTAACTTGAATAATAAAAACAGATAGCCATGACCCCTCTGTCAATTCCCAGGCTTGAGCTGGTTTATTGACACAGAACCCCTTGAATAAAGGGGGTGCCAGGTCCCCTTGTTGAAAGACCCAGTATACTACCAAAATTTTAAAAGTTTATACTGCTAATCTTTCTCCAAGCTTTCCCCAAAGGGAACCTTTTACTAGGGTAACTGTACACTGGGGAAACAGAAATAATCACATTTTCAGAGATTATTGGATACTGGCTCTTAATTGACACTAATTCCAGGGAAACAAAAATATCCCTGTAGCCCTCCAGTCAGAGTTGAGGCTTATGGAAGTGAGCTTCATCTCACAGTAGGTCCATCTTATGGTCATTCCCCCAGTTCCAGAATGCTCAATTGGAACGGACATATTTAGCAGCTGGCAGAATCCCCACCTTGGTTCTATGACCTGTGGACTGAAGGTCTTTGCTGGGAAAGACCAAGTAGAAGCCATCAGAACTGCCTATGCCTCAGAAAAGAGTATATTAAAGCAATATGGATGCCTACAACGATTGCACTATGGCCTCACCCAGAGTAACCTAAGCTCAGTTGGCAGAAGAAGTCCTTATCATGGCATTCTTTCTGATGTTTACTGCCTATGATTGCTAACACTGAAATGAGATATATGTATATTCATTATTTGAAAATTAATTAGTTCATAAAGAATGGGGAACTGGAAGAAGAGAAAAGCAATGGAAGTTATAGGCCCAAGGGTTACTTAACAACGCATATGGAAAAGCGTGAGATTTTTATGAGCCATTATAATAGTGAAATTGGGGACAGTACAGTTTAAGCCACTTTTTATACTATATTAGAGGCCAGGTGCATGAAATTTGTGCACCAGGGGTGGGGGTGTCCCTCAGCCCAGCCTGCACCCTCTCCAATCTGGGACCCCTCAAGGGGCCTAAACAGGCAGTGGGCCCAAACAGGCAGTCGGACATCCCTCTCACAATCCGGGACAGCTGGCTCCCAACTCCTTGCCTACCTGCCTGCTTGATTGCCCCTAAACGCTTTTGTCTGCCAGCCTAATCACCCCCTAAACACTCCCCTGCCAGCCTGATTGACACCTAACTGTTCCACTGCTAGCCCGATCACCCCCAACTGCCCTCCCCTGCAGGCCATCTTGTGGCCACATGGGGGTGGCCATCTTTGACCACATGGGGGTGGCCATCTTGTGTGTTGGAGTGATGGTCAATTTGCATACTGGTCATGGATAATTAGCATATCAGGGCTAATTAGCATATCCCTGTTTTATTATTGTGTTGGAGTGGTGGTCAATTTGCATACTGGTTGTGACTAATTAGCATATCGATCATGAATGTTAGGGCATTGTGACCAATTTGCACATTACCCTTTTATTAGTATAGATTATATAAATGCAATTAATGGTTAACCCTTTCTGTTTGTAAAATATTACATAGCAATAGCCTTAGAGTTACCTTTTATATTATGGCAACATGCTGCATTCTCTACTCTATTAAAAAAATTGGAGGGAGAGGAAAAAAGTCATTTAAAACTAAAATGTAAGCCAACATAAGTTATCTGAAAAACTGAAGAATGGTTGACTAGATATCAGTAAACTTTAGGTAAAGTTGCCTATTTAAGTATTTGTAAGAAAATAGTTGATATGAATATATAAAGTTTATAGTGAAACATATTTGCATCATAGAATATTTGAGAGTAAAACAATTGTCAGCATATATCCTTTATAAGAATATTGTGCACTGCTGGTGGGAATGCAGACTGGTGCAGCCACTGTGGAGAACAGTATGGAGTTTCTAGAAAAATTTAAAAATGGAACTCCCATTCAACCCAATAATCCCACTTCTGGGAATATATCCCAAGAAACCAGAAGCATCCAGAAAGGACATATGCATCCCTATGTTCATAGCAGCACAATTTAAAATAGCTAAGATTTGGAAACAAAGTGCCCATCAGCAGATGAGTGGATTAAAAAATAGTGGTACATCTACACAATGGAATACTACACTGCTATAAAAAAAAGAGGACTTTTGCCATTTGCAACAGCATGGATGGACCTGGAGAGCATTATGCTAAGCAAAATAAGCCAGTCAGAGAAAGGTAACTATCATATGATCTCTTTCATATGTGGGATATAATGATCAACATAAATTGATGAACAAAAATAGATCCAGAGACTAAGAAACACTGAAAGGACAGTCCAACCTCAGAGAGAAGGGAGGGGATGGGGGGGGGGGGTAAGAGATCAACCAAAGGACTTGTGTACATGCATATTAGCATAACCAATGGACATGGACGCTGGGGTGGTGGAGGCTTGTCCTGGGGGTAGAGAGTGGCAGGGGGAATCAATCAGGGAAAAAAGAGACATATGTAATACTTTAAACAATAAAAAAGGAAAGAAGTTTAGTTCCTATAACAAAGGAGATAAATATCCATAGCAATATACTTAATTAAATACAAAATAAATAAAATAAAGTCTTCTAATTTTCATAATTTGATATAAATTAAAGATTTTATGTAGTTTAACTTCTTTTTAAACTTATTTTGGAGAAAAATTTGAATTCTTTAGGTCTGTGACTGTACATATTTTATATTTAGAACATAATTTGAATATAGAGATAGTAAACCTAGTAATTATATAAAGGATATAAGGCATTAAAATATTTCTTGTTGAATTCTAATATTATTCTATTCATGGGTTGCTTCCCATTTCACTACTTTTGTGATGATAATACATGAAAACATCTCTCAGATAATGTATTGGCTATTCTAAAATTTTAGAAAGCAAATCCCACAAACAATTCTGTGCCACAAACTTCCTGCCTAATGAGGAGGTAGGTAACTAGCATGTTTGAATGCCTACTACATGAGAAACTGCATTTCCCTGTTTTCCAATATTAAAATCATCATCAAGGAAATTCATTATGTTTTCTTTTATATATTCTCAGGTCTGTGTATTCCTCTTTTTACTTGTTTTTTTTTTTTTTCACCTCTGTCTATACTATTCAAAGAGATATGCCTTCTAAATACTTTAGCCAGTACTGGCAATCTGGTACACTGTTTCAGCTAATAAATACCGATTATAAAGAACACAGTTATTTGAGACAAGTATAAAATCTACTTTTTGATTACATTTTCCCTCTCCATTCTACTCCTCCTTTTTGAGACTAATTTTTTTTTGCCTCATTTCCTCTGTCTCTCTTTTTCTTTCTTTTGTCATTCTTCATTCATTCCTTTTCTTCCTCTCTTCCTTTGTTCCTTTCTTTTTTCTTTTCACTGTTTACTGTGTGTGTGTGTTTGCGTGTGCATATTGACATCCTCTCCAATTTTCACTTTTCTGTTTCCTTAGAGGACTCAGTGGGATATCTGAGGGATGTCTTTTTTCCCCTGCATTTTTATCATAAAATGCCAAAAGATATAGGACACCAAAAAAGGCCACCAAAATTTGGAACGCTGATCTTTAGAGAATTTCTCTCTTGGAGCACTAGAAATGAATGAAAGGAAACATACTACTTTATTCCTCTTCTCTTTCCACTTTAATCTTGGTCAACCTTAAACACACACAGAGCTTAAGTTTAAAAGCCCAGCGTTTCCATTCAATTAGTATTTTTTTGTGAGAGAGCTTTGCCATATGTCTCAAAGTCCCTTTATGATGATCATAAGGTTATCTAAAATTTCAAAAAATTCCAAGGCTGTGTTTTTTCAAGAAGTAATGAAAAGTGCCTTTGTGCTGATTGGAATGAGTGTGCAGAGAAAAGAGAGGGTTCAGAACTTTGGGGCAGAGCAAAAGATGAGGTGACCTGAACTTTGCTTCTCTCGGGTGGCTATGGGGACCATTCTCAACAGAGCTCACAAAATAGATTGTAGAATAAGGACATAGCTTTAAACATATTGTAGAGGTCCATCCAAATCCCATAGTAAACTGTGTCTGAGCCTCTTCTACTTATATCTTTAGTTCAGAAGATGCTGCTAATCTTTTAATGAGAAATAAAACGTATTTCAATTATATTTGGAAAACATGCATGTTTTAAATACATCATGAGTTATGATCAACATTCACAACTGATTAATTTGCCATTACTGTTTTATATTTTAAAATTATGAGACATTATAAAGAATCTTCAAATTTGGAGATGGCTACCAAAACATTTATCCTGCCTAATAAAATCAATCTAGATATTTTGCTATAGTTTCTTCCAAAATTATATTCTAGCTCAGCCAGCATGGCTCAGTGGTTGAGTGTCAATCTATGAACCAGGAGGTCATTGTTGGATTCCCAGTCAGGGTACATGCCCGGATTGTGGGCTTGATCCCAGTGTGGGGCTTGCAGGAGGCAGCCAATCAATGATTCTCTCTCATCATTGATGTTTCTATCTCTCTCTCTCCCTCTCCTTCCTCTCTGAAATCAATAAAAATATATTAAAAAATATGTATTATATGTTTTTATATTTATTTTTTTACAGAAGGACATTCCCAACTTTAAACTAAAGTACATAAACCAGAGTTACTAAAAAAAAGTAAAGCAGCAAAAATAATTTTGAATTGGCTAGCATGAGAATACTATTCTCTACCTTTAAATAAGGCTAGAAAAATTTGGTCTTCATTAACCAGAGATTTTCAAATGCACGCCTGGCTAAGTAAAATGCTTTAATCCTAAAAAAAAATGAAATAAGATCTGACTTATATCACCTACCCCTAGTTTTAAGTCATAAGAGCATATCTAATCTAATAAAAGACAAAAAGGGTAATTGACCATACCTTTGCTATGCTTCCCATTGGCTAATCAGGGTGATATGCAAATTAACTGCCAAGAAAGATGGTGGTTAACCGCCAACAAAGATGGAGGTTAATTTGCATACGTAGGCCCAACGCTGGGAGGCGAAAGGGAAAGGACAGTGATTGGAAACCCAGGTGGCAGGCAAGAGCCAAGAGCAGGGCAAATGCAGCCCTGGGGGAGGACCGGGATGCCTTTAATCGGTGATCAGAGAAGCCGTGACGATCCTACAGCAGGCAAGGGTGGCCTGCAGCCAGCCCCCGTGTGCACCTGTTCCTGGGTTGCCGCTGTGATCCCAGAGCAAGAAAGGGTGGCCCCACCCTAGCCACAGCTCAAGTGAGAGTACAACACGTAGTGGAGGCCAGGGGCCTGAGAGATCAACAGAGGGGCGCCTGCTCCAAGCCTCCACGGTGTGGCTGGGGGCAGGCCCCCAGCAGACACACACACCCACACACACACACACACGGAACGCCTGCTCCGAGCCTCTGCTGCCAGACTGTGGCCATCAGTAGGACATCCATTGAGGGCTCCTGGACTGAGGGGCCACCTGGGCTGAGGGAACCCCACCCCCCAGTGCACAAATTTCATGCACCGGGCCTCTAGCCCTATATAATAAAAGGGTAATATGCAAATTGACCGAATGGTGGAATGACCAGTTGCTATGATAATCATAGACCACTGGGGGGCAGACACTCAATGCAGGAGCTTCCCCCAGCCCGCAGGCCCCAATTGCCTAATTGGGGCCTGCTGGCCAACCTCTTGGTCCCTTCCCTCGGCAGGCTCTGATCGCCCGATGAAGAATGAGGAACCAGGGGTAAGTGGCGGCAGATGCGAGTGGTGCCAGGCCAAGCACCCCACTCCACTGGTCACCCCACACACAGAGGGCGACTGGCAGCCGGGGGTGGGGCCGGCGAGCGGGTGGTAATGGCCAACTTCTTGGTCCCTCCCCACAACCAGTAGGTTCCAATTGTCTGATGGCGAATGGGGAACAGGGGATGGTTTGGGGTGGAGGCCAGGGCAGGCTGCCAGCAGTTGGGGAAGATGGCCCTGATCACAGGCCAGGCCTAGAGACCATACCTGTGAATGAATTTTGTGTGCTGGGCCTCTAGTATTATATAACAATGGACACACTATTCCAGGATCAGACTGTTAGGTTAAGAGAGGGAAAAATCAACAAAAACTTGATGACACAGGAATAGAATGCAAATGATTTTCTTAGGCATAAGAAATATTCAAATCCATGTTCATGATTTCATGGACTTCTCCATGGTCTTCACATATATAGAGAGAAATGTTAATTTGTTGTTTTAAATAATCTAGAATTTGGTGTGTGTTTTTTTTCATAATAGTCTTACCTAAAGTTGGAGTACTGAGTATTGGTCTCACAATTATTTTTCTATCATTGGAAGTTTAGAGAATAAATGCTGATATAATTGTATATGTTCAACATTCAACTTGTTTATTAGGGTGAAAAAACTCAATAAATATGCATATCATTAATATTTTCTATACTTAACTTTCCATACTCTTGGACAATTTCTTTTTCTTTACAAATATTGAGCAAATGGCCTGGCCGGTGTGGCTCAGTGGTTGAGCATAGACCCATGAACCAGGAGGTCATGATTCCATTCTGGCATGGCACATGCCTGGTTATGGCTTGCCCCATAAGGGGTGCGCAGGAGGCAGCCAAGAAATGGTTCTTTCTCATTATAGATATTTATATATCTCTCACTCCTTTCCTTTCTCTGAAAGCAATAAAAATATTTTAAAAATTAAGCAAATGTGTGAAGACTGTCTATTGTATTTTTTACTACATTACCTGTAGGTATTATGTTTTGCTGAATAATTCAAAGTTCAAATGAAAACAAGTAACCAGCAAAGATAAAGCACAATTGAGTTGTGCTTTGTTTTGCTTAGAAAACACTAAAGAAACTGTGGCCAAAAAAGGGGCAAAATACAACAATGATAAATTGAAACAAACAAAATTCCTCATTAGGCATGGCTAAGTAGGTTAAGACAAGCAATTATGAGGTTTAGTAATTTCCTATATAGGTATTTTTAATATGACATTGGAAAAATTAGTTTACCAGAGGTTTACATTATTCATATTTTATCTCATAAAAACAACCAACAAATATGCATTAAGTATTAACGACAGAAATTTTTTTAATTCTAAATTATACTCTCTGATCCTACTTTAGTCAATTCTGATTTTTCTCCCCTATAAAAAGAGATTTTTCTAGATTACTGATCTCATTTGGTTATACTAGAATCTCTATATTATCTTTTATTTTTAATCTTTAGACTAATTCTGTTTCTTCTACTTTGATAATACCTTAACTCATTTCTATAATCAAGTCTAGTTTTTAAGTTTGGATATCTTACCTGTATTTTTCAATAAATGGTATGTATTATAACTTATTTCCCTATCTTTAGTAAGACCTCATTTTGATTGATACTATCTATATCTGACTCATTTATGTTATTAAAACAAAAATTTGATATTAGTCATTTTTAGTGTGAATAGTAAAGTTGACTAGTTAGCTTAATTTTATTATGCAACTTTTTTAGAACTCCATAGTTTCTATACGCAGAAATGTTAATAGATAAAACATTCTTGGATTTTTAAAAAACCCATACTTCCACTTAGTCTAGGTGTAGATTGCCACTATTCTTTGTAAATTTGGACTTACTGACTGAGAAAAATCAATAGTTAATTTTGATTAATAACTCTGGCTAATATGAGGTTTATATTCTATGTCTTTTAAAGATTAATGCAATAAATTTCTCCTTTTGATGTTCCTTGACATTTTGCAAATTAAATGGTGCCTTAAATATGATCCTCTTTAGTACAAAAGTGGACAGAATTCTTTGTGACTACTTTATTAACATTCTATCAGAGTACTCAAATCATGATCCCACAAGACAACTGTTCATATGACAGATGATGATCATTGTTATTATATTTAAGATCCATAGCTCTTTAAACTTTTTTCATGGGATGGTGAATAAGCACACATAGATGTAGCTTCAGTCAGAGATTTAATATTATGAAAGAATTAAGCTTAATTTGATGATATCCTTTCATTAAAATTGTACAACTACATTAACGCAGCCAGAGTTGTACTTGCTTAAGTGATTTTGACACCCATCTATAATAATAAAAGGGTAATATGCAAATCAACCGAATGGCCAAACTGCGGAACTACCATCCAGACGACCATGCTATGACACCCACTGGCGCAGGCCAGCCAAGGCGGGTGCGATGCGATTGGTCAGGGGCCTAGCCATTGCTCCATGATCACCCCACAGAGGCAGGCCCAGGCCACCAGCTGGTGGAGCGATCAATCGGGGGCTCTATGATCGCCCCAAAGAGGGTCACCCAGGCTATTGCTCAGCAACGCTGAGGTAGGTAGCCTGAGCCTCCATCAATGGGGTGATCCATCGCAGAGCCCCAGTTGGGTGGGCAGGGCCTACCTCTTTGGGGCAATTGATTGCGAGGCTCCCAGACTGTGAGAAGGCACCCAGACTGTAAGAGGGCACAGGCCAGGCTAAGGGACCACCTGCCCGCCCCCCCTCCCGTCCCCCCCCCCCAGTGCAGAATTTCTTGCACCGGGCCACTAGTCAATAATAATAGTAATAATGACAATAACTTAGTGTTCACTGAGTGCTAGTAAACACTATCACTCTTCAGAGTGATTTATATTCATTAACTAATTTAAACCTTACCAAAACCCTAAACCCAATGCAGATGAGGGACACAAGAAGCAACTTCATTAAGTAATATTTTACAAGATCACAGAACTAATACTAGTAAATGGTGGAACTATGGTTTAAGAGTAAACAATCCAGTATCCATGACCAGTATGGCATACCTTCTTTTACTTCAACTTTTAAGAGCATACTAAATGAAGGAGCTGTATAACACAATTGGGAATTTTAAGAATCTTACTACATGCTCCCTTAGTTTTAAGGATTTAAATCTAGTTTTCAAAAAGCCAGAACATCTGGTCACTTAAAAGAAATAAAAATGTAAACAATAGCTTGTTGAGAACATTATGCACCTTTGCAAACATATGACTTTATTGCTACTGCTCTATGATGTATATAGAAATCTGTTCCATATGTCCTATATTCTTTCTTTCCTTCTGTCCTCTAATAATCCTTCATATGTAATGACCAGTTTACATAAAGCCCGCCCTGTTCTTCCAGTATCAGAATTTACTCCTTTTTGGTGATCCCATAAGACCTGGATTTTGTCCTCCTATTTAGGACTTTGGGCCTACCTAATATGTGCCAAACTCTATGAAAAAAGGTCCACGCAAATGAGAACCAGAAATACCAACAACAGCAACAACAGCAGCACTGGTAGTAATAATACAAATAGAGAAATTCATGCAACTCATATTTGTTGACCTGGCAGTTGTGGCAAGTTGAACACATTAATTAGCCTCCATTTCCTCCAAAATCCTTGTTAATACAAGAGAAATATGTTTCCAGAAAAGAGAGTGGTAGTGACGGATAAATCCACTAAATAAAAAAATGAATATTAAACAAGTGAAATCATTTTTGAAATTTGAACATAAATAGATGAATGGTCAATGTCTTAGAAGACTCCAAAAAGAAAATACTGTGGTCCATGTGGAAAAATACAAGAAAACTGTATACACTTTCAAGGTTTCAGTAGGTGACCTTTGAATTCCTCTTCATTTCTAACATTGAAAGTGCTTTATTTGTTTTTGTTCTTGAAGTTCTGACTATTCCAACCACCTTAGCTTAATTTTCTGACTCTAAGTTTAAATTGCAAATTGTTGAAAATTAAATAAAGTTAATTAAAATAAACTTAAAATTTAGTAATGAGGATGTCAAGTAAACTTCATTGTTAATTCTCACCTGTTTTGAAGCAGCAATTTGTCATTTCAGGTTTTCATTGAATTTTAGATAGGTTATTAATACCTCTCAAACTTTCTAATGCACTCATATCACATTGTTAATAAGTATAAGTGCCTATTAACACCTAATAACAACAATAACAATATTGATGATAATAATAACAATATAAAGTCAGTAACACCTAATAGCAAATTTTCAAATGCATAAAGCAAAAAATTTACAGAAATAAAGAAAAAAGCTAAAAATCTACAATTAGAGTTGAAGATTTTAACATCTATTTCTAAGTTATTGATAGAACAAGTAGATAAAAAAAAACAGTAAGGATATAGAATTGAACAGTATTATCAATTAAGTTGACCTTATAGATGTTTATATAATAAAAAGATGGGTAATAGCAAAATACTGTATTTTCTCACATGTGAATAGCACTGAATAATATTGACCATATGCCGGGCCATAAAACAGTATTAAATACATTTCAAGAGGTCAAAGTCATACAGAGCATGGTCACTGGCCACAAGTTTTTTAATTAGAAACCAATAGGATATTTGGAAATTAAAAATCACACTACTTACTAAGTAAACAAAGGGTCGAAATGAAATCACAAGGAAAACTAGAATATAAATAACTGGTACTAAAAACATACCTACAAAAATTCACAGGCAGCAGCCAAAGCAGTCCTCAGAGGTGAACTCTCTATATTCAAACATTCTCCCAGTCTTCCAAAATCTTTCAGAATGCCTTCCTGTTCTCCACTACTGACACTTTCTACTCTTCTATATATTTTGTTGTTTCTTGGTATGCTTTAAACTTCTATCCTAATTTCTTTCTTTCTTATACTGTTTAATCTCCAAGAGACCTAATACATCTTGAATTACTAATGACTATTATTAGTTTTCAATTACAAAACAAATTTTTGAGCTCGAGACCCAACAGGCTATTATGTATCTTAATTATGATGGTTCATAGCTCCCCAACCTCAATTTATAAATAAACCAGATTTTACATTTCCTTCATATTATTTGTCCTGTTTACTTTTATCTCTTAATGTCCCTTTCATAAAAGCTAGAATCATCTTTGTGGTGTTTTGTTTTTTTGTTTGTTTTGTGTGTTTTTTGTGTTTTTGTTTTGTTTTGGTGTTGTTTTTTGGTGTGTGTTTTTTTGTTGTTGTTTTTTGTTTTGCATCCATTTGTTCTCCTCCTAATATAATCTCAAAATTAAAGGCAGGATGATAACTACAAAAATATAAATTTTACCATGATTCTTTCTTTGTCTATTATCAGAGCTCAAGCAAAAATAATTGATCATTTTTAGATAGGTCTTGAGACATTTTCAAATTTAAATGTAAGTAAATAGTAGTTGAAGTTTCTAACTAGAAATAAATATGCCTGTGTCACATTAAATGGACAGTGAAAAAGAAAGTGTATTTTCAGAGTAGTTGTTATTCATGTGTGAATATTATAGTGGTATTTAATTGAGCAGTAGCCCCAAAGTTATACTGTATGTCTTTTTAAAAATGTTTGACAATTTAATGAGTCAAGTAATAGATAAATTAAGATTCAAAATCTTGTTATTAAAAATTCTACCATATCCTATCTAATAAAAGAGTAATATGCAAATTAACTATCACTCCACGACAAAGATGGCAGCACCCATAGCGGCTGGGGCAGGACACTGGTGGCGTCACCCCGGCAATGTGAGCCCTGCAGGCAAGTGTGCCCACAGGTAGCACCCAGCAGGGCCTGCTTGGCCGTCGCCGTGGTAACCTGTGAGCAGGCAAGCACGGCCTGGGAGCAGGCAAGCACGCCTGCAGACAACACCCAGAAGGGCCTGCTCACTCATGACGTGGTGTGGAGCAAGCAGACCCTGCAGAGAGCAGAGAACCATAAGGAGCAGACCCAAGCTGTCAGTAGGACATCCCCTGATGGCTCCCAGGTTGGAGAGGGTGCAGGTTGGGCTGAGGGACCCCACCCCCACCCCCTGTGCATGAATTTTGTGCACTGGGCCTCTAGTATAGTCATAATATCATTCAGATGAAAATAAAACATATATAAAATATGTTAGCAAAACATTCCAAGTGTGGTACACCCTGAGCTGCACATCCCATGTGCCCCTTGGGGAAGCAGTTGCAAGTAGCTTCCTGCAGACAACCTCCAGCTGTCAGACACTTTTGAGTCCACCTCAGCTTCAGAAATCAGCCTTTCCTAAGGGCTCACACTTCCTAGAGTGACTCACTTCTAACCATTCATTGAGGAGATTCTACCAGGCCAGCCATTTTTGGCACCTACACAACTTCTAGGATGGATCACATGCTTCATGGAATTGCTTAAAGTGAGTTGCTCCTGCATCACAGTTCACCTTTCTCAATCCTGCTTCCCACCTTCGCTTCCACAGGTGTTGAGGACTAAAACATAGCCAGCATGCTAAAGTCTGTATGAGCATCCAAATGTGAAAAACCCAATTTACAAAAAAAAGAAAAAAGAAGAAAAAAAAGAAAAGAAAAAGAAGAGTACCCATGGTATGGAGATGGAGACTATGACTGTTGATATACTTCTGACCCATTTTACACTGAGCTTGTTTTCCACTTTGCCTTTTTACATGGAATCCTACGAGAGAATTACATTAGTCACTTTCTTTTATCATTATGCAAAAGTTTGGAAATGATAAACAAAACTTTAAACGGCAAAGAAAAACCAAACTGCTTAATTAAAATGACCAATTCCACTTGACACTTTGAACAGAAAGAAACAAAAATTGCAACTAAAAGCTACTAGGAAAAGAATTATAAATGAGCATGTTGTTTACAAAAAGTCATGCTAATTCTTCCAAATGTGTACCTCATAGCAGAGTCATGGGAAAAAAAAATGCTTTTATTTTTAAAGAACACAAGTTGAAAATAATCAACTAAGCATCAAATCCACAAAGCTAAGCAAAATAAACAAACAATAAACTGTCTTTAGAATAAGGAGAATAAATAAATTATGGAATAATCAAACTATCAAGTCAGAAAAACTGAGAAAGATAATTATAAACATATAAATACACTCAAAATGTAGATATGGTAATGGATAAATTTCATCAGGAAAAAAAACAATAAAAATATTCAGAAGCATGTGACTTAGGCATATAAAAAAGATTAAACTATAACTATATATATATATACACACACACATATATATATATACACACCTATATATATACATGAATGTGATTTTCAACAATTAACTCACAACTCTATGCTAATAAATGTAGCAAGTCTGAAGGAATTAATGAAGTTAAGAAAATAGTAATTATCAAATTAATGTGAGAGTGATTACATAAATTGCCTTAGAAGAAACTGAAATATATTTGAATTTGCAAACAATTATATCCAGAAATTATACCAATTTCAGATGTTTTCTTTGGGTGATTTATGATAGAATTTTAAGGAATAAATAATCTATATGCCATTTAAGTCATAGTTAAAAGGAATTAATTCATTAATTTAAAAATGCTTTCATGGTCTTGATATAAAAAATCCTGATCAGAGAATAAATACATACATAAATAAACAAAATAAGAGTAATTATTGACAAGTAATATTTATGACTGCACAATTATTGAGCATGCTAGTTTCTATGCTAAGTACTTTCCATGAGTTATATCATTAACACTCTCAACCATCTTAAAAAAAAGTAGGTTATTTTATTATCGCCACATTGTACATCAAATTCTAAGGTTTTTCTTCTTTGGGCAAGTCGCCTAAGGTTACAGAGCCTTCTGATGGCCTCCAAGACCCTGCTTAACCTCTCCATCAGCAAATTTTTACCATCCTCCTTCCTCAGCCTGCTTCAGCCATGCAGCCTCTTTACTTTTCTTCAAGTACTAGTACGCCAAGCATTATTCTTTGCATTTGCTCTTCTCTCTGCCTGAAATGCTCTTCACTCTTTCTGAAAATTTCTTCTGTCAGGGCACCTGCCCAGGTTGTGGGCTAGATCCACAGTAGTGGGCATGCAGGCAGCAGCCCATTGATGATGTTCCTGTCTCATCAATGTTTCTATCTCTCTATCCCTCTCTCTTCCTCACTCACTAAAATCAATAAAAACATATTTTTTTAAAAAAAGAATAGCAGGGAAGCACTGTGGCTGCAGAAGAAAGAAAATGTCTAATTTGTTAAACATTATTTCTTAATGATAGTGATTTAGATATATATTAGTTGTATATTTATGTTCTTCTGTATTTTTGAAAATTTTCATGATAAAAATGTATTAGCTTAATATTTGGGAAAAAATGGAACACAATAAAGAAATAAAAGTTAAAGTGATAGATAGTAAAACTAGGGGACCCAAGGAATCAAGAAGCAAATATATGAATAACCGATATACAAGTGATTATGCAGCATCCTCTTCTCACTGTGGATATTTCTAATGGTGAAATGCCACTAAGCCTTCCTATAAAACTAGTGGTCTTTCTGCTTCAGCAACTGCTCCTCAAGTCTTATGCTGGACTTGATCTATCAGCTTCCTTGGTCCTAGCTCGGTGCACTCTGGGACAAAAGAACTGGGTAGATTACTCCATAAATTGACACACCTTGGTACATTTCTGTGCATCAGAAAATGTGCTTTACTTTGAAATATCTGGTTGCCACTCATTTATATTTTATTATAGATCTATAGTTTATACAGGAATTTTCTCTTATTAT
>NW_006293776.1:659874-660699 GCF_000327345.1 Myotis davidii | reverse complement strand
CTCCGACTGTTTGACCTTTCAACCAGTCACTATGATATGCACTGACCACCAGGCAGCAGATGCTCCAACTGGTAGGTTAGCTTGCTGCTGGGGTCTAGAGATCAGGACTGGGCGAGATGGTCTAGACATGCCCTAGAGCCCTCCCGCTCTCCCTCCCTGGCCACAATTGTGCACCAATGGGGTCTCTTGGCCTGGCCTGCACCCTGTTGCAATCCGGGACCCCTCGGGGGATGTTGAAGAGCCTGTTTCGGCCCAATCCCTGCAGGCCAGACCAAGGGACCCACCAGTGCACAATCTGTGCACTGGGCCTCTAGTATATATGTAAAAGCCTAAGTGTCTGTCTGACCATCCAACTGGGTAATGACCATCAGGGGGAGACACTCAATGCAGGAGCTGCTGTGATACACACTGGCCATTTAAAAATAAATAGCACCATGGACCTGACACTGACAAACCAACACTCGGCTTCCCACAAGTGGGACACAGGCCTCGCCACCACCCCGGAGAAACCCTTACCAAATTGCAGCCAACACTGCCAAGACCCCATGGCGCAAAATGCAGCCCACAGCCAGCCCAGCCCAGAAATGGTCATTGTGGGCACTGGAAATGATGTCACATAGCAACGGCCAGCTTCCTCTCCCTAGTGACTAGCCTCCTTGGAGTTTCTTCAGCCCAGGAACATGACTTGCTTTATAATCGGATGCAAACATTTCACACTTTAACTAAATGTCTGTGAGGCATTTTCCCATGGCTCATCTCATTTGATCCTCAAAGGCGTCCTGGAGTAGGTACATAGGAGACTCAGTAGAATCCTGTTTTCTTGTC
>NW_006293776.1:656628-658918 GCF_000327345.1 Myotis davidii | reverse complement strand
TAGACCTGCTCCCCAAGGGGAGCAGGAAGCGGGCCTAAGCCCTCACTAGGACATCCCCTGAGGGCTCCCAGTATGTGAGAGGGGGCAGGCTGGGCTGAAGGACACTCCCCCCACACACACACCCAGTGCACAAATTTCGTGCACTGGGCCCCTAGTATATATATAAAAGGCTAAGTTGACTTGCTCATGCATGATACATAAAGCTCTTGTTGGCACCAATTGCATACATGTGTTTTGATATGTCATTGTCAATAATGAATTTGGTTGACACTTTGAAATATCTGGTTGCCACTCATTTATATTTTATTACAGATCTATAGTTTATACAGTAATTTTCTGAGAAAAGGCAAATAGCAATATTAAAATATTCATTCTAATTAATTTTCTTTCAATTTGCACAAATTTGTACACTGGATCACTAGTAATTTATAAAGGTGAGATAATTTATTTTGAGGTAGAATATACCAAAATATCTAGCCTATTCCAAGACGTAATGAAATTATCATTGTACAACATTTGGGAAAAGAAAACTTCATTATTTAAATAATAAAATCTGATTCCAATAAGAAATGAGATATACCTAATGCATAAAATATTAATGTTGATCATTATAGACAGTGAGTCAGTGTGTGTGAAAATGAGTCTATTAAAGACACATTTTTACCAATTTGAAAGGATATATGCAACCTTATGTTCATAGCAGCACAATTTACAATAGCTAAGATCTGTAAACACCCCAAGTGCCCATGAGTAGATGAGTGGGTAAAAAACCTGTAGTTCATTAATACCATGGAATACTATGCACCTATAAAAAGGAAGGATCTCTTATCCTTTGAGACAGCATGGAGGGACTTGGAGAGCATTATGCTAAGTGAAATAAGTTAGTCAGAGAAAGATGCATATCACATGATCTCACTATATGTAGAATCTAATGAACAAAATAAACTGATAAATAAAATAGAACCAGAGGCATGGAAACATAGAACAGACTGTCGAATCTCAGAGAGAAGGTGGGGTGGGGGAGGTGGGTATGGAGAGATTAACCAGGGAACTTATATGCATATATGCATAACCCATCCATTCAGACAATAGTGTGGTGAAGGCCTGGGCAGAGAAGCGGGTCCAGGGTAGAGGGGGTCAGTGGGGAAAAAAAAGGAGGATATATGTAATGCTTTCAACAATAAAGATTTTTTTTAAGTGGGGAAGAAGAATATACATAAGACTTGCAACAGTGAGGCTCTAGATTTTGTGGATTTTTATGGGATTTTGATGGTGGAATTTTGCCATCTAGTAACAGAGGAAGGCTTTCTAGGTGAAGACAATTACATGAATAAAGTGGGAGAATATAAAAAAAAGATATATTTTTATATACATAGTAGAACTCAACAGATTTTATACACAAGGGAAAAACATATTACTGCCCATACTGTCAAGGCCATTTAATTTCTTTTCTTCTTTTTCAAGTTGAAAGCATAAATGAATATATTAGATATATGACCTTTGCATTTGAAAATTACTACAGACACGTGAGGAAAAAAGGGAAACTGTGTTCATGTTGTGTTGGTGTTGTTTTTGTATTTGAGGACTAGAGGTAAGAACATAACTGTGCTTTTTCTTCTAATCTCTACATTGAAACCTTTGCACATGTGAAATATCCCAGAGTATAATATGAATTAGAATGGCACTCTTCTCTCTACATGACACCTCCTCTCTCACATAGCTCATGGGATACTTGAAACATGTTTTTTGAGGAGATTGAACAAGAAGATTCAGCTGCACCATTTGCTTTTTCAAAAGTAATCCTGGGGTAAGATTATTTTGAAAAAAAGATATATAAAAATTACCATGAAAAAATATGCACCCTTTAATTTAGGTTTTGTTTTTAGCTTAGAACTTCATTGAATATGTACACATCCTCAAAAGCAAGCTATTCATACAATAGTGTGGAATTCAGATCCTACTCTCAGACGCTGTACTAGAAACTGGTAGAAGCTGGGCAACATTCTTAGCTTCCCTCTTGGTTGCAAGAGGAAACACGGGAGCTCACACATGCTCAGAGTTCAATGAGCACATCCTGGCTGAATACTCTTGCCCACGCAAAAAGGAGTCTCATCTGACTCTTGATGCCGCAGATGATCCTGTGTTCATGTCCCATCTATTTGTGGAGGCATCTCTTTCCTTAGATTTCTGAGAATGTAGCTGCCTTGAACCTCAATTCTCTAGTAGGCTCAACAAAAATTATAATTTTGCAGGTTAACTGGTGTTTTCTTTATTAATTGAGCATTACACT